>NW_020172492.1:6918993-7045191 GCF_003031525.2 Neophocaena asiaeorientalis asiaeorientalis
CAACATAATAAAGGCCATATATGACAAATGAACAGCAACCATTCTCAATGGTGAAAAATTGAAAGCATTTCCTCTAAGATCAGGAACAAGACAAGGATGTCCACTCCCACCACTATTATTCAACATAGTTTTGGAAGTCCTAGCCATGGCAATCAGAGAAGAAAAAGAAATAAAAGGAATACAAATTGGAAAAGAAGAAGTAAAACTGTCACTGTTTGCAGATGACATGATACTATACATAGAAAATCCTAAAGATGCCACCAGAAAACTACTAAAACTAAGAAATGAATTTGGTAATGTTGCAGGATACAAAATTAATGCACAGAAATCTCTTGCATTCCTATACACTTTTCAGAAATATCTGAAAGAGAAATTAAGGAAACACTCCCATTTACCATTGCAACAAAAAGAATAAAATACCTAGGAATAAACCTACCTAGGGAGACAAAAGACCTGTATGCAGAAAACTATAAGACACTGATGAAAGAAATTAAAGATGATACCAACAGATGGAGAGATATACCATGTTCTTGGATTGGAAGAATCAATATTGTGAAAATGACTATACTACCCAAAGCAATCTACAGATTCAATGCAATCCCTATCAAATTACCAATGGCATTTTTTACGGAACTAGAACAAAAAATCTTAAAATTTGTATGGAGACACAAAAGACCCCGAATAGCCAAAGCAGTCTTGAGGGAAGAAAACGGAGCTGGAGGAATCTGACTCTCCGATTTCAGACTATACTACAAAGGTACAATAAGCAAGACAATATGGTACTGGCACAAAAACAGAAATATAGATCAGTGGAACAGGATAGAAAGCCCAGAGATAAACCCACACACATATGATCAACGAATCTATGACAAAAGAGGCAATGATATACAATGGGGAAAAGACAGTCTCTTCAATAAGTGGTGCTGGGAAAACTGGACAGCTACATGTAAAAGAATGAAATTATAACACTCCCTAACAGCATACACAAAAATAAACTCAAAATGAATTAGAGTCCTAAATATAAGACCAGAAACTGTAAAACTCGTAGAGGAAAACTTAGGAAGAACACTCCTTGACATAAACCATAGCAAGGTCCTTTCTGATCCACCTCCTAGAGAAATGGAAATAAAAAACAAAATAAACAAATGGGACCTAATATAACTTCAAAGCTTTTGCACCACAAAGGAATCCATAAACAAGACGAAAAGACAACCCTCAGAATAGGAGAAAATATTTGCAAATGGACAAAGGATTAATCTCCAAAATATATAAACAGCTCATGCAGCTCAATATTTAAAAAACAAACAACCCAATCCAAAAATGGGCAGAAGACCTAAATAGACATTTCTCCAAATAAGACATACAGATGGCCAAGAGGCACAGGAAAATCTGCTCTAATTGTTAGAGAAATGCAAATCAAAACTACAATGAGCTATCACCTCACACCGGTTAGAATGGGTATCATCAGAAAATCTACAAACAACAAATGCTGGAGAGGGTGTGGAGAAAATGGAACCCTCTTGCACTGTTGGTGGGAATGTAAATTGGTACAGCCACTATGGAGAACAGTATGGAGGTTCCTTAAAAAAAAACTAACAATAGAATTACCATATGATCCAGCAATCCCACTACTGGGTATATACCCAGAGAAAAGAATTCAAAAAGACACATGCACCCCAATGTTCATTGCAGCACTATTTACAATAGCCAGGTCATGGAAGCAACCTGCATTCCCATCAACAGACGAATGGATAAAGACATGTGGTACATATATACAATAGAATATTACTCAGCCATAAAAATGAACGAAATGGGGTCATTTGTAAGAGATGTGGATGCATCTAGAGACTATCATACAGAGTGAAGTAAGTCAGAAAGAGAAAAGCAAATATTGTATATTAATGCATATATGTAGAACCTTGAAAATGGTACAGATGAACAGGTTTGCAGAGCAGAAATTGAGATACGGAAGTAGAGAAAAAACGTATGGACACCAAGGGGGGAAAGTGGTGGCGGTGGTGGGTGGGATGAATTGGGAGATTGTGATTGACATATATACATTGGTGTGCATAAAATCGATGTCTAATAAGAACCTGCTGTATAAAAAAATAAATAAATTTAAAATAAAATAAAATAAGTGGTAGACAGGATTTGACTGATGCACTATAGTTTGCCAAGTCCTGATCCAGATAATCCATATAAAAAAATATCTATCTGTATATATATATGTATATATATAAACTTTAGTTTGTATCCTGTTTTCCAAAATAGTAGCTGAATTGTCTTTAATTTGCTTAATCTTTCACTGAATAACAACAGTGAAGGCAAAAACACCAACAACAGCAGTAGCATAATAAAAACAAATAGTACCAATCAGTGAACACTTTTTGTGTAAAGGGCCAAACCTTAAGCACCATATACATTTTTTAAGAAAACTGAAACCTCCTCCAGATTCTGTAAGTTTAATTATATGTTCACCTCCGGCTACAGATGAGAAAAGAAACTACAGATTTTACCCTTACCAAGTGTGACAACTAACATATGGTGAAGGCTGATCTTGACCTGGTATTTCAGCCCCAGCACTCATGTCTTTAATCACTCCACTATAATGTTTCCATTTCCTCTTTGCTGAAATGGAGGTATTATAATATGTACATGAAGGGATGACTGTGAGGATTGCCTAAGGTGGTATCTACAAAAACATTTATCAAATATACTGTGGTTTGGAGTTAGTGTCTATTTTCCCTCTCTACTACCTTTAACGTCAAATATTCAGAAACATCATTATAAACTTGGGTTAACTTGGTTGTAGTATAGTTTTATCATCAGACCCTAATCACCTGCAAGTGTATGGTTTCCCTTCGAGTAGATGTCCTGAGGGTTTAGCTATTTTCAAGAGCATTGTTTCTTTGTTTATTAAAAATTATATTAGGGCTATTTGCTCAAGACATTTATATTTTCATGTATATTATCTGATAAAATGTGTACAAAAATTATTTTTTATGATGCACTAGGCTGCTGAACTGAGGCTTCTGTGTGTAGTTAGTACGTTTATTCAGAAAATCTCTACTGGTTATTGAATTGTAAACTAATTGTGATTTTACTAGAAAAGGCTCTAAGCCAACACAATATGTTCTATAGGTCAACTAGATGAATTTCAGAATGAAAATTTTTATAAATCTATTTTGGCTACAGAGTTGTTTTTTCCTGTATTCCTGGATCTTGAAATGCTGTACTTGTAAATATTTTTAGTTAAATGGAATTAGAAAGGAATAAAATCATGTTAAATGTGCTATAAGACAATGATGAATGATAGCTAAAATGGCTCTTAAATATGAATTTCCTCTCTTTACTCAGTTGGATTAATTCCAAATTCTTATCTCATGGAGATGGTTTACATAAACAACAAGAAAACAGGAAATTATAATAGCATCTGAGAACTCTGAAATTCTAATTTCAAGCATTTTAACATGTTACATAGAAAGTTTAAATTTTGCATGTGATATAATAGTTGCTGCTGTATTTTGTCAGAATATTTTATTCATTGTCATAACTGGATTCTTTATGTATAGCAAGAAGCAGGAAGTCTAACTTGCAAAACAAAATATCTTACAGAAATTTTTCTGAACTTTATTTTTTACTGTTATTATTTTTTCTCCCCAAAATGTTGCTTTTCTAATAAAACCCTATGAAACTTCTCAAGAATACAATAAAGATATCCTGTCAAGAGAACATTTGGGTGCAATCCAAATCATTATGTTTAGGATTTATAATATGAACTAATTCAGAGTAGTACATTAAACCCTTTAAAACAAGGCAAATAAAAAAGAAAATAAAACAAGGCAAATTAAGGTTATAAAGCAGGATTCAATTTTAAGGCATGACATCAAGAAATGATTGATTTTAATTATTTTGGAAGAACATTATCAGTTGTTTAAATGTACTTCTTCAGATGTATTAAGCTAAGGAGAAATATATTTTTCTAAAGATGTAAAAAAGTTATAAGGCTCAGTCAAATCACCTATCAGCAATAAATCTTGCATCAGTTTTACACTCACCAAAAATTGGTTTTATGAACCTGTTCTTTGCTATGATGCCTTTGGATTTAAGGAAGAAAAACAAGGAATACACCTACATGTGTTTCATTTTATTAATGTAAATTATGTACTTGATTAAATCCTTTGCGTAATTTTCCATTACACAATGCTCCTCATACCACAACACTTTCATAGCTTAAGGTCAGGAAAGAGTTTATTTCGTTTTACAAATAGCTGGACTTCCTTTCATTAGGTGTAGAGAGAGCCAGGTGAGAATCTGATTTATAAATATGTGGAGTTCAGAGGAAAGTCTGTTCTCTACTATGTTGATTTTGTCAGGGGACAATTCTCTGCGGTGTCACTACGTGTTGTGTGACAGCTTTTTTCTTGGAGTATCTTTTCAAAAATGTCTGTAGAGCAAAGAACCCTGGAAAAAGAGATAGTATCTCCCTCTTGGGCAAAGGGCAGATTTTTTGTTTCCTGACCAGGATAATAAAAATAATATCTTTCTCCCGAGCAAAGGTTGTGCAGGTTTTCCAGCAGCCTCTGTATAAGATGGGGGTTTCCTAAGCCCGGAATTCCTCTCCTAAGACAATATCTTCTTGGGAAAGCCTCCTCCTGGGCCACTACTCGTCATGCCCATGGATCCTTGGGGACAAGGGGAATTGATGTCAGCATGCAGTTCTGCTTGTCTGGAGTAATAACGTCCTTTGTCTTTTACTCGGGAGTCTCTGGTATTCTACCAGTGTTTATGACACTGTGGCAAGTGAAGAAATCTCACAGTTTTCAGTTTTTGATAAACTTCTGTCTTCAACACCTCTTCTTGGTCTTGAAAACACTGTTTTTAAAAAACTTTTACATCCTCCTAAATCTCTTTTGGAAGTAGGTCACTTATAAATAAATGTAATTTCAGTGCCAACTGTAGTATCATATCTAAAAAGCCTTCTCAGAGTTTATCTGAATCCCATGGCTTATTATCTCATGAACTTCAAATTCCTGCATCTTAGAGGGAAAAAAAAAAATCACACAAGGTCTGTTCTCTTTGAACTCTGCAAATATAATTTGATATTTTAAGCTAATTAACGATCATCAAGTTGAAAGTCTCAGAAGAAAGAAAATCTGGGTTCAAATTCTAGGTTTGCAACTTGTTTTATTTTGGGAAATTAACTCAGTTTCACTGTACATCAATTTCCTTATCAGTAATTAAGTGATAATAAATCTGTTCATTCTCTGTATATCAATACCCACTTCGTTGTGTTACCAGGATTTTATAAACTGATACATAAACGTTTTCTTGTAAAAGAGTGTCTTTCAAATGGTAAGTATTCAAAATTTTAATTATTAATAATTCAGTAATTTATCATTAGCACAGTAGTTGGGTAGAAGAAAAATAATAATCTAAAATTAAAACTGTAATTTATGCTTTGTTGGAAATATCTTTCCCAACAGATATTTCTTTGATGGTTGTAATGTTCATATTCTGGGTTGTCCTATGCCGTAGCCATTAGCTACTTGCTACTAACCACCAAGAACTGACTTTTTTGTTGTATATACTGTTACTTAATTCAAATTTAAATAGCAACATTTGCGTAGTGGCTACTGAAATGAACAGCTCAACTTTAGACTCTGCATCTACATCATTCACATTCTGTATCACATGATTTATTTTCAATACAGATTTTAAAATTTTGCATAATACATAAAGTAAATTTTGAGCAAAATATGGTAAGATGTTAAAAACTGATATAATGGGTACTGGACTTATAAGTTTGTTGTATTATTTTCTCTACTCTTCTGTAATTTTGTAACTTTTTAAAGAAATAGCTACTGTATGCTCTTCAGTGTTCTAAGGTATTGACATAGTTCATACACCTGCAAAATATATCTGTAATTTTGTCCTTCACTTACAGTAACCTATGAGGAACAACGGTTAAAATATGACCAGGAAGAATATGCACTGTTATTAGGTAGAACACAATTATGAGTCTTTGAATATATAAAAAGAGACATTAAATTGCTTTTGGGGGACCAGAGATTTCTGCTATAGAGCAAGAATCTTTGTTGTTGATAATGAGGTAGTTTTAAGAATTGTTGAGGGAAGCAGAAAGATAAAAAAGGGGGCAAAATAAATTGAGAGGAGGTTGACAATCAGAAGTAAGACATCTGGAGTCAAATTTTAGAAAGACAAATGTCTCATAGCAGTTTTAAGTTCAATGCTTCACTGAGCAGCCATTTATAATGACTCATCACGCTTCCTCCTGATCCTGCAGTGAAAAATCCACTTTGCCTACAATGCATGAATATGGGGAGGAGAGCTTGGGCAGAGACATACTGAGATCATTAAAATACTGTCCTAAAAGCAAAATAAAAAAGGATAAATTAAAATAAAATAATTAAAAGAAATAAATTCATTGGTGAATTAGTTGGTCAGTCAAATGTTTTAACAGCAATGCTAGTCGGCAAATTGATCCTTAGTAAATTAAGAGTTTTCAATTTTTTATCAGTTGAAAATGGAAATGTGCAGAATTCCAGTGGCTGATTTTCAAGAGAAAGAAAGTACCTGGAAAACAAGATTTTTCCTTAAAACAAATATGATGCCTTTATTTTGAATTCAGCTATCTGTTTATTCAATATGAATATATTGCTATGTATTCAAAAAGTAGATTAGGATGGTAATTTACATACTAATTTATAACTCGATAGTGAGCTAACAAAAATCAATGGTGGTATAATCCAAAAAGCCCAAGGAAGGGGTACTTACAACCACAGAAAATATGTAATTTACTACAAAACAGAAGAATATTGGACAGAAGTAGTTATATATGTGTGTCAATTTTTTTCCCTCTTTCTTATTCCTATTTATAAAATACCCTACAATGTGGTATCATTCTGTCTGTGCTTTTGAGGGACATATTGTTGTAATGAATGCCATGAAATGAATGCAGTAGACTGTTATGTGTAATCAAAAGTGAAAGAGATGACTTTCAGCTGAATTATTCAGGGAAGACTAGGTGTAATTGGTAGCTTTTGGGCTGGAAGTTAGAGCTCAGGTAGTGTTTTGGCACACGGAATTCACATAAATGATCTGAGAGTGTAGAAATATAAGGGGAGGACAAAGAATTCCCAAATCTACATTATTATATAATAAATGTATCCATATACAGGTAGAACTAGTCTCTTTTCCTCCTTTACTTCAAGTATCTGAGTTAATAAGTGGGGACACAATACAATATTTTTCTGAAGAAGCCTACTTTGTATCTGTGAATGCACCAATTTTGTATCTGAGTAAAGCATCCTGTATGGGAAATTCTTCTGTGTAACTGCTGCACAACACAAAGGGTTTTATAGTTGCAATTTTCCTGTAAAATGTTGGATGAGGAAATTCGTCATATCCACAAATCTCACTGAATTTTGTTAAATAAGCTTTAGTTAGTAATACTTTGTGGCAATGTTTATGAACACTTTAAAATTCAATGGTATAATTACATATGTTGCTCTGTGATTGTCTAGGAAACAAATGGTACAATGACAAAACAGTTTTTGTGATAAATGCTTCTCAAATGGCCAGGCTGTTCAGAAAAACTTACACATATTTTCCCTTAAGAATATAATAAAAATTAGCAGAAATATGGAAAATTCTAAGTACTGATATATGGTAAGTTTACTTACAATACTAAAAGCTCATACATGTAATTTATGAATAGTATTCAAAAGAATTATTCTAAGCTATTTAGAAAAAACATTTGTAAAACTTTCAGATATTGACAATAATACATGTAAACCATATAAATATGTATAAATTTTACTGCAAAAAAATGTATGAAAAAAGAATAAGAGGTAAGTAAGAAAAAAATGCCCCAAATAATAAACAATAAATATGTCAGTTTGGAAGCTTGTTCCTATATTAACCATACGCATTTTTTAAAAAAATAGTATAGCACTTTTAATTAACATTCAAGACAGCAGAGTAATTTTCCCTGTCCTTTCCTCAGACACTGGTAAATAAGTGGAAAAGGATTTTTTTTTTCAGGTGAAATCTCACAGGGAGTAAGAAAAAGGGAAAAAATATGACAGAAATCCAATTTTCAAAGCTGAAAGGCAGAATGATGTATGCTAACTGCAATTAACAAACCCAAAGCAAAATACGAAAACTGTTTTCAGAAGAACTGGAAATATGCAAGGCTAAAGAATGGACAATAGCAGACATTTAAAAAAGTGATGTCAGTGTGGATCTAAAACAGAAGTAGCTAAAAGTCTTTTGAAAAAATATTTAGATCTAAAGGCTTTGTAGGCCCTCCTTCACCATGACAGAAACGTGGTATACTTTCTTTAAAAAGAAAAAAAAAGAAGAAAAAAAGCAATTCTAAGTCTATCTATATAAGACTGTGAGGTACATGGCCCTTCCCCTCACTAGATGCCATGACAGTGAGAGCCAGTGTTATTCTAGACAGAGGAAAATGAAATGTTTTTTCATTTCTGAGCAGCCTGAGCCTGAGCTCAGTTTTTCATCTGAGCAGCCTGAGCACAAAGACAAGAACACGTAAAAGTTCAGAGTCAACCAAATAAATATTTCATTCAGTTGTCCTGTGGTAAAGAGGTAAAGCCTATTAGCCACCAAGCCAAATCAACAGACAAAGAAATCCTGAATCATTTTGTGGATACCGTGATCAATGGATCACCAAGCATTTGAGGAACCTCCATAAGAGGGAAGACTGAGACTAGCAAACAGAACCTGGAGGAAACTTAGGCAATACCCTTAGGAGAAGAAGGACAATTATCCTTAGAGAGAAAATGTATCACACCCATGAAAGAAGAAATGAATGGCACACAAAATGAAACAAATTCAAAATATGAAGATCAGAAATTAAAACATACACACACACACACACACACACACACACATATGAGATAGGAAGAATAAGATTTTTAATCAGTTCATGAAATCCATCATAAACCATAGTTTTAGAAAGGAAGAAGAGTAAAACTAGGAAGAAAAGTTTACAGTAAATATTTATTAGAAACAAAGGATAAGTGTTTCCAGATGAAAAAGACTTTCTATTTCAAATATTTCATTTAAAAAATATGCACACAAGGGCAAGCCATTGTGAAATTAAAGAATAAAAGGGGCAAAGAAAAGATACTAAAAGCCTTCAGACAGGAGGAAAAAAGTCCACATAAAAAGAACAGAGGGCTTCCCTGGTGGCGCAGCGGTTGAGAGTCCACCTGCCAATGCAGGGGACACAGGTTTGTGCCCTGGTCCGGGAAGATTCCACATGCCGCGGAGCGGCTGGGCCCGTGAGCCATGGGCCGCTGAGCCTGCGCATCCGGAGCCTGTACTCCGCAACGGGAGAGGCCACAACAGTGAGAGGCCCGCGTACCGCCAAAAAAAAAGAACAGAAATTAGAACAACATCCAACTTCTTGTGAACCCAGGAGTCTGAACAAATGTTTTCAAAATTTTTAGTGGCAAATAGTTTTGCTCCTAAATTTGATGTGCAAAAATATCACCTATGAACTATAAATTTAGATAATTAACATAGTCCAGAACAATATGCCTGTGTGGGGGAAGCCACTGAAGAAAGCATTTCACTAAAATGTGGAACCAAATAAAAAAGGAAAATGTAAATTCCATATAAGGAATTTACAGAGGACGAATTCCAAGGGTAATAATGAAAGAGAGGTGTGCAACAGGCCTAGAGCACGTCCAATCCAGCCCCAGCAATGCAAAGGGATCCAGGACATTTATATTTTCACAAATTGGGAGCATGTATCCTGCTGATGGTAGTTTAGGATTCAGTTAGCAAGAAACACAAAGAGAACAAAACAACAAAAATGAAGCAATTTTCAATAACTACTGTAAAAACAAAAAATACAATCAGGTATACTACAGGCTCAGTTGTAAGTAAAATATCATATAGCCATAATAATGTAAACACTAATACACAATCTATTGAAAATAATGTTATAAATTTATTGGTGGATATATTGTGTGTGTATTTACATATAAGGAAGTGTGAATTGGATGTTTCTCTGTAATAGAGAATATTCAATAATACATTAAAATTAACAAATATGATAGGTATGATATGTTTATTATTCTATAATTTACAAGTGACTGTCATTTTTTCAATATTCAATAAATTGTTGTTTAGTATTTTTTTAAATCCCCAGTCATTTTAATAGATTCTTCATTACTCAAAATTATTAAAGATCCATAATGATATTACTATGATGATGAAAATGTTGGTGATAGTGCTGCTATATTTAAAATGGATAACCAACAAGGACCTACTCTACATCACTGGGAACTCAGCTCAATACTATGTAACAACCTAAATGGAAAAATGTAGAACTGAATCACTTTGCCATACACCTGAACCTATCACAACATTGTTAATCAGTTATACTCCAATATAAAATAAAAAGTTTAAAAAAAAAGAAAATTTGGTGATAGTTTCTAAGATTTCTTGACCACCCCTTAGTAAATTACTTGAAAACTGTGACATAATGAAACATTGTAGTTTTCTTTGCTTGGTTCAAAAACAAGAGAAAGATCTGGTTGTTATAAAGAATAATGATGTTTGCAAGAGATTCTTAAACAAGAGCAAAAAGAGAGAAGGTGAAGAAAGTAGAAATAATAAGGCCTTGATATCAATGATGCATTAGTGAGTGAGATAACATATTTTAACTTCTTTCCATGGTAGAGTATAGGAAACTTATTCTAGTCTGTATATTATTTGAATTCAGGAAATACTATATATTATTTAGGATGTCTGCTTGGGTTTCAACTTATTACTCTTAAACTTATCCCCATTCTCAGAGTTAGGGTTCATGCCTTTACTATAGTCCATGACTTTCCCCCCTGGCTACAAATTATTCTCCTGTGTCTAGAATAAGATGGGCTGTCACTGCCAAGGCATCTGGTGAGCAGAAGGGCCATGTGCCTCAGACGTCTATACGTAGACTTAGTTGCTTTTTTTATTCCAAAAAGATAGAAAAGGGACACTTGAACCATTTTAGCCTCCCATCACAACAGGGTTTTACTCTTTTCTAGTACTAATTTTAACTTCCCTAGTTTACCTAGTTAGGATTTCCTGAAATTCATAGCACAGTAGAAAATTCCATTTAAATAATTAAGTAATTCTGGTTCCTTAAGGAGGCATCCATTTTGAACATTACATTTAGAATTTTTAAACTAGGCACAGGATTTATTGTTTAGATAAAATATAGCATTTAGGAAACGTTTTCTGCTAAATTTGGTCTATTCTAGACAATGCATTAATCAAAATAATAATGTATTGATAACAATACATTGTTATATGTCACCTGTGCTTGAGTAAAGGTGAGAATTTTGTGGTGATAATCAGAAAGTAGTGCATGACTTATCCACAAGTCCAATTTAAAGTTAGAAAAAAATACCAAAATTGTTCAAATTACCAGCTGCCTATAAAGGAAAACAAAGAGGTAAATAAGGTAAATAGATAAAAAACAAATCAGAGGAGCAAGACATCTCAGCAGGGAATGCTAGTAGAGCTTGGTTCTGTGGAGAGAAGTGGGCTGGCAGTTATGATAGTGAAAAAATACCATAGCCAATTTAATCAACTTTAATAAGCTGTGGTTAATAAGCAAATATGGATTTGGGATAGAATTGTGTTGCATAATGGGGAAAAATAAGCCCAGTTATATATATACTATAATGCTACAATATTGGCATTAGTCATGCATAATGTTAAAACAATAATAGTGATAAAATAAATACATAAAACTACTGAACTCAGCTGGCAATACGGATACTAGACTGGCATAATTTAATTGAATTAACAATAATTATCAGGATAAAACCACTAGATTTTTGTGTTGAGCAACTGATTAAAATTTAAGGGAAATGAACAGTGAAGCTGAAGCCTGGAGTGTCTCAGTTGGTACAAGGTTCAAACTTCCCCAATAAGAACAAATTGTTAGTAGGTTCTGGTACAAAATCTAAGGAAGGCAGAAGCAGGGGAAATGCAAGTAGAAATGATATATAACTTTTCCTCATTTTTCCTTTTGAATCTTTCTCTTTGTTCCTAATTGCCATACATTCTAAAATACTCCCCAATTAAAATTTCCCCAATATTTTACACTCTTCCTTTTCCTAAATATTCACAGGAAAGAGCAATTCACCTTGCTCTTATGTTCTGCTTCTGCCCTATGAACAACTTTCTTTTCCAGTAAAGCTTCTACCACCATGTTTTTCTAAGTAGTAACTATGATACCTTCCTAATTATTTCCTGCCTTAGATCAAGTGCAACCTCTATGTCTGGGCCACCTTAGAAGAGGGTATGCAATATAGCATGGCACGACAGTGCAGTGTGATGGAAACACTGTCGCAAACCTAAAGTGAACAAAACTACTTTGCATAATGAGATTTACAACATCGTTTGGGAAGGAAACTAGCATTTCTATTAAATGAGGAAGTATTTTGATAGAAATTTTTGTGTTTATTTCTTAATAAAATTTATTTTTAGCCCAGTTTTGGATTTTTGGAAAAATTAAGAATACAGTGGAAGAAGTCCTATATACCCTGAACTCAGTTTCCTCTATTATTAACATCTTACATTTACATCTTACATGGTACATTTTATATAGTTAATAAGCTAATATTGATACATTACTAATTAAAGTCTATATTTGATTCAAATTTCTTTATTTTTTTTAAGTCAATGTGATTTTTCTGTTCCAAGAACCCATCCAGGATAATATCGTTTAGTTGTCGTGTCTCCTTAGGGTCCACTGAACTGTGACAGCTTCTCAGATTTACCTTGTCTTTGATGACCTTGACAGTACTGAGGAGTACTGGTGAGGTATTTTATAGAATGCCCCTTATTCTTCAAAATATTTTCCAATATTTTTCTCATGATTAGACTGGAGTTATGTGTTTCAAGGAGGAAGACCAGAGATGTAAAGTGCCATCTTCATCACATCCTATCAGAGGTAAATACTATCAACATGACTTGTTACAGGTGATGTACTGATAATATTTAGATGGGAGTAAAACCTCTCCTGGAAACCTAGGTATTTGCCCTTCTTGGTTGACTATCAATGAAGTCGGGTAAAATTATTTTTAACCAGGTAACAAGATATACTTTTGTTTCCAGGAGAACAAGAATTTTCTAAATATTCTTTGGTCCTATAAACGTTTCTACAAAAATATGTATCTTTGAAATGGTCTGTTTCGAACTCTGTGATTAAGATAAACTTGAAATAATAGTAGGAACACAAGTAGTTAGAGCCTCAGGGCTCATCTTCTATCTGAGGGTATATGCCAAGCCCTTAGAAAAACTGGACTTCCCTTTTTAAACCTCTTTGCCTCTCCTGGCGTTGAGGAAAGGAAAAAGAAAATTAGAATGTAACTAAAATGCAGTCAGTAGAATATACAAGCAGGTAAAGCTGGACTCTCAGTGAAATGTGAGCTACAAATAGACTTATTCAACCACTGAAGACAGCGAAAACATTTGCTACCCTGCCATTTGGCAGTGGCTGGAGACAAAAATCTCCTTAAAAAATTTGAAGCCACAATTTCCACTAACATGAATTTGCAACCCAAATTCATAATCACTAGGTAGTCTGTAAAATATCAAAGAAAAAAATATAGTTTAAGGTGGTCCTGGAGGAAGGCTTCTGGATATTTGAAGAAAATGGTGGCTGTCTCGTCTCATTCTACCTTTTCTGTAGTTCCACCAAAACATTACAAACTATTAATAGGACAAGCACAGGTACACAAAATGATGCTTTCATTATAATCTGTAGACAATAAATGTCCCAAATTCAAAATAACTCCAAGCAAACCAATGATTCCTAGGAAGTACCACCTTTGTTCCTACCCTAATGCAGGGGTTTGTGATGAGCAAGTGTGTGGAGGAAAAGGTCATGAGAAACAGAAAAGGGGGAGGTAATACATTTGATCTAAAACCACTACCAGGAAGAGTAAACCTGACCTAAGTCTGGAAGTACTAGAAGTGTATGCCACAAGTCAGGGCTAATCAACCCGAATGGATTGACACTTGGAACCAGATGACTTTTTCTTGGGGGGAAGTGGGGGCTGGCTGTGCATTGTAGAATGTTTGGCAGCATCCCTGGCCTCTACCAAGTAGAACACGTAGACATTACTAGCAAAATTCTGCCCCCTCCCCCCCTGCCCCCAGGGGTTTTTACAACCAAAAAATGTTTCTAGACCTTGTACAATGCCCCTTTTGAGACAAAACTGTCCCTCCCTTCCCAATTGAGAAACACTGATATAAATGGAATGAAATTATAATCTATTAATTTGAAGTGCCAATCTTTAAAAAGCATAGTTTCTGTGACAGAATAAAGAAGAAAATAGATGAAGTGGTACTTTTTGACATTTGGTTGGTTGAGAAGAAAATAATTAAAAGGGGTAAACATAAGGTCTCTAATGACAATAAAGAGCCATAATTCAGAGAACACAGTCTCTTTTATTATCTTTAAAGAAAATCATATTCACTAAAAAATCTGGATTTTGCTACCTTGTGAGAAGTAAATTTCATTAAACTGGGTATCCTGTATACCACCCAAAATTGACCAAAATGAAATAAATCCATGAACAATCTTTTTAAATGCAACATAATATACCTGAAGGAATGAAACTTTCTCCCTGAATAAAATCACCATAAAACAAAAGACTGCACTCAAATTGAATAATCTTATTCAGTATCTTTAGATACAATACTATATAATTATATATAAATATATATTCAGGATAGGGAAAATCACCTTGAGTCAGAAAAAAAAGGGAACAAAATCAGGAAGAAATGACAAAAAAGTTGATTAAACTCAAGAAAGAAGTGAAAGGAAAAGAGACTGTGATCTTCCTTTTTCAGACTCTGTATTACCTCTGAAGGCACTCAGGAAAAAAAATACGAAACTCTCACTAATAAAGACTAAATTAAATTGCAAGACAGAATAGACTAATGGAAATTTAATAAAGGGCATTGAAGAAAAGCAAGAAGACAACTAAGAATAAAAATGAGATAAAGAAGGAAGTAAACATTTCTGTATTGAATCCTACTGCACACATAGACCATACAATTCCCTTTTCAGAAAGACATCCCAATGCGTCATCCATTTAGTTCAGGGTTTTACAACCTTGGCCATACTAACATTTTGGACCAGACAATTCTTTGCTGGGGGAAGTGTGGTAACCCTGTGCAGTGCAGGGTGTTTAGCAACACTCCTGGCCTCTAACCATTAGATGCCAGTAGCACATCCTCCCCAGGTGACAACCAAAATATCTCCAGATGTTGGAAAATGTCCTGAGATTGGGGGAGGGGTAATCATTCTTAGCTGATAACTATGGATTTAGCACATGCAGGATGAAATAACTTGCCTTACTAGAGGTCAAAGATTAGAAAATTAAACAATGCTGTATAGTCAACAGAACTATGAATGATATAAGAAGAACAGAAACAGAACTAAACATATGGAACATTGTTTTATGACAAATTGGCATTGCAGAATGGGGGGAAATGTTTCTTAATGAATGGATTAATGTCAACTGCTTATACCTATTTGATAAAACAGGGAATTGTATGCCATCCTTTCCCTATCCATAAAATTTTAATCCCAAATAACTAAATCATTAATATGAAAGAATAAATTACAATAAAATTGTAAAAGGCAAAATAGAATAATATCATTATGAATCAAGATAGGGAAATACTTCTAAGATATAAAATATCGACTACAAATGGTAAGATTGACAACATTTGAACACAGCTAAATAACTAACCCTTGTTCATATAAAGATACAATAATGGAAATTAAGGATCAGGCCACTAAAATGTGAGATAACATTATATAGATAGATTAGACAGGTTAGATAAATGGATGATAGATTGATTGATAGACAATAGATAAAGACATAGATATCCTGACAGATAATAAAAAACAACAAATCGGAACATAGAAAGCCCTTCTTTGGAGCAATAAGAAATACTGACTATGCAAAAGCAAAATAAGAGAAACACTAAAATAGCTAAAAAGAACAAAAGAATGGCTGATAAATATTTGAGGAGATAAAAAACCTAATCAATAGTCTGGGAAATGCAAACAAAACCAGAAAATATCAAGTATTGGTAGGGTGTGGAAATAGGTTCACATATATTTTTATTGGAATTTAATTGGAATAATCACTTCTGGAAATAATTTGGGATTTTTCAGAAACACTGAGGTAAAGCCCTACCTGAAACCTAAAATGTTTAGCTGAAACCTAAAGTGTTTCAGCTAAACACTGAGGAATGCTGAAGGACCGATTTTTTTTTTTTGACCAATCTCAGTTAAACATTGTTCCACACTGTTGTTCCTAACCCCTCTTGCTAATCCTAGAAACTAATACCTGATAAAACCTTAATTCCTGCCTTGAAAGCCCATCATCCTATCACATGACAAATACAACTTAAATTACCCATAATTCCTGAGATTTTGAAGAGTGAGCAAGCCATAAAATCAACCTGATTATGACCTTAGCTTGTCTAACCCACAAATTCTTCAGAACACTTGCTGTCTGACACAGCAGTATTCTAAAGCTGTTTTTACCTTGCAGTGTTCTTAATAAAGGGGTGAGCTAACCACTTTGGCTTGGGTTTTCTTCTTCAATATTTATGATCCAGAAATATTACTTTTTATGCACTCAAAAAACCCTCTTATGTTCAAAAGAAAAAAAAATCATTGTAAAATAATATTTATTGTGGTTTTGTTTCTTATGGCCTCAACTGAAGGAAATATATGTTATTCAAGAGTAAAATAGATAAATAAATTGTGTTATGTTCATAAAATGGAATACTACCCAGAAGTTAAAAAAAAAAAAAAAAGCAAACATGAATAGTTCTTTTTAGGTATGCTAAATTGGGATAAAACACTGAGTGAAAAATCAATCACAGAAAAATACCTATGCTATATATAGTTTAAAAAAAATACCAAACTAAACAATATATGACCACGGAAACCAGCATACATGGGGAAAAATAAAGAAAAGCAATGAGATTATAAACATAAAATTTGAATAATGTTTTCTACTGTGGGGCTGGGAAAGGGATGGGGTCAGGAAGGGAGATGTAAGTGATATTTCAAAGATAACAATTACATTCTATTTCTTAAGATAGCGCCTTTGCATTTTGTTCTCTACATCCCATATCATTCATTCATAAATATTTGTAAATCTACTCTATATTTAAGAAACATTTGCAACCAAACTAACAAATTAAGAAGAAGAAAGTTAAGTAAAGAGAGTTTAAAAAGAAGGAAAAAAAGAGAGGAAGAAGAACAGTACTTCAAATAATTTTGTGGATTTAAAAAAAAAAAGTGATAACCTCTGGGAAAATCTTTTAAAGCACAGTCATCACTTTATGTCTTTTTGCAACATCAGCATTTGCTTCCTAAGCTTCATCTTATTCTTCAAAGGGCAATTCATGGTCAAGACCTATTAAAAGTGTCCATGAAACTCTATGTCCTAGAACTCCCTTACTGTTAAAAAAAAAAAAAAAAAGTCTTACAAAGCTGTCATATTTGATGCCTTTTTCATGTTTTCTAATATATGATGGGCTTCATGTTTAACTAGTTTCCAGACTCGGGAGTGTTAAAGAGATTCCATTATACAAAGAATTCTGTTTATATGCAATACTGATTAGAGA
Organism: Neophocaena asiaeorientalis asiaeorientalis; assembly: GCF_003031525.2. Taxonomy (NCBI): domain Eukaryota; kingdom Metazoa; phylum Chordata; class Mammalia; order Artiodactyla; family Phocoenidae; genus Neophocaena; species Neophocaena asiaeorientalis. The sequence continues at coordinate 6,936,718 of NW_020172492.1, forward strand.
TAATTCAACTGACAGAGATTTATTTATAACAATTTAAAATGAAAAATAATTTTGTCTTTAGACATTTAAGGCTTTTCAGTTTTAATACGACCTACAGTAATCCAGTTGGATAGCTTCTCACTCAGAATGGAGTAAAATTTCCTGAGTAAATGTATTATCCTAAGGCAGTACCACTACTATTAGATGCTGCATTTTGCCATTACCAAAATGGATTAGAAGCATGAAATCTTTCTTTATTATAAGCAATAAAAGCAATTTGCCTGAACCTATTACAATATGTCTAATTTATTAACCATACCTTGAAGTACAATATACTTAATAATTTACACTTTTGAACTACTTCTATATGTCTTTTACTTTTTAAAGAGAAACATAACTGTGAGCATATGGACAAGTCATTATTCTAATTAGAAAAATACTGAAGGCTGAGAGTTCATTCAACAAATCAATATTTAATTAGCAATGTGCCAAACTGCAGATACCAGTTAGTATAGTATATGTTACTAAAATGAGATGTTCGTTTATCATTGATGTAGCTGTGAAGACTAGGTCACAGAGATCCAAATAAAAACGGAATTAAGTACCCACATGGCACTGGCAGACAGCCAAAACACCTCTTCTATGTGACCTCAATAATGGAAACACGTCATCAGATTTGTAAACAAAGCATTTCATCTTTTGTCATTTTTATAGTTGGCTTGTATATGTGACTGAAAGGAGCTTAACAGTGGTAAAATCACAGAGTAGAGTTTCACTGACTTCTATTAATTCAGATATTTATTTTTTTAATAGTCTAAGCTTTTAATAAAAAAAAAGGCATTCATAAGAAATTTTAGTTTTTGTGTTCTTTATGTGCTTTAATGCATTTACATGATTACTACAGATAACGAAAGCTATTACTTCTCTTAACCTTGAAAAATGAATTAACGTTAATATCAGGTGAATTTCCCAGCATGGTGCAAGTCAGATATAAAAAGTAAAGAATAAAAAGAAAAAAAAAATAAAGACATGCTCATAATTTGTGAAGTACATAGAAGGAATACTGATTACATCAATATTCTGGTAGTCTCATTTTATATTAAACATGCTTCTTTAGAAATAGTGTAAGCTAATATGTGCATCCAAAATGTATATATATTTATTGCAGTTAAATATAACAATTAATAATCAATGAATACATTTACTGAATACTAGTACTGTGCTGATTTATATATGAGGTACTGAATTTACATATAAACTATTCTCTAACTTCTGATATAAACTATTCTCTAACTTCTGATATGTTAATATGATAGAATGCTATACAGAAGTTTGTTTTTAAAAAAGTAAAAGTTAATGTACTAAATAAGAATAAAATGTTGAGATATGTAATTGAAATACAGAAATCAGAGTTTGAGCTAAGTATTTTTTTATTTGAAATATAAAAGTAACTGATAATACAAATATTAATCTGAATGAGGTGACTTAAAGTGCCTTAATGTTTGAGAGACAAGATACAAATAAAATGAACACATGCGTAATATTTCATATAGGAGGTCATATTCAATCTAGCAGTAAAGGAAAGTTTGATTTAGATATGCAAAGGGCATTCTGTGACATGGGAGAACACAAATTAAGATATTTAGTGTGAGAAGTGATTATGAACTTAGGGAATATTAATTGTATGATGTGCCAAAATTAAAACACAGAAAATAATTAAATAAATAGAAAACTTGTGCTGTGGAAAGAGAGAATTTGATGTTGATAGAAGAGAAATAAATATTTTTATCAGAAAAGCTCAAACCAGTATGGCCTTTAAAGGTGTTGTTTAAAAATAAGCCTTATACTAGCTATATACCAACATTCAATAAGACTGTGCTTACTGATCTCCTTTTTAAATTAATGTAGCCATGTATTCCTCAATGCACTTAAAAGTACCTTAAATGAATATTTTCATAAGCATTGTTTAGTTTAAGAAAAGAGCATCAAAGTCCACAGAGTCAATAAACAAAGACAGGAAAGCCAAAAGATAAGAAAAATCTATTTGTATAGCAGTTAAGAGTGTGATCTTTAGGGCAAGATTTGAATCTTTGTCACCACTTCCTGGTTGTGTGACCTTGACTAACTTATCCATTATGTTTCCAAATTTATCAAATGCATGTAATAATAGTATTTATTTCAAAAATTTTTGAATTATAGTCATTAATATACTTATGGTATCTATAACAATATCTGTTAAAGAATAAATTCTCAATAAATATTGACATATTGTTTCATGTTCTTCATTTTCACAAGGTTTGGCTAAACTAAGCCAGAAAGGTTGACATATTTCAACATTATACAGAAGGTTTTATCATAAAATAGCTGCCATTATCTTTTGCAATTACTAAGGGTTTTCAAGCAATAGGTTTTTAAGATTTTTAAATGGAAAATTGAGATGCCTATCTATCTATCTCTGTCTCTATCTCTATCTCCATATTTTATCCTAGGTAACCAGGTTAAAAATTTCAAGGGAATTGAGGAATTTGAAACAGCTACTGTGGAGAATATTGTAAAGAGCTAATTAGGGAACAACTGCAGTGTCAGAAAGCATTAAGAACCCCTTTCATGATGTACTAAGAATGTATAATGACTACAACCTGTGCTGGTGCATTACTGCATTATTTTCTTCAGCACTCATCAACCTGTGTGTGTGTGTGTGTGTGTGTGTGTGTGTGTGTGTGTCTATGTGTGTGTTTTATAGGCAGAAAACTTCATTGATCCACGTTTGGGATATTACCTGCTGCTGGGCTAGAAGAAAATGTGGAAGTGCATATTGAAAGTGAATCTAGATAGGGAAGAACGTGTAAATGGAGTCAGCAGAGAGCCATAAAGTATACCTTATAGGTTTAAAAAAAAAATGTGGATTTAATTAAGTGAAGGAAAATAAATTATCATTGCATAAAAATAAACATTTCTTATGTTAACACACTGACATTTCCAGGTTAACATCCTATAGGAGCTACCATTACACAAAGTAATTTGTAATGTTCCTCATTTGCATAAAATTGTATATATAGTTGTTAAACTAGAGAAACTTGATCAGCACTGAGAACAAAAAACTCAATGAATGGAACTTATTATTTTGAGTAAAATTCTTTTTTAAAAAATCTATAAGTATCATTGTATTATAGACCACATAATGAGAAATGTGTTGAAATACAACCATACTTAAAGATACCTACTTTTGATGGCTTGCTGACTGATTTGGAGTCACAACTCTAAATGTCCCCGGTTGGACTGTAAACCTGAATGATATCCATAACTAATTTTTAGACATAAAATTATAGGTTTACATATCACTGGAGTGGACCCATGCAATTATTAACCCAAGTAGAACCCATTATTTTATACAGACTAATGTCACAATTTCACCACTGACTTTGGAAATTTTCCATAATATTTACTTACTCTAGAAGACAAATGATCAAATTGTATATATAAGCATCTAAGTACAAAGAAAAGGGAACTTTGAAAATTTGCATAATATTGAAGAATAAAACTACAAAAATTTCTGTAAAAAACATTTGATATAGAGTAAATCACTGTGAACTAGACTTTTATTTTTAACAGTGTTTCATATATCTTTTATAGCGTGTCTGTAAGTTTTTAAGGGACTTAACTGTAGGGATTCCAACAGCCAATGTCTTTTGAGGACTAAGCTTATGGAATATAGTCCATTGTTCTGTGGTCCTGATAAGTCACTCAACAGTTATCTGACACAAAGATACCACATCCAAAAAACAAAACAGGGCTATAAATCTCTTCCACTGCAGGATGTTTGAGAAATATATATAAGATAATTTATTAAGATTTCTTCCTACAGTTTCTGGCACAGATAACATGATAAAAATATGACAGCTATAATTATTTTCTACCACATGTTAATTTTATATACTGTTATAATTTTTATTAAAAGGTACAATTTAATATGAATTATAAACATCACATTCTAAGTACAAAAATATGGAAAAAGTTTGACTATAAGAGATGGCAGTTTCCCTCAGTCGTTTGCTATTGTCACTGTAGTAAAAACAGAACGAGTATTTTCTATCAGAAGAGTTGTATTCTTGAGTTTTTTCAGGGTTGCAACATCTAGACATTTTGCACAAGAAAGGCTGATACTATTTTTATGGAGGAAAAAACCTTATACTTCATAAACCATGTTCTGAAGTAGAGAGCTATGTTCTTTTTCTCCTCGAAACAATACACTTTGCCTACTGTTAAAAGTGCTTTTGGGGCTTCCCTGGTGGCGCAGTGGTTGAGGGTCCGCCTGCCGATGCAGGGGACACGGGTTCGTGCCGCGGTCCGGGAGGAACCCACATGCCACGGAGCGGCTTGGCCCGTGAGCAAAGCAGATTTGCACAACACACCTGAGAATTTTTAAAATATATTCTACAGGGCAATAAAATATTGCCCTGTAGAATATATAATAAAATATTATGTGCAGATAATAATGTGAGACATTGTATTTAAAATATTTTATTTAAACAAATGTAAGGAGCATCTATAGAATATATGCATGTCCCACTACATTCACTTAGTTTTTAAAAGAGATGTTCTTAGAAACTTGCTTTTTTCACTAAGGAATTCTCTCATATGGCTCTTTTTTACAGGAATCCTTGAAATTAACATACTTCAATCCCTCAACTTACGTAATTGAAGAGGAATTTTGACACATCAAATGCATTTTAAAATGAATCTCTGCCACACAGAACAGCTTCTGTGCTAAGAATTTACTGTCAGCTATAGTAAAAGATATTATTTTTGAAATTTTATGATCAGAGATTTCTGGTTCAAAATGACAGCTGGTTTGCAGGCCCCAAGGGAGCCTTTCACAACTATTCATTAAATACTGATGGAGATACAGTGAAATATTTTTAAAACCCTTAGCAGCCTTCTATAGTAATTCTGACAGATAACCTAATATTGGTATCTTGTATGAATTGACACTAATATGAGATAGTTAGAGTTAGATGGAGGAAAAGCAGGAAGACATAGAGCCAGGCTTTAACGCATAGATTAAATCCCTAATCTTCTAAAAGCCTATTTTAGAAGTGTTAAGCTGTTCCATAATTCTACCACCACTGATCAACTAACTGAGACACAGACTCTCTGACAAGAGGAGACCCTCTCTGAAACACAGGTTTGGAGCTGTTCCCTGAGATGGAGATTTCAAATCACTGCTAATAACTGGAAGAACATAGGAAAAAACAGGTGATGGCAAAGTGCATTGTGAGGAGAGTGGTACCTCGCACAGGTAAATTGCTGTTAAGTAAGGGCAAAGAAAACATTACCTGGTTGCAGTGTTGGCTGACGAGTGCAGTCCTCAGTGTACAACATTGGCTCAGTTCTTTGGTTTGATACCAGAAAACCTGGAAACAATGTTGGGAAAAACACTTAATCAAAGTAGAGCAGGGCCAGAAGATGAAGAATTGCCAGAAATAGGGAACTGGACTAGGAACTGCACACCAACCTTCCCTTCTGTTACAGATTTGAAAATAGAATCTGGAAATGGTGCCAGTTAACAGGAAGTGAAATTCAAGGTCAATTCCTTCATCTTACCTATTAAGACAAGAGCTGTATAGATCTTCCCATATAGGGGATGAATGTGAAGAAAAGCAACAACATGGATATTATGAAAAAAATACTGTGAAGCAAGGGAAACTGAGGAATGGCATAATAACAAATAAACTTACTGCTGGTTCTAGATAAAAATACTGAAAATGTACACAGATGTGACTAGAATCAAAAAAGTAAATGCATGTCTCATAATTTATTAATCTCTGTGTATAAAAAGATATTCAATAGAATATATAAAGAGATAACAAGAAATTTAAAGAATCAGAAATGCAAATTTCAACAAATATGAGTGATGAACTCACTGATAATCACATTAATAAAAACTATAATATTAACAAGAAACTATTTTTCCTATTATTTTGACAAAAAATGTTTTTAAAAGGTAATATCCACTGTTGATGAAACATGGAAAATTAGATCATTTCATTCATTGTAGTGTGACAGCTAAATTCTACAATCATCTTTATTTGGCTGCATGCAAATTTCAAATGTACAAACACTTAAACATGAAACCTTAGTTCTCAAAACCTTTCCAATATTAATACCTGCTAGAAATGTGTAATCAGAACTGGCCAACAGAACTTTCAGTTGGTGGAAATGTTCTATGTCTTGTGTGTCTGATATCATGGCCTCTAGCAAGATGTGGTTACTGAGCACTTGAAACTTAGCTACTACGCTGAGAACCTGAACTCTTAGTTTTATTTTATAAGAAACATATTTCAATTTAAAAGGCTACATATGCCAGTGGCTACCATATTTGACAGGGCAGATATAAAATACTGTATGAAGTTTGAGAATATTTATTGAAACATTTTTGCAATGACAAAATAACTGAAACAACCTAAACATTCACAAATATGACATGTTAGTACATATACAAGCAAATTAATGAGGTTGATCTCTATAGATCCACATTAAATAGGAGTCCCAGGGACTTCCCTGGTGGCGCAGTGGTTAAGAATCCACCTGCCAATGCAGGGGACACGGGATAGATCCCTCGTCCGAGAAGATCCCACATGCCACAGAGCAACTTAGCCCATGCGCCACAGCTACTGAAGCCCACGCCTAGAGCCCATGCTCTGCAACAAGAGAAGCCACTGCAATGAGAACCCTGCACACTGCAACGAACAGTAGCCCCTGCTCTTTGCAACTGGAGAAAGCCCATGCACAGCAATGAAGACCCAACACAGCCAAAAATAAAACAAACAAATAAATTTAGTTAAAAAAAATAGGAGTCTCAAATATAATAAAATTTTTAAAAAGTAACATAAAAACACAGTAAGTGGGCTGCCCTGGTAGCGCAGAGGTTAAGAAACCACCTGCCAATGCAGAGGACACAGGTTCAAGCCCTGGTCCAGGAAAATCCCACATGCCGTGGAGCAACTAAGCCCATGCGCCACAACTGCTGAGCCTGTGCTCTAGAGCCTGCGAGCCACAACTACTGAAGCCTGTGCGTCTAGAGCCTTGCTGCACAACAAGAGAAGCCACCTCAATGAGAAACCCACGCACCGCAACAAAGAGTCGCCCCTGCTCTCTGCAGCTAGAGAAAGCCCGAACGCAGCAAGAAAGACCCAATGCAGCCCAAAATAAATAAATTAATTTAAAAAAAAAACAACAGTAAGCACTACAAAATATCAGCTATTATTATATCAGAAATTGTACAAATTTAGGTATCTAATTTATTTATACATATATGTATATATATGCAAAATAAGCACCAAATTATATTCTTAATTTCTGGATATGTGATTTAAGAAAGAAAAAGTGATATTCAATTTTTTATTTATTCAATTATGTCTCAACTGATTTTTTACTTTTAATTAATTGAATTTTATATAGTTTCTAACACATAGCAATTATGTTCTTATAAATAAACTATTGGACTTATGAATAAGGCCCAAAATTAAATAATTTAAATATTTAATTTCATTTAACAAGACAGAAGATGAAGAATACAACAAGATGAAAGAAAGCAGATCGAATTACTACAGATGAAAGTGGAAATTAATGGCAAAAAAATGAAGCTATCAAAAAATACAAAGCAATGGGTGGATCTTTTAAATCAACTACAAAACAGGTAAACGACATCAAGGAAAATAGAGAAATGAAAAGTATACAATAATATAAATGAATTAGAGAAAAATTACAGTTATGGAGAACTTTGAATGAAACTGAATACAGAAAATATTAATGAAATGATTACAACACTAGCTGAAATCTCAAAATTGTCAGGCAGTATACAAAGGCGTAAATACATGCTGAGGAACGGAATTGGAATTATGTCTGAAATCTCCCAAAATCAAAAAACTCTGGGGTTTCTGCTTACTCTTTTGAACTAGGACCAGAGTAGTCACAGACTGCGTTTCCTGACAAAAGGGAAAAAAATAAATGTATCGAACTGGATGCCTTTATACTGGCCTAGAGAATTTCTTTATAATTTTAACTGGTTTGGTTAGAGGGAATTCAGTTCTCAAATATAAACTACCCCTGGCTACCTCTAAGGGTACAGAAGCACAGAAAGTGATAGTAATATGTAAAAACCTGATAAATACCTATAGAGATCTAGGACAACCAAGTTCTTTGAAAAGCCAATTATGAGGCAGTTAATGAACCAATCAGCCAGACAAATTTTTCCTCTTTTAGCTAATCGGGAAAAAAAAGTGGTCTATATTGCAAGGATTGTTAAAGCGTTCTCTTAATTTAAATGATAGGTCGTGCTATTAATTTTAAAGATTTTTTTCTGACAGGATAAATTTATGCATGGCACAGAGTAAGGAGCAGACTGTAGGTTTAACCTGCTGACCCAAGGAAATAGCCACCCAAGTCCAGGAAACACAGAGAGTCCCAAGCAGGATAAAACCCAAGGAGAAACACGCAAGACACAAAGCAATCAAATTGACAAAAATTAAAGACAAAGAAAAATTATTGAAAGCAAAAGGGGAAAAACAACAAGTAACTTACAAGGGAACTGCCACAAGGTTAACAGTTGATTTCTCAGCAGAAACTCTACAAGCCAGAAGGGAGTGGCACAATATTTTAAAGTGATGGAAGAACCTACAACAAAGATACTCTGCCTGGCAAGGATCTCATTCAGATTTGACAGAGAAATCAAAAGCTCTACAGACAAGCAAAAGCTAAGAGAATTCACCACCACCAAACCAACTCTACAACAAATGCTAAAGGAACTTCTCTAAGTGGGAAACACAAGAAGGAAAAGACTACAATAACAAACCCAAAATAATCAAGAAAATGGTCATAGGAGCATACGTATCGATAATTACCTTAAATGTGAATGGATTAAATGCTCCAACCAAAAGACACAGGCTTGCTGAATGGATACAAAAACAAAACCCATCTATATATGCTGTCTACAAGAGACCCACTTCAGACCTAGGGACACATACAGACTGAAAGTGAAGGGATGGAAAAAGATAATCCATGCAAATGGAAATCAAAAGAAAGCTGGAGTAGCAATACTCATATCAGATAAAATAGACTTTAAAACAAAGAATGTTACAAGAAACAAGGAAGGACACTACATAATGATCAAGGGATCTATCCAAGAAGAAGATGTAACAATTATAAATATATATGCAAGTTCGGTCCTGTGCCACCGTCCTGCGCCAGCCTTACAGTCTTCCTCCCTGCACAGCCTGTGAGCAACAGCCCTTCCCTTGCCCTTGACTGGGCCTCTGGAGCGAGGAGGTGCTGCACGAAAGGAAATCTGAGGCACAGAGAAGTTAACTGCCTGCCTGGTCCAAGATCACAGACTACCGTGTGGCTGACAGGGTCTTGGTGCTCTGGCCGGGTGTCAGACCTGAGCCTCTGAGGTGGGAGAGCCGAGTTCAGGACATTTGTCCACCAGAGACTTCCCAGCTCCATGTAATATCAAATGGCAAAAGCTCTCCCAGAGATCTCCATCCCAACACTAAGACCCAGCTCCACTCAACGACTAGCAAGCTACAGTGCTGGACACCCTATGCCAAACAACTAGCAAGACAGGAACTACAATTTTACCTTATGATTGGCAATGAGTAAGGACATACAAGCCAAAGTACCCAAAAGAGACTAAACCTTTGTAGCAGGCACACAATTTTGCTGTCCAGCATTCATCCCACATCTGCCAAGCTAACTGTACCTTGGGGATACCCCTTGGTATCTCTCCTCTCGTTTGAAACAAAGCTATTTCAGTGACATTCATTCCAATCTCAGAATCAGTGCCAAGGTCTCAATTAAACACTTGGCCTCAGGGACTGTTATATAACCCAATTCAGCCATGGCTAATTTTGAAGATGTTTAGTGGGAATCTGGGAGAGAAAATTCTTCACTCTCCTCACTGTGGTTTCAGGAGTGAAATATTCTCTTCCCACTGGACCTGAGCAAGAAAGTTTTAGCCCACAGAAGCTCTTAGCAGCTAACTGCTGAAGTAATCATGGTGAAAGGCAGAGAGGAAAACTGGAAAGAAACTATGCCTTTTATAAAATCTTCATCAGCCAGGTAACTTCTTACCTAACTTTTGGTTTTCTATTTGTGTAAGCCAATCAATCACCGTTATGCTTTAAGCTGGTTAAATTGGGTTTTTGTAAGTATATTTGCAAACCTGTAGTAACTTGCAAATAAAATAATTCTGAATGACACATATTTTCTGTTTCTTTGATCTATACATATATATCTTTCTTTAAATAGCAGATACAGGCCTTTAACTTAGTTAGCAAGCAAAAGCAATGATTTAAGAATGAACAGAACAAGCGTAAACTCCTTAGTAACGGTTTTCATTTGCTGCACATCACTTAAAAGTCTTTTATTGTGTAAGTTTTTCCCACTTTATTAACTTTAATTTTTTAATAACATGTTAACAGTGGTTATTACTTCAACAATTTTTTTTAATGGTTAAAATGGTAAATTTTATGTTACGTACGTTTTGTCACACAAAAAAATTTTCAAAATAAAAATTTTCCTAAAGAGTTGATAACAGAAAAGTAGGGAGGGCTGAGCATCGGCCTTGGGGACTTAAGGGTTGAAAAGAAACTTGCAGATGTCCTTTTAGTTGACTTTAAATAGAGAAAGGACACTGGGGTGTGGTGTTCCTGGTGGGTTTCCTTTTCCCTCCCCTAAACTCCGAGCCCAGGCGTCCATCGCTTCCCACCACCCTCACTGTTCTGCACACTGACCTCAGCTGGACCACCAGATGGGACCCCTGCTGGCCTGGGGCTTGTGAGTGATGGGGGCCGGGGTGCCTGCAGTCCCCCAGTAGCGGCAGTCCCCAGCCCCAAGAAGGATGTGACCCTTTCACAGGCAACTAGCTGGGTCCGCATGGACTCTCCAGCTGCTCCATCTCCACAGTGGCGGGAACGTGGGAAGCTGAGAGTCTACGTGCATCCTGCAAAGTCACAGGTCACGCCCCTTGACGTCACAGGTCACATCCTCTGCTGCCCCAGGCCACGTCATGACCTCTGACTTCGCAGGCCACGCTCACTGGCGGCATTATGTCCTTACGGACCTCTGTAGGCAGGCATCCGCGTTTTCCCGCCGTGTCGTGCTTAAGGCCATGGAGTGTGGTGCTTCCGAGAGGAAGCTGGTCCTGATGCCGGCAGGTTCTCTGTGCAGGTGCCTGGTGGGGGCTGAGAGGACCTTTTCCACCATCCTGCATTCAACTCGGGCAGTAGTTCCCTGGAGGGAGACACACCCACGGGTGAGTCCCGGTGACCCCTGCGTCACACGTAGATTGTCCTTGGAAATGGACTCTGAGCCCAGCTCAGATCCCAGATGTGCTGGGCCAATGTCTGTTATTTGCTCTGGATCCCGTGATTGGGACGAGGTTCCCTGGCCTCCCATCTCTGGGAGGCTGACCCTGGACCACACTTGGTCCTGCCATCGTTCTGAGCAGGCAGCTGCTGTGGGGGACGATCAGGAGGGGGCAAGCTGGGAAAACAATGGTCGGACGCCAGAGTGACCATGTTTCTCCCTTCTTCCTGCTCACCTGGGGAAGGCGTGTCTCCTGGAACCTGAACGCAGGCAGGTGAGTTTCCTGTGCTCTTCTCTGCCTAGTGGCTGGGTTGGGTGACACCGGCCATAAATTCACATTTCTCATTGAGACCCACTGTGTCTGTTACAAACAGTAGCCTCAGCAAAACACAAAAGGCATACAACAACTAGTGGATACATTTCACATTTCAACAAATATCTCTGAGTGCTGTTTGTGTCAGGCCTTGTTCTTAGCCCCAGGGATACAGTAGTGAACAAGGATGAAACCCCGTCCTTGTCAGCATGAGTGTGTGGAGGAGGGGAGACAAACAAAAACGCATCAACAATTACCTAAATAGACATTTCTACAAAGAAGACATACAGATGCTCAACATCACTAATCATTAGAGAAATGCAAATCAAAACTACAGTGAGGTATCACCTCACTCTGGTCAAAATGGGCATCATCAGAAAATCTACAAACAACAAATGCTGGAGAGGGTGTGGAGAATAGGGATACAGCCACTATGGAGAACAGTATGGAGGTTCCTTAAAAAACTAACAATAGAATTACCATATGACCCAGCAATCCCACTATTGGGCATATACCCAGAGAAAACCATAATTCAGAAAGACACATGCGCCTCAATGTTCACTGCAGCACTATTTACAATAGCCAGGACATGGACGCAACCTAAATGTCCATCAACAGAGGAATGGATAAAGAAGATGTGGCACATACATACAATGGAATATTACTCAGCCATAAAAAAGAATGAAACTGGGTCATTTGCAGAGATGTGGATGGACCTAGAGACTGTCATACAGCGTGACGTTAAGTCAGAAAGAGAAACACAAATATTGTATATTAATGCACATATGTGGAATCTAGAAAAATGGTATAGATGGTCTTATTGGCAAAGCAGAAATAGAGACACAGACGTAGAGAACAAACGTATAGACACCAGGGCAAGGGGATGAATTGGGAGATGGGTATTAACATATATACACTATTGATACTATATATAAAATAGACAACTAATGAGAACCTACTGTATAGCACAGGGAACTATACTCAATGCTCTGCGGTGACCTAAATGGGAAGCAAATCCAAAAAAGAGGGGACATATGTGTATGTATAGCTGATTCACTTTGCTATACAGTAGGAACTAACACAACATTGTAAAGCAACTATACTCCAATAAAAATTTTTTTTAAAAGTGCTGTGTCACAGATGGTGACGCATGCTATAAAAACAATGTAGGGAAGGCAGAAGGGAGAACTGGCAGTAAGGAGGATTGATTTTAATTAGTGTGATCCAAAAGGCCATACTAGTTAAATAGTGTTCTAGTAAAACACAACATGTCGTGTACTGCCCATATCCCTGAATTCTCAGATTTTTTTTTTCCTGAAGTAATGCTGTTATCTTGCTAAGAAGGGTATTATATGTAACACTATTGGTTTTTCTATTTACTTGATGTTACAAAATGTGCTGTGTATCAACAAGAAATAAATTATATATGTATTACTCCAAAGAACATTGATAATTTATGAATTTCTATTAATCCCATTTTACTCTATTTTATTGTACTTGAGAGCTGTGACCTATCTAGAAATTTCAGATAAATTAAGCTAATTAAAGCATGGAAATAGAAGGGGGAAAATGGCATACATGTAAATTGCTTGATGCAAATTTAAATTAATGAGTAAAGCAAATTTAGAAGTGCCCTGTTTTTATACAATTAATACACTGTTGTCTCTTTGCCAGTACAGTCAAGTCACAATTATCATATCCATAATAAGTGTTTTTTGAAATGTGACTTTTATACGTTTTAATATTTAGAGGTTCAGGATAATTTTAATAGAAATAATTTCTTTCCAATTTTTCTGATGGACTGGTAGTTTATCTTAGGGTTATACATTATAAAACTTATTTTGTTAAATATCAATGTTTATTTTTAGTGAAATCACTTTGTAGTTTTGGTATTTTTGTCTGTAGCACACACATAGACACACATATGCTTAAGATATTAATTTTATTATATAAACACATAATTAGTAAAGTAGGGAAATGCAAAAAGAAAGTTGTGGAATAAAATAAACAAATTAATGCTGATTAAAAAGCATATGGAGGAAAATGAAGATAAGAACAATAGCAAGCTAAGAATTAAAGATATATTTAGATGTTTCCTTGGATACTTAAGTGTATCCAAGGAAACACACATACATATGTGCATACACACACACAAACATGTACATGTACATCATTTAAATACATTGTCATAGCCTGTGTTTCTATTAGTAGTTTCTTTTTTTTCTGGCTTTATTGAGGTAAAATTGACAAATAAAAATTTTATATATTTAAGGTGAATAACATGATATAATATGTATATATCGTGGAATAATTACCACAGTCAACATAGTTAACACATCTTTCACCTCACACAGTTACTATTCTTTGCGTGTGTGTGTGTGTGTGTGTGTGTGTGTGTGGTGAGAATACTCAAGATCTACTCTCTCAGCAGATTTCAAGTATACCATATAGTATTATGAACTATAGTCACCATGCCGTACATTAAACCCTCTGAACTTATTCATCTCATACTGAGAGTTGGTACCCTTTGACCAACATTTCCACATTTCCTCCATCCACCAGTTTCTGGCAACCACAATTGTATGAGTTTAGCTTCTTTAGATTCCACACATAAGTGAGATCATACAGTATTTGTCTTTCTCTGTCTTCCTTATTTCACTTAGCATAATGTCCTCCAGGTTCATCCACATTGTTGTAAATGGCAGAATATTTTTTTCATGGCTGAATAATATTCCATTGTATATATGTATACTGCATTTTCTTTATCCATTCATCTGTTGTTGGACACTTAGGTCTTGTCCATATCTTGACGACTGTGATTAATACAGCAATGAATATGGGAGTATAGACATATCTTGGATACATAGATTTCATTTCTTTTGGATATATACCCAGAAGTAGGATTGCTGGGTCATATGGTCATTTTACTTTTACTTTTTAAGACATCTCCATACTGTATCCTGTAGTGGCTGTATCAATTTACATTCACATCAACAGAGTGCAGGGTTCCTTATCTCCATACCCTCATCTGCACTTGTTATCTCTTGTCTTCCTGATAATAGCTATCATAACAGGTGTTAGGATTTTGCTTTGACTTGCATTTCCCTGATGATTAGTGATGGTGAGCACCTTTTCATATACCTCTTGGCCATTTTTATGTCTTTGGAAAAATGTCTAGTTGGGTCCTTTGCCCTTTAAAAATCGGATTATTTGTGGTTTTGCTATTGAGTTGTATGAGTTACTTACATATTTTACCTATTAACCTTTATCAGATATATGGTTTGCAAATGTTTTCTCCCAATACATATGTTGCTTTTTCATTTTTTGTTGATTGTTTCCTTTGCTGTACAGAAGCCTCTTAGTTTGATGTAGTATCATTTGTTTATTTTTGCTTTTGCTGCCTGTGTTTGTTTTGTTTTGTTTCGTTTTTTGCGGTACGCAGGCCTCTCACTCTTGTGGCCTCTCCCGTTGTGGAGCACAGGCTCCGGATGCGCAGGCTCAGCGGCCATGGCTCACGGGCCTAGCCGCTCCGCGGCATGTGGGATCTTCCCGGACCGGGGCACGAACCCGTGTTCCCTGCATCGGCAGGCGGACTCTCAACCACTGCGCCACCAGGGAAGCCCTGCTGCCTGTGTTTTTAATGTCATATCCAAAAATCATTACCAAGATCAAAATCAAGGAGCTTTTTCTCCATGTTTTCTTCTAAGAGTTTTATGATTTCAGATTTTACATTTAAGTCTTTAATCCATTTACAGTTTAATTTTGTGCATGTTGTAAGACAAGGGTCCAATTTCATTATTGTGTGTGAATATTCAGGTTTCCCAACAGCATTTATTGAAGAGACCATCATTTTCTCCTTGTGTATTCCAAATTGGAAAGGAAGAAGTTAAATAGTCCCTGTTTGTAGATTATGTATATTGAAAACCCTAAAGACTAAACACACACACACACACACACACACACACACACACACACACACACACTGTTATAACTATAAAATGAATTTGGTAAAGTTGCAGGATACAAAACTAACATACAAAAACATCAGCCACATTTCTATATACCTACAATGAGCTATCAAAAAGAAATTAAGCAAACGATGTCATTTACAATAGCAGCAAAAAAGAATAAAATACTTAGGAATAAATTTAAGGAGGTGAAATATCCATACACTGAAAGCTACAAGACTTTAATGAGAGAAACTGAAGACACAAAAAAATGGAAAGATATCCCATGTTCATGGATTAGAAGAATTAACATTGTTAAAATGTCCATAGTACCCAAAGCAATGTACAGATTCAATGTAATCCTTATCAAAATTCAATGGCATTTTTCACAGAAATAGAAAAACAATCCTAAAGGTTTTATATAACCACAAAACCAAGCAATCTTGAGAAAGAAGAACAAAGCTGGAGACATCACACCTCCTGATTTCAAACTACATGTCCAGACTTTAGCTAAGCAACAACATGGTAGCTGCCTTGGCATCCATTTTGTTTGGCCAAGCAGCCTGCAGTGACCTTAAACTGGCACTAGCCCCCTTCTGCAAGCACATTACCTAGGTAGCAACCTGCAGAGTCACAAGCAAATGTAAGTTCCTGATATGACATCCCAGCAGTCCTTCTGATCAACAATATCCCCTGCTTCTCAGAGCCTTCCCTTTATATAAGTGCTCTTTAGATAAGACCCCCATTGGGCTTAACAAAACCCTGCTCTTTGGTTTGAATTGACCAATCTGGCCTTAGCAGGGGAACCCCGAAGCACTCCACTCATAGACACTAATCAAGTCACATGCCCCAGGTCTGCACTCTGCCTTGACCTCCCAGTGCAGCCCCTGGAGGTGAGTGAGGTACTTCTCTATTTCAGTTCCTCCTATGGTCTGTTGTTGAACCATGGCTCACCTTCTCTGAAACCCTGTGCTCCACTTAGTGTTAATTTGACAAATTTATAACACTCTCTTACAAAGCTACAGTAGTCAAAATACTATGGTACTGGTATAAAAACAGAAACTTAGACCAATGGAACAATAGAAAGCCCAGAAATAAACTCATGAATATGTGGTCAACTACTCTTTAACAAGGGTGCCAACAATATTAGTATTAGTAGAGTTTTTGAATTAAAGAAAATAAACTTAGGTAAACAATATTAGATCAAGAATTACTGAAATCTGAGACTTTGTTTCCATTAGCTTTTAATCTATATACTTATACCCCTGTGAGTTTTCATTACAAGCAAGGAAATTTATCACAAGCCTATGTGATTCCCATATTTTTTGTCATGAACTTTTAAAAAAATAACATGCTGTCAATCCATTTGTAAATTCAAACACCTTCAAAACTCCTTCCAAAATCATCAACCAAATTATACTTTTGAAATTGTACCTACACTTGCCAATCACTTCTTAACGAATCATGTAGTTGGTTATCAGGTTAGTATATTCTATATTTCACCCTGATTACAGTAATAGTTTTAAGTGCCAAGAATTCTCTGTAGTTTGGATTGCTTTAACTCATAGCTGTCTGTCAGTTAGTTATGATTGTCTCATCACCATTTTAAGTTTTATAGTAATTTCTAATTAAAAATAGTTTTAATGTTTTTCTCTATTCCATAAATTGTCTGTTTCCTATAAATTAAAAACCAGATTAATCACTACAGATAACTGTGGTAGACTTTCTTTTGAAGGTAGGAAGGTCTTTCCCAGTTAGATTGTAGATTTATATCAAATTATTATTATCAATAAAATGAAGTATGTCTTCTCTCCTATGAAGAAGAACTCATATAAACCTGAAAATGATATGGTAGTATTTTGTTTCTACTTTGTAATTACTCTGCTTATATTATCCTAACCTTGTGTTATCTTTACTATTCCTATCCAGGAATGAAATATAATTTTAACATCAAAAGCCATACACCATTGTCTGAATTGTTTTTCCCATTATGACTAAAATATTTGAAGATATGAAAATGCTTTGGGGTCAAAATCCTAATAAGAGTCAAATAGTTTAGGTTTTTTCCTATACAATGCCAGTATACCTGAATGACAAATATAGTATTTAGATAATTTAAATAATTTCAAACTACCTACTCTTTTGTGACTCTCTACATATTTGCCTTTCTGAAAACAAAACATATGAATTAAACAGTTCATATTTTTGCTGCTTTTTGAAATACTGTGTTACCATTGCTCATCTGTAAAATAGTAATAATGATTTTGGTCTTATTTGACCATAGTTAGTATTTCCTTTATTCAATTAAAATATTTTACTTAAAATATTTTTCTTGCTCTTAAGGCCCTATTTTTCATGCATTTTGGTTTTAAGTTACATTAACATAAGTTTACAGGCAGTTGGTAACATTATAAATTGATTTTAAAAGGCAAAAGATGTTTCTTTTTGATTCATCAGTATTTAAATACTGAAAAACTACTTATTATTTGGTAAATTAACAGGCATTGCTTACTTTGTAAAATTTACATTCCATTTTTTTCACACATTGAGGGAAATCACACTTGAACTTGCTAAAATGACCTATTCATTGTAAACTTTACATTTAGCTATGAGATTCAAATGCATTCAAACATATACTACCTTGAGGCCTTAAGGAGAAAAAACATTTTGCTAAATATAAAGACATCAATTATCCCATGAATAATGTTTGATGTATATTTCAGTGATGGCCATATTTATTCTGTCTGCTTACTATCTGTAAGTTCTCATCCTTCGTTGACAATCATTCATTAAATTACTTATATTCTGTTAAATATTTTGAACATGCTGAATCACTTAAAGGCCTACAGAGTATTGAAGTAAGGTAAAGAAAGCCTAAATTCAGACAGAATTTTACTGACTTAAGCTAAAAGGCTATACTTAAAAAGACATTTTACTTTTTACCAGTCTCTTTCAACATCTTCAAGAAGACTTTGCAAAATGGCTTTTGTACATTATGAAGTTGAATAGTACTTATTTTATTATAGGTCTCTACAGTCAAGGAGAGAGCCTTTTAATTTTCTTTGTTGACAGACCTGAAGCCAGAATTCAAATAAACAGAAAGGGCTTCTTCCTATGACTGTTAGAAAAAAAGAAAAACAAAAACTAAGTAACATAGAAATAGTGTATGTACTCTGGAAACTGGGGTAAATGAGAAACAAAACCAGAAAGTCAATCACTATTTTTAAACATCCAGTCAAGGGGATGATGAGACTCACAAAGCACGAATTACTATCATAAACAGAGAGGAGCTCACTTAAGACATGGTTCTTCAGATAATGACAGGGTAAAAGAAATATCTACAAATCAATTTAAATTGTTTTTATTTTCTGATGATGGTTTGAGACAGAGCCCAGGCTACTTGCATGACACTTGTAAAGATGGCACAGTCAGTAAAACATTGATCTCTGACTTCTCTACCTTCCTTTGGTTCAGTAATAGGCCAGGTTTACAAATCAGAGGGACTTTAGCTTATTCAGTTTTTAATAACTATGTATCATTATTCCAGTGTTAACAAAGAAAGGTATAATCCCTATGAAAGTAAGTTACTTTTAGGTCAACTGGTTTTAGTAGTGAGCTTGTGGTTTGAACCAAGGCTGTGTCACATCAAACCTCATGCTAACATCCTATCAGACCATAGCATCAATTTCCAGAATTCCAGGGTAGAAATGAGAATTTGGTCACTGCTAATCATACACTACATTAACATGAATCCTGTTTTGATGCACAAGAAAACCTCAAAGGATTTTAGAACACTCATTCTTCTTTTTTATAAATTTATTTATTTTATTTAATTACCTGAAATTACATTACATACAGCACATACTGAGAACAGTACCCCCAAGGCATTGCTTGTATTTTAACTAAATGACCTTGGAATAAAAATAGTCACAAATCTACAGTAGACACTTGTCATTTCATGGTACATTAAGGAAGTTTCTGACAGAATTCTAATACCTTTGTTCATGTGAGACTGTGTTATGGAACATATATATCACTTGATTTCCCAAAACGTCTAAAAGTATATTTTATATTAAAATCTTAAAACTTATACATATTTATGACAGCAATATTGGTAATTGCATACAAAATCAAAGGAAATTCTTTTTATTTCTCCTAGTCATAGCAGCCAGGAAAATATATACCATTAATATATGAACATGTAAATATATCTCCTTCTAGTAATTATATTTATACCTATATTTATATTTATAGATATATATGCAAAATTAATTCTGGGACACATATCTCATTTATTACCAAGCTTATTTTACTTATTTTAATATATTTATCTTATTTAAATATTTTTCAAAACTATTTTATTTATTATATATTCCTATTTATCCTTATTTTGTGTTTGCTTATACAGTATCTAGCTAAATATACTTGTTTGTGGGATATTCAGGGGTTTTTTCTAATATTGCTACTATAAATTCTACCTTGAACAATAAACTTGCATATAAATGAATTTTTTTAATCACAAAGAGAAGATAAATACAATCCTAAGGATTATTACTGATCCCAGAATTATTAAAGCAGAAAATTTTATCAAAAATAGGAAAATATATTTAAATAGTAAAGGATATGCATACAAGAGAGCACGATCAATATGCAAGCATAAATCTTAAATAACTGTTTGTCAGGTGAGTGCTGCATTTCAAATACTTTGCCAGGTGATTAAAATTTCGCTTGGCAAGTTTCAAAAGCACCTGGTAGAAGGTGCTAAAGATGGAAACCAGACACACTTCACACTTTCTATCTGAATTTGTTAAAATGCATTTCAGTGAAATGTAGAAATGAAGTAGAAATCTCACATAGCTGCTTGCTATGCAGTGGATAAGTAAAAATATAAATGGCAGAACCTCAGGAGGTGCAATGCACTTCAAATTGAGTGCAGGGTCTGCATGTGTGGAAAATGGCCAGGTCTGACCCAGTATTTTTTAAAGCTTACCTTACATCCTATAAAAACTCAGAAATTTTATCATACGGAAAAAGAACTTCCTTTTTCTATAGCATTTCATTTAAAAACCTACCATCTCAGTTCCTCACTTAAGAACATTTGCAAAACTTATCTACTAGACCAGTAATATCTACAATATTTATAAGTAAATATTTGATTTTTGAAAAAAAAAGACTTTAGTCCTCAAGAAGACATAGAAATGTTCTTACTTGTGTCCAGCAGCTCCATTTCATGGTCATTCGTACAAATATATGTTTTGATTTTATTTTATTTTTACATAATATGAATCATTGATGTCTAAGGAAAATATATTCGAATTAATTTGTGTATAAATTTTAGTACTGGGATTTTACATTTTAGTTATGATATTGTATGGTTTTCAGAAAAGCAATTATGTTTTATCTCATTATTTTCACACAACCCTGTGAAGTAAGCAGTTATTATTATCCCCTTGGAATGGTTAAAATAATTTTAACCAAAAATAGTTTTATGTGACTGAGTCAAAGTTAAACAACTTGTAAGCAGTGGATGGGAGACATAAAAATGGTTTTCTGGGGAATTCCGTGGCAGCCCAGTGGTTAGGACTCGGCGTTTTCACTGCCCAGGGCCAAGGTTCAATCCCTGGCGGCCAAAAAAAAATTTTTTAATGCTTTTCTGGCCACTATTCTTATGCTATTTCTTGCAAACACTTGAGTCAAGAAAAACTAAGTTCTGTCAAAAAAAAAAAAAAAATTAGAAGAATAAAGCCAAGGAAGATATGAATGGTTTTTTAAACTATCATTTTATATTCTTAGCACATTTTATATAAATGCCTAATAAGGCAAACAATCCAGAGGGTATAGCTTTAGTTAAATATTTTAGAAGTATGTTTGTATATTTAAAAAGCTGAGCATTAGAGAAATTAGGTGAGATAATTACCTTTATAATCAAGTACCTATATCTGTGACATTGATTTGTGGCAATAAACTACATGTCAAAATTAATTTATACATTTAATTTAAATGTTCTGGATAGAACACAAGGCTCTCAAGAGATTTCATGTAATTTAAAAAGTGTATAACTTGGTAATAAAATGGCATACTTAATATTTGTAAACTAATACAAAAAATTGATAAAGCCAGAAAATGGTAGATGATTGACACATGCATCACATAAGCGTTCTTTATAAATAAAACAATGTAAAATTGTTGAGAGTAGGGAAAAAAATGCTTGAGCATCAGTAGGCAAATCAGCTTGCACAGGGGACTGCTGTAAAGGGCTTGATGTCTCAGCATTTCTCCTCTTGGTGGAAAGAGACCTATTCTCGAATTAAAGCTCGCTAAACAGATAAAGGTTGAACTTTTCAACTGCAAAGCAGGTATAGGAATTGCTCCCTGCTTTTACTAAGAGAAGCAGTAAAATTTTACTACACACATCACCAGTTGGGCTTTTCAGTATTAAATACCAGAGAGTCTATTGTGTGGCTGTGTGTAATATAAAAGGGCTGGAGAGGGAAGCGGTAAACAGGCATCTCAAATTGTTCACAGGAAGATGTATAATCAAAAGTAGTAAAGCACCTGTTTTTCTTTGATGAGGTTTCTGACTTCTTGATATTTCAACTTTCACGTGACAAAAGCACTCTACGTTAAAGGAGTGGAAAGAAAGGGCTGAATGAAAATTAGAAAAGTAAAAACTGGCGTTTGTATGGCAGGGCCAGACGTATAAAATCATTAGTTTTATCCCAGTGACAGAATTTTATGGAAAACAATAAAAACTACATAACAGATTGCTGATAGAATCACTTTACTCTCTATTAGCATTAGTTTAGATGTGTATGACAGTGAATATGCACCAGGGAGAAGAAACTATGGAGAATTCTTTTTTTTGACCATTAAGTTAATGGAGCTGATAAATGGAATTGTAACATTGACACTAAGTGACAGTCTTGTTCGTTTAAAATCTGCTGTTTCATTCTAGTTACTTCAACCTTGAATGTCTAATGTGTGCAGCTATTACATTTAATAGTTGTGTTTGGTGATTTTATGAGATTCCAAAGAATAATAAAAGAAATGCCACTTCCGCCTGAGTAAAGAAAGTTAAAACACATTAGTGAAATTTCAAATCTGTATCTACATATAATCGTTAATTTATTTAAAATAAAATCCATTTGCGTTTTCATGCTGAAGATGAGAAAGAACAGTGCCATGTAGCCAGTGAAGGGGACTTATTTCTTCCTGTATTTAGAGAACCAAAGTAGAGAATGAAATCATTTTTTGTTTTCACATAATTGTTCTTTTCCTGGGAGGCCAAAACATATCCATGAGTATTTTCCTGGAGAGAGAAACTTGGTCCTTTTCTATAACTTTTCATATGTAAACAACATCCATTAAAAAAATAGTAACTAATACTTATGGCCTATATATATTTAAATGAAGAAAATTTAACCACATGATTTAGAAAGAGTACAAATAAAATGTTCTTTGTCAGTAGTCTTGGAAATGTGTTGTTTGACATGAAGGATAAGGACTGGAGTTCTCTTTGTTAGATCTACTTGAATTCCAGTCAAATTATTGAATTAGGCATGTATGTTTGAGAAATTTAAAATCTTTATCATACTTTTATATCTCCATACATTTTTGAAAATAAGGTTGTAACTTTTAATAACATTAATAAAAATTTAGTGCCAGATATTTTTTACAGGGAAAATTAATTACAAATCCAGGGGAAAAATTTCATGGATTTTTATATTAGAAAAAGAACAACTCTGGCTTAAAAAAATGAGATATGT
Source organism: Neophocaena asiaeorientalis asiaeorientalis (assembly GCF_003031525.2). Taxonomy (NCBI): domain Eukaryota; kingdom Metazoa; phylum Chordata; class Mammalia; order Artiodactyla; family Phocoenidae; genus Neophocaena; species Neophocaena asiaeorientalis. The sequence continues at coordinate 6,960,090 of NW_020172492.1, forward strand.
TCAAAAGAAAATGAGAAAGGAAGGAAGAGAAGGAGGGAGGGAGGGAGGGAGAAAAAGGAAGGAAGGAAGGGACAAATATATCAAAAGCTAACCTTGAAATTGTGCAATAGCAAGTATAGGTTACTCTTTTTTAATTATAAATTTTAGAAGATTCAAGTTCTTAAAAATATAAAGCCAACTAAAAAAGTAAATAAACAAACTCGGAACAGCTATATCCAAAAACTGCATCTTCCATACCAAAAAAACCAATAGACCAAAGGATTACTTCTGTAAAATTATCGTGTTCGTAAATGCTTGATTGGGGTGGGGGGCAAGGGGGCAAGGGAGGAGTTATTTCTAATTTACATCCACATCTAGAAGGGAATATTGAAACTCGATCCAACTGTTGTGACTGAAAGTAAATAGGCTACACAACAAACATTTTATAAAGTGCAACATTAAATAAATACAAGCTAATGCTGGTACAGTTGATTTATAAGTAAAACTTCAAATTGATTTATACTGTAATTGTCTTTTTTTTCAAAGAACAATTTTCAATTAGTTGTAGTCCTTGATTGTAAAACTAACTAGCATCAACGGATCATTTTACAACTTGGCTATATTTATCGATGAATAAGTGACTCTGGGTGTGTAGCTTGCCTCTGTTTTGAAGAGTGCTCCTCTGCGGTGCTTTTGTTTAGAATCTCTCAGCTGGACAGTCAACATGTGAAAAATAGATGCCAAGACAGTGTCTAATCTTACTTTTATTTAATCATTCATTTATTTATATATTCATCTATTTATACACTTCCAGCATGAATCCATAAGGATTTGAGGGGAAGAATTTTAACTAGTCTTTCTATTACATTTTGCTGTATAACAACTCCAAAACATAGAGGTGTAATACAACAATGATTTTAATTTTCTTACGTGATTCTTTAGCATGGGCTGAGATCAGCTGGGCTGCCATTGTGGTGTGGCTATGTCAGGCTGGAGGGTAGAGACTAGAATCAGCTGGCTTGCTGAAATGACTAGTGTATTGCTTTGAATAGGGCCCCCTCCCAAGTTCACGTCTGCCCACAACCTCAGAAGGCGACCTGTTTAGAAATAGGGTCACTACAGATATACTTAGTTGATAAGATCAGGCCAGATTAGGGTCGTTCCTAAATCCAAAAACTGGTGTCTTTATAAGAGAAAGGAAAGAGGTTCATACACAGAGACACAGAGGAGACACACAGGGAAGAGTACCACGTGAAGATGGAGACAGAGGTTGAAATGAGCTGTGTAACAGCCAAGGATGGCCAGTAACCACCATAAACTAGGATTCTCCCTCCAAGCCTCCAGAAGGGAGCAGGCCCACTGACACTTGATTTCACATGCCCAGCCTCCAGAACTGTGAGAGAGTAGGTTTCTGTTGTTTTAAGCCACACAGTTTATGGCACCCCATTGCTGCAGCTCTAGGAAACTGATACAATGAGTCATCTCTTTCTCTCTTCATGTAGTTCAGCATCACTCCCTCCCTTTCATGTGGCTTCACCACCATGTCTCTCTACATGACCTCTCCAGCTAGACAGATAAACTTCCCCCACGCTTGCTCAGGGTGCCCAAGAGCCCAAAGCAGAAGCTGTCAGGGTTATAAAGGCTGAGAACTCAAAGGGACATAGTGTTATTTTGCCTAAATTTGATAAATTCAAGAAAATCTCAGGTCACACCCAGATCTGTAGGAGACTGTAGAAGAGATGAGCACCAACAGTTCTATATTTCATTAGTGGCCTCCAGTGTCAACAGTGTAATAGTCTCCCTCACACAGTTAAAGATAACAAATGTCAATCGGGTGGTATGGATTAATATATGTTGTAAAACTTCAAGGTTTTATGTCAGAATAATAAACGGTCATGCTGTGAGACAGAAAGAACTCACAATTTAGCAAATTTTCCTTCGTACTATTCCATATGTTATTAGTATCTATTAAAATGAAAACTTTTTATTTGTTACACCCATATGGAATCTGCAAAATTTTGACTAGTAGCAACCAAGGACAAGTCAAGTTGTATTGCTTTTGTCTTAATCATTCACATCTGACTTAAGAGCCCTTTAGTAACTAGGCCAAAATTAATGCAAACATAAAAGCTGTTAAGTTCTAAGAATTTCCTTAACATCTCAATTGAGAAAGTCAATCGCTGGTTAACTATACAATGTGGAACTTTACAGTAGAGTGTAAAGATGACACTTAAAGATCATTTCCTTGCCTTCATGAAGCTTTCAATCTATTAGATGCTACAGGCGATACCCAAGAGAACAAATATCTAACAAAATTCCAATAGCAATAACTATGATGAAAAGTACAGCAGAGTAAGTTATGCAAATTTCATTAGAGTTCACAGAAGTGTTTTCTGAGATGATAATTTGAGCAGAGATATGAATTAGCTAAGAGAATAAGCCACTTGAAGATTTGGGAGAAGCTGCAGGTGGAGAAAATAGTGAGAACAAAGGCAAACAGATAAGAAGGATCCAGTAGCAATTTCAAGAATTTGGGCAGCAACATTTCAATAGTTTTAACTGTGTCCAAATATTGTCATTTCTATCATGCCTTACTCTTTTCTGATGTGCCAAAGCCACACTGGCTCAGCTAAAGCTGCGATACAAATCCTTGTCAATTAGCTTACCATTTAACAGTATCTTCCAAAGGCACTAGATTTTTTTGATGGCTTTTAAATCTTGGCTGCCACAAAACATTTACTTCTTTAAAGATTTCTTGGCAAAAATTGAGGCACTGCTCCATTGAAGTTACCCTCACAACTCAGAATCAACTGAAAGAAATCTTATGTGTGCCTCCAAAGCCGATGATTTATTTCAATTCCATATGTAAGATCCCAAATAAAGTTACCTAGAATTTTTTGGAAGCTCATAAATTACTGAAGTATAAGACCTATCATAGGACTTCCTTGGTGGCACAGTGGTTAAGAATCTGCCTGCTAACACAAGTGACACGGGTTCAAGCCCCAGTCTGGGAGAATCCCACGTGCCACAGAGCAACTAAGCCCGTGTACCACAACTATGGAGCCTGCACTCTAGAGCCCGTGAACCACAACTACTGAAGCCCACACGCCTAGAGCCCGTGCTCCACAACAAGAGAAGCCACTGCAATGAGAAGCCCATGCACCGCAACTAGAAAAAGCTCATGGACAGCAAGGAAGACCCAACGCAGCCAAAAATAAATAAATAAATTCATTTAAAAAAAAAAGATTAAGAAAAAAAACTATCATAAAAGTTGGATGAAATTCTAGTGCAAAACCATTACAGCTCTAACATATGTTCTTGACCTGACCACCTCATTAAGTAGAATTACATTTCACAGAGATATATAAAATACCTTTTTCTACAAAGTATTTACTCACCAATGGGCATTGCTGAGCTTATTTTGCCAACTTTAAAATGGTTAAGAGGAAAACACCCAACAACTACAAGTACATTTTACTGTCACTTTTGTCAAGAAGAAACATATTTGCTTCAACAATTATTTCACTTTCTTTTATGTGGTGGTCACTATTCCAAGTGCTTTGGTATTTTACGTGTTCATTTGATTAGTTTCCCCACAGAGTTCCCCTTACTTTCTGCCCCAACATTAGTGCCTTCTGATCACTGAAATTATCGTGGCAAACTACAGTTCCCATGCTTGGAAAACTGCCCAATAAGCAGCAGCAAGTCTCCAAAGCCTGGATTAAAATTAAAGACAAAGAAAAACTATTGAAAGCAGCAAGAGAAAAATGACAAATAACATACAAGGGAACTCCCATAAGGTTAGCAGCTAATTTCTCAGAACAAACTCCACAAGCCAGAAGGGAGTGGCATGATATGCTTAAAGTAATGAAAGAGAAGCACTTACAACCAAGATTACTCTACCAAGCAAGGATCTCATTCAGATTCCACGGAAAAACCAGAAGTTTTACAAACAAGCAAAAGCAAAGAGAATTCAGCACCACCAAACCAGCTCTACAACAAATGCTAAACGAACTTCTCTAAGTAGGAAACACAAAAGAAGTAAAGGACCTAAAAAACAAACCCAAAACAATCAATAAAATGGTCATAGGAACATACATATCAAAAATTACCTTAAACGTGAATGGATAAATACCCCAACCAAAAGACACAGGCTTGCTGAATGGATACAAAAACAAGACCCATACATGTGCTGTCTACAAGAGACCCACATCAGACCTAGGGACACATAAAGACTGAAAGTGAGAGGATGGAAAAAGATATTCCATGCAAATGGAAACCAAAAGAAAGCTGAAGTAGCAATACTTATATCAGATAAAACACACTTTAAAATAAAGAATGTTAGAAGAGACAAGGAAGGATACTACATAATGATCAAGGGATCAATCCAAGAAGAAGATATAACAATTATAAATATATACGCACCCAACATAAGAGCACCTCAACACATAAGGCAACTGCTAACAGCTCTAAAAGAGGAAAACGACAGTAACACAATAATACTGGGGGACATTAACACCTCACTAACACCAATGGACAGATCATCCAAAATGTAAATAAATAAGGAAAGAGAAGCCTTAAAGGACACAATAGACCAGACAGATTTAATTGATATTTATAGGACATTCCATCCTAAAACAGCAGATTACACTTTCTTCTCAAGTGGGCATGGAACATTCTCCAGGATAGGTCACATCTTGGGTCACAAATCAAGCCTCTAAATTTAAGAAACTTGAATTCATATCAAGCATCTTTTCTGACCACAAGGCTATGAGATTAGAAATGAATTACAGGGAAAAAATGTAAAAAACACAAACACATGGAGGCTAAACAATACGTTACTAAATAATCAGAGATCATTGAAAAATTCAAAGAGGAAATCAAGAAATACCTAGAGACAAATGACAATAAAAACACGACAATCCAAAACCTATGGGATGCAGCACAAGCAGTTCTAAGAGGGAAGTTTATAGCTACACAAGCCTACCTCAAGAAACAAGAAAAATCTCAAATAAACAATCTAACCTTACACCTAAAAGAACTAGAGAAAGAAGTTAGCAGAAGGAAAGAAATCATCAAGATCAGAGCAGAAATAAATGTAATAGAAACAAAGAAAACAATAGCAAAGATCAATCAAACTAAAAGCTAGTTCTTTGAGAAAATAAACAAATTGATAAACCATTAGCCAGACTTATCAAGAAAAAGAGGGAGAGGACTGGAATCAATAAAATGAAAAATGAAAAAAGAGAAGTTACAACAGACACTGCAGAAATACAAAGCATCCTAAGAGACTACTACAAGCAACTCTATGCCAATAAAATCGACAAGAAATAGAAAATTTATTAGAAAGGTAAACACTGCAGAAATACAAAGCATCCTAAGAGACTACTACAAGCAACTCTATGCCAATAAAATCGACAAGAAATGGACAAATTTTTAGAAAGGTATAAGCTTCCAAGACTGAACCAGGAAGAAACAGAAAATATGAACAGACCAATCACAAGTAATGAAATTGAAACTGTGATTAAAAATCTTCCAACAAACAAAAGTCCAGACCAGATGGCTTCACAAGTGAATTCTGTCAAACATTTAGAGAAGAGCTAACACCCATCCTTCTCAAACTCTTCCAAAAAATTGCAGAGGAAGGAACACTCCCAAACTAATTCTATGAGGCTCCCATCACCCTAATACCAAAACCAGACAAATATACTACAAAAAAGGAAAATTACAGACCAATATCACTGAAGAATATAGATACAAAAATCCTCAACAAAATACTAGCAAACAGAATCCAACAACACATTAAAAGGATCATACACTATGATCAAGTGGGATTTATCCTAGGGATGCAAGGATTCTTCAATATACACAAATCAATCAATGTGATATACCATATTAACAAACTGAAGAAGAAAAACCATATGATAATCTCAATAAATGCAGAAAAAGTTTTGACAAAATTCAACACCCATTTATAAAAAAAACTCTGCAGAAAGTGGGCATAGAGAGCGAACCTACCTCGACATAATAAAGGGCACATATGACAAACCCACAGAAAACATCATTCTTAATGGTGAAAAACTGAAGGCATTTCCTCTAAGATCAGGAACAAGACAAGGATGTCCACTCTCACCACTAATATTCAACATAGTTTTGGAAGTCCTAGCCATGGCAATCAGAGAAGAAAAAGAAATAAAAGGAATACAAATTGGAAAAGAAGAAGTAACCTGTCACTGTTTGCACATGCCATGATACCATACATAGAGAATCCTAAAAATGCCACCAGGAAACTACTAGAGCTAATCAGTGAATTTGGTAAAGTAGCAGGATACAAAGTTAATGCACAGAAATCCCTTTCATTCCTCTACACTAATGAGAAAAAATCTGAAAGAGAAATTAAGGAAACACTCCCACTTACCATTGCAACAAAAAGAATAAAATACCTAGGAATAAACCTACCTAGGGAGACAAAAGACCTGTATGCAGGAAACTATAAGACACTGATGAAAGAAATTAAAGATGATACCAACAGATGGAGAGATATACCATGTTCTTGGATTGGAAGAATCAATATTGTGAAAATGACTATACTATCCAAAGCAATCTACCAATCCAATGCAATCCCTATCAAATTACCAATGGAATTTTTTACAGAACGAGAAAAATATCTTAAAATTTGTATAGAGACACAAAAGACCCCAAATAGCCAAAGCAGTCTTGAGGGAAAAAAGCGGAGCTGAAGGAATCAGACTCCCTGACTTCAGACTATACTACAAAGCTATGGTAATCAAGACAATATGGTACTGGCATAAAAAGAGAAACATAGATCAATGGAAGAAGATAGAAAGCCCAGGAATAAACCCACACACCTATGGTCAGCTAATCTATGACAGAGGAGGCAAGGATATACAATGGAAAAAAGACGGTCTCTTCAATACATGGTGCTGGGAAAACTGGACAGCTACATGTAAAAGAATGAAATTAGAACACTCCCAAACACCATACACAAAAATAAACTCAAAATGGATTAGAGACCTAAATGTAAGACCAGACACTATAAAACTCTTAGAGGAAAACACAGGAAGAACATTCTTTGACATAAATTACCGCAAGATATTTTTTTGATCCACCTCCTAGAGTAATGGAAATAAAAACAAAAATAAACAAATGGGACCTAATGAAACTTCAAAGCTTTTGCACAGCAAAGGAAACCATAAACAAGACGAAAAGACAACCCTCAGAATGGGAGAAAATATTTGCAAATGAATCAATGGACAAAGGATTAATCTCCAAAATATATAAACAGCTAATGCAGCTCAATATTAAAAAAACAAACAACCCAATCCAAAAATGGGCAGAAGACCTAAATAGACATTTCTCCAAAGAAGACATACAGATGGCCAAGAAGCATATGAAAAGCTGCTCAAATCACTAATTTTAGAGAAATGCAAATCAAAACTACAGTGAGGTATCACCTCACACCAAGTAGAATGGGCATCATCAGAAAATCTACAAACAAAAAGTGCTGGAGAGGGTGTGGAGAAAAGGGAACCCTCTTGCACTGCTGGTGGAAATGTAAATTGATACAGCCACTATGGAGAACAGTATGGATGTTCCTTAAAAACTAAAATTAAAGTTACCATATGATCCAGCAATCACACTACTGGGCATATACTCAGAGAAAATCATAATTCAAAAAGACACATGGACCCCAATATTCATTGCAACACCACTTACAATAGCCAGGTTATGGAAGCAACCTAAATGCCCACTGACAGACAAATGGATAAAGAAGATGTAGTACATATATACAGTGGAATATTACTCGGCCATAAAAAGGAACGAGACTGGGTCATTTGTTGAGACATCGACGGATCTAGAGACTATCGTACAGAGTGAAGTAAGTCAGAAAGAGAAAAACAAATATCGTATATTAACACATATATGTGGAACCTAGAAAAATGGTACAGATGAACAGGCTGGATTCTTTTAACTTCTCCTTTCGTGTAGCATACACTTAGATATTCTGTTTGTATTCACTTGAATGTAAGCCCAAAGGAATTATGAAACCTTGAGATGAAAAATTTTGCTATCTCTTTAACGTTGTAGAAGCGATATAGAAAATGCACACACACATATATAAAATTATAGAATTTATTACTCTTTTATAAAATGAATATAGTGATTGCTTTGGGACATAAGTGGAGAAAATTACACTCATATTTTAAAACTCTAACAATATTCGTGGGATTTTTGACTTTGAAACCTGTAACTCTGTGAATGAAAGGATCATCTGTCATACACTTCTACTGCTCTAAGACTCAGTTTTAAGGATTAAATTAATATTGAATGAAATGCCCTACTTTATTTAGGCAAATACATTTATTTTGTTGGAATGGAAGAATGATATATTCTAACCTTTGCTTCTGCTTTTCCAAGGTGAGAAAAATCATAACAGTATTAGGAAGGGAAATGTGTACCTTCTCTGTGGTTTGTTATACCAAATCTGAAGTTTGTTATACCAAATTTGAAGTTTAAACTTTTGTGAACAGACCTCTAAATTGTTGGTACATATTATTTAAAATATTTTTACTATTGGCTATCAACCAAAAAATGAAATGAAAGTATAAAGAAAAACCATGTATCAATCCCTCAATTATATGAAATCATATCAATTATTTCAGATCTTTTTTGGTACGAAGCAAACATTATGGAAAATTGAAGCCCCAATATCAACCCCTTTCCTAAATCTTTCTCTCAGAGGAAAGCATTCTCTTAAATTTGGTGTTTATGAGTCCCATTTTTTTAATTCTTTGACTACATTATATGTTCTCTTAAGCTATATTTAATATTACTTTACACATTTTTGAAATATATATTATTTTTAAAAACTTTGCCTGGGTGAAGTACAGGATGTTCCAGGGGTTAAGGTGTATGTTAATTACTGAAGAAAAGAAGTATTTTTCCTCAAATTTCATGTACTTATGTTGGCATACACCTTTACTAAAATGTTCTCTATTTTGTACAATGTAGTGTATAATTTATTAGCTTCTTCCTGTTCTTTTACTACTTGATATATTTGTATAATCCTACTATATTCAGTATAAAAATGACAGTAATGCCCAGAAATGTATTGATGAGAATTTTGCCTTTTCTGCAAGGTTGCTAGAATTCTTAGAGTGTGCAGATATATACAGACTTTCTTTGTTGGTGTCACTCAAGCACCCATTTTCAGAAATTAAAAGAAAATCCCAAACTCCATATAACGGAATACTATAGAATGCATAATGCCACTGACATGGAAGATAGATTCTTAGTAGCCTGGAGCAATGAAAGAAATAATGCATAAAAATAAGAAAGAATCTTTTATATTTTTCCTAAATTGCCTAACTTTGTTTTTATGAACCATATTTTTAATCACAGGGCTTGTTAGTGTTGAATACTAGTTATTTTAAAGTTTTTGAATCAATATGTATAATTGTATCAGTAAATGCAAATAAATTAACATTAAACTCATCTGTTTGAGGAAAAAAATCTTCAATTCCAATCATTTTTTTATGAGCATTGTTTCACCCTATTATGAAGAAAAGAGGCACTTGGTGCCCGGATTGCATTGCCATGGGACAATTCTAGTTAACTAGTCTTAATCAGTGAATCAAAATGAAAATAATACAATTCATAATTTTTTGATTTCTCTGATATATTAAGTAATGTATTCACACATAAATGCTAATATATATCAAAAAACATGATTGAATATACAGACATTCCTACATTTTGAATAGGTTTCAAACAAGAATAGTTTTACACATAGAAGGTTTTTTAAAAATATTTCTCCCCCACCCATGTTCATCTAGCCAACATTTATTCATCCTTTAATCTTTACTATAATGCTTTAGTAATAACATGAGAGTAATGGTCAGTTTCTCAGTGCCAGACATCTAGTCAGTGTCCCTAAGAACAGTTTTTTAGAATAGTACCAGTTTGTAATGGAGTTAATAATGTAAGACAATAAAATAGGCTTTTTTTTTTTTTTTTTTTTAAATAGGCTTTTTACAAAGGTTAATGACTTCAGTTAAGAGGAGTAACTTTTTTTAATATACTGAGCATATGACCTTTGATTTTTATTATTGTTTTTTTAAAATATTTGTAGTAAATATTAATGGTAGTAGATATAAATGTGTATATATATATATAATTTCAGAAATTTAGAGGACAATTTATTGCATTCTTCTATTACTATGAAGTATTTTGGTTTAAAGATCATGAGATGCAAATGCAACAAAAGAGTAGAAGAAAAATAATCTTATTTTAACTGGTATGAACAACTTGTATCACTGAATTATCACATGGAGAATGACTCAGTATCTTCGTATCTCACAGAGAACGTTACATAAATATGAAATATCCACTGTCATGTTAAACCATTTGCAATTATATTTTTACTGTTGTGTAACCTAGCCTATGTTCTCTTCTATTTCTTCTACTGAGGTATAATTGACATTTAATTTTATATTAGTTTCAGGTGTACAATATAATGATTCAATATTTGTATATATTGCAAAATGATTACCACAATCAATAAGTCGTTAACATCCATCACCATAGTTACATATTTTTTCTTGTTTGAGAACTTTTAAGATATACTCTCTTAATAAATAATATATATATATATTTTTAATAATGTATTTTATATTTTATAGTGCTTCCTAGGCAACATATTTAAGAAAAAGATATAAAAAATAACTTAGAGAAAGCATGTTTCCATGTTAGAGGGAAAACAGATTTTGTGAAAAAGTGTTTTCAAATATATTCAAAATTTGCTGTCAACTTACTTATTAGCTTTTTCTTTCCACACTGTTCTTCAACACATAGCTGATGGACATACCTATTCAGAAAGAAAAAGTGATAAAACGAATCAACTAACAATTTATGAGTAAGTGTTACCAAAGTATAGGTAGGAAAGAAAAAAGCATACATAAAATAAGCCGCATAGAAATAACTAATCCAAGAATAAACATAGAATTTCAGATGTAGTTCTCTAAGACCTCAAAGCAATTAACCTTTGGTCTTAAAAACTATACATCTTTCCTTAAAACCTAAAAATAGAATTACCATATGACCTAGCCATCCCACTACTGGGCATATACCCAGAGAAAACCATAATTCAAAAAGACACGTGCACCCCAATGTTCACTGCAGCACTATTTACAATAGGCAGGTCACGGAAGCAACCTAAATGCCCATCGACAGAGTAATGGATAAAGAAGATGTGGTACATATATACAATGGAATATTACTCAGCCATAATAAAGGAATGAAATTGTGCCACTTGCAGAGACGTGGATGGATCTAGAGACTGTCATACAGAGTGAAGTAAGTCAGAAAGAGAAAAACAAATATCATCTATTAATTCATATATGTGGAATCTAGAAAATGGTACAGATAAACCACTTTGGAAGGCAGAAATAGAGACACACATGTAGAGAACAAATATATGGACACCAAGGGGGGTAAGCAGGGGGAGGGGGTTGAACTGGGAGATTGGGATTGACATATATACACTAATATGTATAAAATAGATAAGTAATAAGAACCTGCTGTATAAAAAATAAAATAAAATTCAAAAAATATATATACATCTAATCAAATAAGTGGTAAATTAACAGGAGGAAGTAAAATGTGAGTTAACGACAAAATAATGAGAAAAACAGACTCATTATAAATGTAGAATGCAAATTAGACGTCATAAAATGTACAAACATCTCTGAATAGAGAAATAATGTAAATTGAAAGACACCTAAATATCACATGAAACAGATGGAAACTAACATACACAAGTATCGATGGAAAGGTGCTGATGAAATGGATAGGGAACAAATATAATGCATGTATCATTTCTTAGTGATGGAATCCTGTCTAAAATGATAAATGAAAAGGAATTAAAAATGAAAAATATGTGATTTGAAATGACTGGGATTAAGAATTAAACATATTTTCATAAACTGTGCCTAAATGATTGATATTGCTTACTACAGAAAATGTAAGTTCACTAATATATGAAAAATTATTTAAAGTAAGCAAAATTTTGTTGTTTGGTAACATGGACTTGGAAATCTACTTGATAATACCCTCATCTTTTATAATAGTCAATTAAAATGTTTAAAAATGGTAAATCAGAGGCTAAGTTACAGATTGGTAAAGTTGGAGATAGATATTAAAACCTGCATCTGTATATTTTGACTGCTGAAAGGAACATAATAAAATATAAAGAATATTGTATGTTAAAAAGTAGAAAAAGTCAAGATAAGAAAAATGAGGAGTTCTGGAAGGAATATAATTCAAAATGCAGTGTTCTAAGTAAGCCCAATTAAAAAGACATTTCAACAAAAAAGTGAAAGTGATGGTCAAGGTAGCAATGCAGATATCCAGAGCAAGAACACCCCAGAGGCACAGACAGCTGTTGGGGCAAAATGTATTCATTGTAAGCACTGTGGGTTTTATTATTTTTTTTTTTAATCTTTTGGCTGTGCTGTACAGCATGTGGGATCTTAGTTCCCCGACCAGATTTTGAACCTGTGCCCCCTGCATTGGCAGCACAGAGTCTTAACCACTGTACTGCCAGGGAAGTCCCTGTGGGTTTTAATTTAAAAGAAATAGAGAACCATTAGCATTTTTTTATTTCATAAATGATCTGATCTAGTTTGAGCTTTAACAAATCACTCTGGCTCTTTTTGAAAATATTTGTAAATAAGCAAAGGTTAACGCTTAGAGACAAGTTCTGAGGATCTTTCAGTTAACCAGGAGAGAAATAATGGTGAAATAGAACATAATGGACAGTGGAGGTGCTGAGAATTGGTTTAGTTTATGCATATATTTGAATGTAAAGCCAATAAGATTTTCTGATGGACTGAAAGCAAGGTGAAAGTAAGAGAAAGGCATCAAAGATAATACCAAGGCATGTGGCTTGAGTAAATGGAAGGGTAGACTTACCAATGGCTGAGATGGTGAAAATGTTTTCTGAGCAGTTTTTGCTTGAGAATTCAGGAATTAAATTTAGAACATATAAAAATTTTAGATGTTTGTTACAAATGCTGTGTGGTAATGACAATTACATTGAAAATGCAAAACTGAAATTCAAGGGACACGTCCAGAGTGGAGATGTTGGAAGGATTTGGAAGGGTTAAAGATATATATTTAATTTAAAGCTATGACAATGCATGAGTTCTATAAGGGAGTCAGTAAAAACAGAGAACAGTAGAGAAAAAAAAATTTTAAAAGAGAGAAGAGAAAAATTTCAAGGAGTGAGTCCTGGTGTGTCAAAAGTAGAGAAGGGGAAGAATTATTGCCAAAGGGAGAATGAGAAGAAATACTGGCAAGTGGGTAGGAGGAAAATCAGATGACTATGATGCCCTGAAGGCCAAATGAAGAAAGAGTTTCATAGAAAGTATATCACAGTCTTCTGATTAATCAGGTAAAATGAGTATGTTCAATTGACCATGAGGTTTCGCACCACAGAGATCATTTGTAACTTAAAATATCTTTTTGCTAAAGTGGTAGAGTTGAAAACGTTTACAGTAAGGTGAAGAGAAAATTGGGTCAGAGGAATTCAACATACGGAATATAGATAGAGTCTCTAATGCAATCTGATGTAAAGGGAATGAGAGAAATAAGAGAAATAGAACCAAATAAAGTCAACTGATCTTTGACAGAGAAGAAAAGGCAACGAAATGGAGCAAAGATAGCCTTTTCAACAAATGGTGCTGGAACAACTGGATATCCAAATGCAGAAAAAGAAAAATTGAATCTACATACAGACTTTATACTTTTCACAAAATTAACTCAAATTCCAAACTTAAAATGTAAAACATAAAACTATGAAAATCCTAGAAAATATCGTAGGAGAAAATCTAGATGACCTTAGTTATGGCTTATGACTTTTAAGATACAATACCAAAGGCACAATCCATGAAAGAAGTAATTGGTAAGCTGAACTTTACTAAAATTAAAAATTTCTACTTTGTGAAAGACAATTTCAAGAGAATGCGAAGACAAGCCATAGACAAAGAAAGAATATTTTCAGAAGACAAATGTGATAAAGGACTATTATTCAAAATATATAAAGAACTCTTAAAACTCAATAATAAGAAAACAAGCAACCTGATTAAAAAATGGGGACGGAGCTTCAAGATGGCGGAAGACTAAGACGTGGAGATCACCTTCCTCCCCACAAATACATCAGAAATACATCTACATGTGGAACACCTACAGAATACCTACTGAACGCCGGCTGAAGACCCCAGCCCTCCCAAAAGGCAAGGAAGTCCCCACGTACCTGGGTAGGGAAAAGAAACAAGAGACAAAAGAATAGGGACGGGACCTGCACCAGTGGGAGGGAGCCGTGAAGGAGGAAAGGCTCCCACACACTAAAAGCCCCTTCGCAGGCGGAGACTGCGCATGGTTGTGGTGGGGGAGAAGCTTCAGAGCCACGGAGGAGAGCGCAGCAACAGGGGTGCGGAGGGCAAAGCAGAGAGGTTCCCGCACAGAGGATCAGTGCCGACCAGCACTCACCAGCCCGAGAGGCTTGTCTGCTCACCCACGGGGGCAGGCGGGGGCTGGGAGCTGAGGCTCGGGCTTCGGAGGTCGGATCCCAGGGAGAGGACTGGCGGCGTGAACACAGCCTGAAGGGGGCTAGTGCGCCACGGCTAGCCGGCAGGGAGTCCGGGAAAAGGTCTGGAGCTGCCAAAGAGGCAGGAGACTTTTTCTTGCCTCTTTATTTCCTGGTGCGCGAGAGGGGATTCAGAGCGCCCCTTAAAGGAGCTCCAGAGACGGGCGCGAGCCGCGGCTATCAGCGCGGACACCAGAGACGGGCATGAGACGCTAAGGCTGCTGCTGCCTCTACCAACAAGCCTGTGTGCGAGCACAGGTCACTCTCCACACTTCCCCTCCCCAGCCCGCTACTGCCAGGGTCCCGTGATCCAGGGACAACTTCCCCGGGAGAACGCACGGCGCGCCTCAGGCTGGTGCAACGTCACGCCGGCCTCTGCTGCCGCAGGCACGCCCTGCACTCCGTGCCCCTCTCTCCCTCCGGCCTGAGTGAGCCAGAGCCCCCGAATCAGCGGCTCCTTTAACCCCGTCCTGAGAGAAGAACAGACGCCCTAAGGCGACCTACACGCAGAGGCAGGGCCAAATCCAAAGCTGAACCCCGGGAACTCTGCGAACAAAGAAGAGACATCTCTCCCAGCAGCCTCAGGAGCAGCGGATTAAATCTCCACAATCAATGTGAGGTACCCTGCATCTGCGGAATACCTGAATAGACAACGAATGATCCCAAATTTAGGAAGTGGCCTTTGGGAGCAATGATATATACATTTTTTCCCTTTTTCTCTTTTTGTGAGTGTGTATGTGTATGCTTCTGTGTGTGAATTTGTATAGCTTTGCTTTTACTAATTGTCCCAGGGTTTTTTTTTTTATTACTTAAAAATTTTTTTTCTTAATAATTATTATTTATTTTAATAACTTTTCTTTTTCTTTTTCTTTTCTTTCTTTCTCTCTCTCTTTCTTTCTCTTTTTCTTTCTTTTCTTCCCCTCCCTCCCTCCCTCTCTCTCTCCCTCTCCTTCTTTCTTTCTCTTTTTTCTCCCTTTTATTCTGAGCTGTGTGGAGGACAGGCTCTTGGTGCACCAGCCAGGTGTCAGGGCTGGGCCACTGAGGTGGGAGAGCCAAGTTCAGGACACTGGTCCACAAGAGACCTTCCAGCTCCATGTAATATCAAACGGTGAAAATCTCCCAGAGATCTCCATCTCAACACCAAGACCCAGCTCCACTCAACGATCAGCAAGCTACAGTGCTGGACATCCTATGCCAAACAACTAGCAAGGCAGCAACACAACCCCATACATTAGCAGAGAGGCTGCCGAAAATCATAATAAGGCCACAGACACTCCAAAACACACCACCACACATGGACCTGCCCACCAGAAAGACAAGATCTAGCCTCAACCACCAGAACACAGGCACTAGTCCCCTCCACCAGGAAGCCTACACAACCCACTGAACCAAGCTTAGCCGCTGGGGGCAGACACCAAAAACAATGGGAACTGTGAACCCACAGCCTGCGATAAGGAGAACCCAAACACAGGAAGCTAAGCAAAATGAGAAGACAGGGAAACACACAGCAGATGAAGGAACAAGGTAAAAACCCACCAGCCCTAACAAATGAAGAGACTATAGTTGAAAACTTCCCTAATATGGGAAAGGAAATAGTTAATCAAGTCCAGGAAGCACAGAGAGTCCCATACAGGATAAATCCAAGGAGAAACACACCGAGACACATATTAATCAAACTATCAAAAATTAAATACAAAGAACAAATATTAAAAGCAGCAAGGGAAAAACAACAAGTAACACATAAGGGAAATCCAAAAACAACAGAATACACATTCTTCTCAAGTGCTCATGGAACATTCTCCAGGATAGATCATATCTTGGGTCACAAATCAAGCCTTGGTAAATTTAAGAAAATTGAAATCGTATCAAGTATCTTTTCCAACCACAACGCTCTGAGACTAGATATCAATTACAGGAAAAAATATATAAGAAAAATGGGCCAAAGACATTAACATACATCTCACCAAAAGGTATACAGATGGTAAATAAGCATATGAAAAGATGCTCTACATCATATGTCATCAGGGAAATGAACATTTAAACAACAATAAGCTACTATTTATTAGAGTGGGCTAAATATGGAACACTGACAACACCAAATATAGGCAACTATGTGGAACAACAGGAACTCTCATTCATTGCTGGCAAAATAGTGCACCCATTTTGGAAGACACTTAGACAGTTTCTCAGCAAAACTTAACGTACCCTTTCCCTATGATCCAGCAATCACACTCCTTAGATTTTACCTAAAGGAGTGGAAGACATGTCCACACAAAAACCTGCACATTGATGTTAACAGCAGCTTTATTCATGATTGCCAAAACTTGCAAGCAACCAAGATGCCCATCAGTAGGTGAATGGGTTAATAAGCTGTAGTACATATAGATGCAATGAAAAGACACAGAGGAAACTTCAATGCATATTACTAAATGAAAGAAACCAATCTGAAAAACCTATACACTATATGGTTCCAGCTAAATATATGATATTCTGGAGAAAGCAAAATTATGGAGACAGTAAAAAGACCAGTGGTTTCCAGGGGTTGGGGTAGGAGGGACGAATAGGCAGACCACAGAGAATTTCTGTGGCAATGAAAGTACCCTGTGTGATATCATAATGATGGATTCACTGCACTGTACATTTGTCTAAATGTAATAGACAAACAGAATGTAGACATTAGAATGTAATGTAATAGACAAATAGAACGGAGTGAACACTAATGTAAACAGTGAACTTCGGGTGATTTTGATGTGTCAGTGTAGGTTCATCAATTTTAACAGATGTACTACTCTGATAGGGGATGTTGATAATGAGGAATGCTATGCATGTATGAGGGGCCGGAGTATATGGGAATTCTCTGTCCCCCTCTCAATTTGCTGTGAACCTAAAACTATATAATTGGAAAAATAGTCTTAAAAATAGATTTAAAAAAATGCTGACCAACATAGCCTTAATATTTATCTAAGCTTGACTAAACTTCAGACAGACTTCTTCCTGCCTCTGGCCCATGACCTCCCTCCTACTCTGGCCCGTACAAAATCCGGATATCCTCACCACAGGGGTCCCTCCCCTCTCTAATCTTGGACCATCTGCCTTAGAAAACTTGAAAACGTCTCTGCCTCTTTGAGATGTGAATCTTTTAAAAAAGTATCTTACCAGTTTTACAACCCAGGACTGTCTTTCTCTAGGACCTGGAATGGTCATCGTTAAGGATGCTAGCATTCCTATGTCCTAGTCTCTGTGGGAGATTAGGAGCCTAACTTCAGTGTGCATCTTGCTCAGTTATAAAATTACCTCCTGTCAGGAAGATAGGCCAATAAGCAAACACAGATGACCTAAGATTCCCTGAACTCCACTCTTAAAAATTCTCCAGCCCTACTTTTCTAAGGAGTTGAATTCAGACTACGTTATATTCTCTCTAGTCTCTTGCAAGAGCCTCCAATAAAATCTTCCATACCTGTTTAACTCTACAAATTTTGCTTTAACAATACTTAGTGTCATTTTTGTTTTATGAAATGAGAGTTTCATGACAGAAGTATAGGATGGAAAATGCAGATGAATAATACTGATTAGAAATAAACTGTATTACACCAATGATGAAAAATCTAAAAGAGAAATTAAGGAAACACTCCCATTTACCATTGTAACAAAAAGAATAAAATACCTAGGAATAAACCTACCTAAGGAGAAAAAGACCTGTATGCAGAAAACTATAAGACACTGATGAAAGAAATTAAAGATGATACAAACAGATGGAGAGATATACCATGTTCTTGGATTGGAAGAATCAACATTGTGAAAATGACTACACTACCCAAAGCAACCTACAGATTCAACACAATCCCTATCAAACTACCAATGACATTTTTCACAGAACTAGAACAAAAAATTTCACAATTTGTATAGAAACACAAAAAGCCCTGAATAGCCAAAGCAGTCTTGAGAAAGAAAAACGGAGCTGGAGGAATCAGGCTCCCTGATTTCAGGAATTACAGAAATCCCTGATTTACAGGGATTACTGTAACTACAAAGTTACAGTAATCAGGACAGTATGGTATTGACACAAAAACAGAAATATAGGTCAATGGGACAGGATAGAAAGCCCAGAGATAAACCCACACACATATGGCCACCTTATCTTTGATAAAGGAGGCAAGAAATACAATGGAGAAAAGAGAGCCTCTTCAAAAAGTGGTGCTGGGAAAACTGGACAGCTACATGTAAAAGAATGAAATTAGAACACTCCCTAACACCATACAAAAAAATAAACTCAAAATGGATTAAAGGCCTAAATGTAAGGCCAGACACTATAAAACTCTTAGAGGAACACATAGGTAGAGAAAAACACTCCATGACATAAATCACAGCAAGATCCTTTTAGACCCATCTCCTAGAGAAATGGAAATAAAAACAAAAATATACAAATGGGACCTAATGAAACTTAAAAGCTTTTGCACAGCAAAGGAAAACATAAACAAGATGAAAAGACAACCCTCAGAATGGGAGAAAATATTTGCAAATGAAGCAACTGACAAAGGATTAATCTCCAAAATATACAAGCAGCTCATGCAGCTCAATATCAAAAAAATAAACAACCCAATCCAAAAATGGGCAGAAGACCTAAACAGACATTTCTTCAAAGAAGGTATACAGATAGACAACAAACACATGAAAGGATGCTCAACATCACTAATCATTAGAGAAATGAAAATCAAAACTACAATGAGGTATCACCTCGCACCAGTCAGAATGGCCATCATCAAAAAATCTACAAACAAATGCTGGAGAGAGTGTGGAGCAAAGGGAACCCTTCTGCATTGTTGGTAGGAATGTAAATTTATACAGCCCCTATAAAGAACAGTATGGAGGTTCCTTAAAAAACTAAAAATAGAACTACCATATAGAGGGAGGAGATGTGGGGATATATGTATATGTATAGCTGATTTACTTTGTTACAAAGCAGAAACTAACACACCATTGCAAAGCAATTATACTCTAATAGAGATGTTAAAAAAAATAAACTTTATTAGTCATCCTTTTTGTTTTCTTCAAAATGTCCTTAAGTGTGGATCTATACAAATTTCAATTCTAAAACTAGATATAATCGCTTAAAAAGGTTGGACTAACAAAAATTCTTCTTTACCACATTGGAATTGGATTGTGGCAAGTGTATTCATTTTAATACTTCTGATATAATACGTAATCATTGGCATTTGCCCTGCGTATAAAGGAAGTATCTTGGACTAAAAATCAATAATAGCAGTTTTGAAAATCATTTTCTATTGATGAGATTCTGCTTCCAGAATAAGACTTAGCCCACAAGTTGAAACTTTATAGTTACATGGAAACAGTTCACAATTACTGTAATTTAGAATTTAACTCACATTCAAATTGAAATGGGAGGAAAAATAAATCCCTGTATGAAACTGTGCTCACTGTATGTGTTTTGAAGCTTGTTCTAAAATGTGAAATCAACATTGCTATTCTAGTCACAGCAAAGCACTTTTCCAAATGTCGTATTAAACTCATAACTTGGAGAATGACAAGGCTTGCTAATGTGATTGTTCTTTCCTCATAATAAAGGCAAAAATTGCCAGTGCTTCTGAACTTAAAATAAGATGTGATTGGAGTTAGATGAATTACTTCTGATGAATATGTATTTCAAGTGATTATGTTTAAAGATATGTATCTGTCAGTATACTTTATTTCGATTTTAACCTGTATTTAGCAGACTAGATTTTTACTTTGAATATCCTATTAACTTTCTTGATATCAAAGTTGCTGCAGAGTTAACATTTTAAAGAAAAGTTTGACACAATATTTGGTATATACTAAAAAGGTTTTGGCTGTCTTTTTCTAGTTTTTGCTATTTACTTGCATCATGCTCAGATACTCTTTGTCACTCCAGTCCATATTTCTTTGACTTGCTTTTAGAACACCATAATGTGTTCTTCTCTTTGCTTTTAGTGAAATGGTTGATAGAAAACAAAATTGATGGATATTTCATGAAACATTTTAGCTACATAAAACAGACTCCAATTTTTTTGAAGTAAATTATAATAGACTATTTACAATAGACATTTGCTACCATATCTCAGCTACATCTACAACTATCATGCTAGGACATATCAATTTTCTTAACAAATTATGATATTGATATGTATGAGAAGTTTCAGGCAAGTGATGTAAGACATTTTGAAGTTGGAACATTTGAAAAAAATAGAAGCATTTTAGTCTAGGAAGTTAGTAGGTTTTCAAAGAAATGTTTTTGCATATAATTTTAACTTCTCTTCAGTAAATACTGAATGACTAATATTTTTTCTTCATTGCCCCCTCTCTTTTAAAATTATTCCATTTTTTTGCTTTTTTCTCCACCACGTCACTGAAATGACCTTGCTCAGATCATTAAATCAAATAGACATTTTTCAATTTTCCCTTAACTTGGCTTCTTTAGCAACATTCCAAATATTTCTTGTTTTTTAAATGCTTTTTGCATTCAGTTCCTCAGTTATTTTTCACACTTTACCAGTTTATCCTAAATTATATCTTTTGCTGAGCTAAAATATTCTACCTGAAATGAATGTTGTTTTTTTTTTTATGGAATGAAAGTTTTTTTTTAACATCTTTATTGGAGTATAATTGCTTTAAAATGGTGTGTTAATTTCTGCTTTATAACAAAGTGAATCAGCTATACATATACATATATCCCCATATGTCCTCCCTCTTGCGTCTCCCTCCCACCCTCCCTATCCCACCCCTCTAGGTGGTCACAAATGGCCTTAGGGCATTTTCTACTCTTACTGTTCACTTTCTCCCTAGTCCATTTTCTCCCAAGTATAGTCAACATCAGAATCACCGAGGAAGAACTGAAAACCTGCATATTTTGAGACACCTCCACACAGATTTACTAGTAAATGACAAAACAATGTGGACTGTCTCCATAGCTCTTGGAGTGGATATAGGAGACAGTACTGTCAGAGTAATAGAAACCTAGGCTCTAGCCTTCAACCTACAGAAATGACTGGGGAAGGAGATCATGCCCAGAATTTCACCTGACCCATGATAAAGACAAATTTGAACTTCAAAACTTCTACCAAGTATAATACATGTGACTATTAAGAATTTCCAGTTTTCTTCACAGAAAAGATATTTTGTTGGAGCTGATATTTTTGTATACACACGTTTTTATTATGCTAGAAAAGCACTGCAATAATGTCATTATTCAGAACTGTATCTATTCTGAGTAGAAGGTCATGTTTATATATGTTTAGAAAAACACATCTTCCTTAATAAGGATCATTCATATATTTTTCTGAGATTTGTACTATTTATCTTTGTAAATATTTCTCTCTCTGTATGAGTATATTGTGGTAACACTCTCACACTTATGATTAAGTGATATCTTTATCCCACCCTGGACCAGGAGCTGTAATGAACAAGCAACAAATCTGTATTGGAAAAAATCACACTGCTCCCTCTTGGTAAAGAAACCCCTATTGTTGTTTATTGTGGAAGACAGTAATGAAAAGGAAATCTACTTTGGTTTTAGGGACTACAAACTCAGTTCACACATGAAAAAATATCCCTATGGTCAGAACTTTCTCACCATTTATCACGTCACACAGCTGCCTGGTATGAAATCCTTATTCACTTGATCTATGCCAGCTATATGTCACTTTCTGGTCTCAGCCACCTCAACATCTTAACAGTCAGGGAACAGACTTTATCTCCAATATCTTTTTCCAACATTTCTAATTTTTTAAACAATGATGCCTGAAACCATTACCACATCAGTGAATTTCTCAAAAATTTGATGAAGGCTATTATGGAAGCTCTGAGGATGATATGATTAGGTGGTGGGTAGTCAGCCTGTTTATAATGAATCTACTCCAGCATTACTATTTGTTGGATATTTGAATTTTTTGATCTATGACATTATTAAAAGGAATTTCTAGTTACTCACCTTTTAAAATAATGGCCATCATTGGGTCCCAGAGGCTGAAGCTAGCACAATGGGCTAAAACTTTTTGGTATATGCATTCACATCAAAAAATGTAGTCTGATGGAAAATTATGTTGCTTCTTCTTTTCTTGACAATCATACAAATATGTTTATGCATACACTGAGGTTAGCCCAACATCATTCACTGCCTTTTATACCAGAGATATTTACCAGTTGGAAAACTGGGGTATAGGGATCAAAGAGAAAGTAAGTGTCACATGGTTGAAGAGATAAAATTGGCAGTGAATGTCTACCAAGAGAGTAAATGTAAGAGCAATCAAATTCAAGGAGAAAAGAGGCCTGTAGAGGAACAGGCCCCACATTCTGTGACACTTTTCCCCTCAATACATTTAATAACCCCTAAGCTTGGCAATCAAGAGATCTTGATTCCAAGCAGAACACGGTAGCTAGGGTGCTAGTCACTCGGCAGTGCTTTCGGCAGTCTCATCGATTGAGGAAACACACTTTAAAAATGTCCAAGAAGGAGTGCCCCCCCCAGCAAATTTCCTTGACTTCAATTAAAACTCCAGAAAGGCTGTACATTAGAATTATAGTCGAATGGTTGAGCCCTCTTCAAAACTAAATTTTCACATGAATCAATTCAATCACTGCTTAGGTAAAAGAAATCTTAACCTACTATAATTACCTGTAGAAAAATGTTAATTCCTCTCTGCAGTAAGATACACTTATTAAGAACTTCTACATTTTTAAAATATGCAATTCCAGTCATTCAGTAAAAAATAAACAAGCAGGCTGATAAACAAGACCAAATGACAAAAGAAGAGCTCTTAACAGATGTTTTCGAATAACTAAGTCAGATAAACCCAGAAAATCATTTCTTACAATTGTAAGATACATCAGACTTTATTCTTTTCAAAGTACTTTCTTTCAGTTATCTGATTTCATCTATGCAATAGTCCTGTATGCTTGGTGGGGCCGACAACAGAAACAGAACCAGGAGTTATCAGATGGGATCTTTAAAACAACGGTGATTAATTTATTCACAGAATATAAGTGATGAGGAGAAAAATTACTCCCAGAAGTCTGTACTCTACATTATGCGATAGAAATTTTAGAAAGGCAAAAGAAAATCATAAAACTTAAGAAATAAACAGATTAATGTGATAGTATTCAAGACAGCAGCAGGTAATAATAGTGATGTGGAAGAGTGGGCAGAAGTAAATATCCACAATGATGAGACAAAAACAAGTATAAAAAATACATAAAAGAGCATGAGACTCATATAGCAAATTGTTTTTAAAAAAAGTTTAGTGCCCATGTAATTGGAATCCCTCAATAAGAGAAGAGACAACGACAGAGATGCTGTTTTAAGAAATTATACACACATACACTTGAAAGGATGATGTACATATAGACTTAGTCTGTATTAAAAACCACAAATAGGATAAATAAAAAGAAAAATCAGGCATAGCAGAGGAATAAAAAAGCCTTAAGGCCCAGAAAAAAATATTAAAAGGACAGAAAAATATATATATTACCATCAAAGTAACAAAGATAAAACCACAGTAAAAGGGTCAGTAGAAATACTGAAAGTCAGAAAACAATAACTTTTTAAAATGCAAAAAAAATTCTTCAAAATGAAACTAAAATAAATTTTAGAGAAGCTAAAATTAAATTTAACATGAACTAACCATTGTTATAAAAGTAATTGAAGAAATACTTCAAGATAAAAAGTGGTTCTGAATGGAAAATAACAAATAGAGAAAGGAGGAAAGAACATACAAAATGTTAAATATTTGTGTGACTCTATATAAATATTGACTATGTAAATAGCACTTATTTGGCCTTGAAGTTTAACATGTTGGTTAAATTAAGATAATGGAAAAAAGACAATTTCCGTGCACCTACTTAACTTCTGAACCTTTGAGATACAGTTATAACCCTATTTTAATAAACTTCTCTGCTAATTATAACAACTGCCTCACTTCTTATTCAATTTTGATTGAATGATTAGTTTTATTTTTATGATCAATATTTTCCTACCTCTTTGGATGCTTCATAATCTTTTTTTAAAACAATTTTATTTAGGTATGGTTGACAAAAAATAGCTGTACATATTTATTGTATACAACTTGATGAGTTTGGAGATAAGTATACATTTGTAAAACCATCAGCATATTCTATGTCATAAACATATCCATCATTTCTAAAAGTATCTTCTCATCTTCCTTTGTTATTATTATCATTATTTTGTGATAAGAATACCTAATATAAGATTTATCCTCTTAGCAACTTTTTAATTATACAATACAATATTTTGCACTATAGGCAGTAATCTGTACAAAAGATTGCTAGGACTTATTCATTTTGTATAACTGATACTTAGTATCCTTTGCTTCATACTCACTTCCCCCTCCCCCAAATCTCTGCCAACCACCATTTTACTATCTGCTTCTATGAGTCTGACTATATTAGATTCCTCAGATAAGTGGTACCATGTAGTATATGTACTTCTATGTCTGACTTATTTCACTAAGCATAAAACAATTCAGGGTCATCTATGTTGTCAAAAGTGGCAGGATTTCCTTCTTTTTTGAAGCTGAAAAATATTTCATTGCATGTATATATGACATCTTCTTTATCCATTCATCCATTGATGGGTATTTAGATTGCTTCCATGCCTTGGGTATGGAGAATAAGGCTGCAGTAAACATAGAAGCGCAGATACCCCTTTGAGATCCTGATTTCAATTCCCTTGGGTATATATTCAGAAGTGGGATTGCTGAATCATACAGTAGTTCTATTTTCAATTTTGGGGGGAGCTTTCATTCCTTTTTCATAGTGACTACACCAATTTACATTCCTACCAACTGTACACAAGGGTCCCCAAAACCACTTATCTCCTGTCTTTTTGATGACAGCCATCTTAACAGGTATGAGCTGATATCTCACTGTGGCTTTGATTTGCATTTTTCATGATGAAGAGTGATGGTGAGCACTTTTTCATGTCCTTGTTGGACATGTGTATGTCTTCTTTGTAAAAATGTTTATTCAGATCCTTTGCCCCTTTTTTAATTAGGTTATTAGGTGTTTTGTGGTGTTTTGTTTGTTTTTGTTTCTGTTTTGCTATTGAGTTGTAGGAATTTCTTACATACTTTGGATGTTAGCCTTTAATCAAATACATGGCTTGCAAATATCGTCTCCCATTCCAATGACTGCCTTTTAATATTGTTGATTGTTTCCTTTGTTGTGCAGAAGATTTTTAGTTTGACATAGCCCTGCTTGTCTTTTTTTTTACTTTAGTTGCCTATGCTTTGGGTGTCATATCCAAGAAATCATTGTCAACACCAACATCAAGAAGCTTTTCCTCTATCTTTTATTCTAAGAGTTTTATGATTTTAGGTATTACGTTTAAATCTTTAGTTTGAGTTAATTTTGTGAATGTTGCCAATAATGATCCAATTTTGTTCCTTTAAATGTGGATATCCAGTTTTCCTGGCATGATTTATTGACAAGACCATTCTTTCTCCATTGTGTATTCTTGACATTCTTGTCAAAGATAAGTTGAGCACAATGTGTGGACTTATTTCTGGGCCCTCTATTCTGCTCCACTGATCTACATGTTGGTTTTTACACCAACACTGTACTGTTTTTAGTACTGCAACTTTATAATATATTTGGAAATAAGCAGGTGTGATACCACCTGCTTCATTCTTCTTGCTTAAAATTGCTTTGTTTATTCAGGGTTTTTTATGGTGCAATATAAATTTTAGGATTTTTTAAATATTCTGTAAAAAATGGCACCGGAATTTTGATAGGGATTACATTCAATCTGTAGATCACTTCAAGTAGTGTGGACATTTTAATGATATTAATTCTTTTAATCCATGAACCTGGGATGTTTTTCCAGTTATTTGTGTCTGCTTTAATTTCTTTTTTCAGTGTTTCATAGTTTTCAATGTACAAGACTTTCACATACTCAGTTAACTTTATTCCTTAGTACTTTATTCTTTTACATGCTATCAAAAATAAGGGTTTGGATAGTTCATTTTGATGTACAAAAATGTACTGATTTTTTATATTTCTTTGTATGCTACAACTTTATGGAATTCTTTTATTAGCTATAACAGTGTGTGTGTGTGTGTGTGTGTGTGGGTGTGGGTATCAGTGTCGTCATTAAGGTTTTCTATATGTAAGATCATGTCACCTGCCAACAGATAATTTTACTTCTTCCTTCCTAATTTCCAGGCCTTTTATTTCTTTTTCTTGCCTTAATACTCTGGCTAGGACTTCCATTACTATGTTGAACAAAAGTGGCAACACTGGGCATAAGAACAAACTAAAAAATTAGCAGACAAAAGAAAACATAATGAAGAGTAAAGCAGAAATAAATGAAATACAGAATAGAAAAACAATAGGAAAAAATCATCAAAACTAAGCAGTGGTTTTTTTAAAAAAGATAAATGAAATCAACAAACCCTTAGCTAGACTAACCAAGAAAAAAAGAAAAGACTCAAGTAAATAAAATGAGAAATAAATTAAAACATTACAATGGATGCCACAGAAATTTAAGGTATTATAAGGGACTACTATAAACAATTATACACCAACAAACTGGACAACCTAGAATAAATGGGTAATTTCCTAGAAATTATAACCTGCCAAGACTGAATGAAGAAGAAATGAAAAGTCTTAACAGTAAGGAGATTGAATCAGTAATCAAAAATTTCTCACAAAGAAAAGCCACAACCAATGGCTTCACGGGTGTATTTTACCAAAGATTTAAAGAAGAAATAATAACAAAGCTTCTTAAACTCTTACAAAGAATAGAAGAGGGAACTTCCAAACACATTTTATGAGGTCAGCATCACCTTGATGCCAAAGCTATCAAGTCATGAAAAGACACAGAGGGGCCTTAAATGCATATTACTAGCTGAAAGAAGCCAAGCTGAAAAGGCTACATACTCTATGATTCAAATTATATGACATTCCGGAAAAGGCAAAATTACGGAGATGTAAAAAAAAATCAGTGCTTGCCAGGAATTGAGAGAAGGGAGAAGTAGCACAAAGAGTTTTCAGGGCAGTGAAAATATTCTTTATGATACCATAATGATGGGTACATGTGTTTATATCTGTCCAAATGCATAGAATGTACAAGAGTGAACACTAATTTAAACTATGGACTTTGCATGATTATGATGTGTCAATGTCGGTTCATCAATTGTGACAAATGGGGGAGATAATGGGGGAGGCTATGCATGTGTGGTGGACAAGGATATATGGGAAATCTCTATTTTCCTTTCAATTTTGCTGTGAACCTAAAACTTCTCTACTTTTTGTAAAGTCTTTTAAAAACCCCAACAAATTAGGTATAGAGCAAAGTTACCTCAACACAGTAGAGTCATATGAAAAGTCTACCGTTAACACCATATTCAATGGTGAAAAACTGGTTTTCCTCTAACATCTGGATGCCTCATAATCTTTTATTGGTTACCAGATATCACTAATTATACCTTGTTGGGTACTGAGTATTTTTGTATTTCTTTAAACAATTCCTTACTTTTCTTCTGAGCTGTAGTTAATTTATTTGGAAACAATTTGATCCTGTTAGGTACTACAGAGCAGTTCTAAGTATTCTCTTATCAAGCAAGATGTTTTTAGTACTTCTAACCTGAATTATAAATATTTCTAGACTGACTGGTGGGAATGGGCCCTGTTCACAGCCCTGTGTAGTACAGGTATTGTCCCTTATAGTCCCTGGTTTCTCCATCCTGGCACTATTTATATTTTGATCTGGAATTCTATAATGTGGAGCTAGTGGCAGTCCTGTGCATTGTAGGATATTTAGTAGCAACACCGGCCCCTATGGACTAGAAGTCAATAGCACCACCCCAGTCATGCCAACCAAAAATGTCTCCAGACATTGATAAATGTTCCCTAGGGTGCAAACTACCCCTGATTAAGAAGCACTGATCAGGCTTCCCTGGTGGTGCAGTGGTTAAGAATCTGCCTGCCAATGCAGGGGACACAGGCTTCAGCCCTGGTCTGGGAAGATCCCACATGCTGCAGAGCAACTAAGTTCGTGCGCCACCGCCACTACTAAGCCTGTACTCTAGAGCCCGCGAGCCACAACTACTGAAGCCTGCGCACCTAGAGCCTGTGCTCTGCAAGGAGAGAAGCCACCGCAATGAGAAGCCCGCGCACCGCAACGAAATAAATAAATTTACTTAAAAAAAAAAAAAGAAGCACTGTTCTAATTCTCCCTAGCCTCCGGCCATACATAGCTTTCTCCCATGCGTGCACTGAGCACCATTCTTTTGAATTCTTGTTGGAGCCCTTCTGCCAATGTCCAGGGTTCTTTCTTGGTATAGTTCTCTCCAATCAGAATCAGAGAATTTTCCTATGGATTCTAGATGCCTTGGACTCCCCTGACTCATAGCTTTATCTCCTTAATTTAGGGAGTATGCTGGTCTCTGCCTCAACTTCCTCTTCCTATCCCACAGCCTGATAAGTTGGGACAGCTGTAACACACATTGTTTTCTTCCCCAAATGTCTCAGGAAACATTATCCTTTATTGCCAGATGACCAGTGTCTCAAAAAACACTGTATTTTGTTTTATGTCTGTTGTTCTTGTTGTTTTCAGGTAGGAAGGAAAAATCTGATACTCTTTTACTCCAGAGAAGTTGGAAGTTAAAGTCCCTCAACAAGTCAAACTTGTTTATTTTAATATAAAATGAAAGAGTTTGTGGATCCACATACATCCTGAAAGTTTTAATTTTTACTATGCTCTGTTAAATCCAAATGTAGGTTAACTCTGGAGTAATGGGCACCCAAAGATATCCTAATCCCTGGAACCTATAAATGTTGCTTTATGAGAAAAAGGGGTCATTGCAGATGTGATTAAATTAAGCATTGACATGGCAAGATTAACCTGGATTATCCAAGTGGGCCCTAAATCCAATTACAGGCATCCTTAATAAGAGAGAAGCAGGAGGAGATTTCATTCACAGAGGCAATGTGACCAGGAAGGCAGAGATTGGAGTGATGCAACCAAAAGTCAAGGAATGCTGACGGCCACCAGAGCCAAAGGTAAGAAATGAAGTCTTCTTGACAGCCTCCAAAAGGAGTGAAGCCCTGCAGTACCTTGATTTCAGCTCAGTGAAACTGATGTCAGACTTCCGGCTTCCAGAGCTGTCAGAGAATACACTTCTGGTGTTTTAAGTCACCAAGTTTGTGGTGATTTGTTACAGCATACACAGGAAACTAATATAGTCACCAATAAACAATAATTAAAATACACACAACAAATGGAACAATTGATGGGCTGAAAGGAGGGCTAAAGGAGAAAAAATGTGAAACAAATTGTAATGCAATTTGAAATGCAAATTTATGAGCAGCCTGTTTCCCAGGCAAATACTTTTCACAGTTTTGCCCCATGCTTGGAATTGGCAGCCCTGGGAAAAAGATACTGTAGAACGGTCAGCTCTTCATTCTGTGGTTTCCTCATTTAAGATGTTGGCCCTTCTAATGTTGCTTACCTCAGCAATTTTCTAATGATTACTATATATCAATTATATGCATATACACACACGCATATATATGTATATATATATATGTGTGTGTATGGCTGTACATTGGTTCTGCTAATGCATTAACCAAATAAGCATTCAGTATTAAAGCTGTAAATTTTATTACCCAAGAAAATCTTCCTGAAATAAATACATTCAAATGGAAGGTGAGTCACTATGTATTTTCTCAAGTTACCTAAAAATCTAGGGACTTCCTTGGCGGTCCAATGGTTAAGACTCTGCCCTTCCACTGCAGGGGGCACAGGTTCGATCCCTGGTCAGGAACTAAGATCCCGCATACTGATGCCACATGGTGTGGCCAAAAAGAAAAAGTCTAAATAAATTTATAGAATGATGATCAAGACTAACTAATATACAGATATGGGTTATCAAGATTACTACTTTCATTTCCTCAAGAAAAATAATTCGTTCTAACTACGTGATTTTTTTTAAGTTATTTTTCATAAGGACTTTTTGAGTTAATAGAGACAAAGGGAATTATTCAACAAGTTAGATAATGAATCTTTACACATTAAGAGACATAGAAGAATGGGGTGAGTTTCAAGATCATCTACAGATTTAATTCTTTTTTTAAATGAGAATCTAAGAATTTGAGATGTTGTAAACCAAAAGATAATTTGAATTGTCAATAAGTGTAACAACATAATTAATAACTTAATAATCAACTAGGTGTACTATAGGTTCATAAAGACATCTTATTGAAATAAGAAATATTTATACTACGTTATCCCATCATAAAATGCATTCATATGTTTAGTCAAAGTCTGTTAACTTTATGGCCTTTTAATATTTATAAACAATCCACTTGTAAAGTTATTTAAATCTCAGTTTCATGCTGTCATGGCCTCTCTTCTAAGACTTCATTGAAAAATAGTGATATGGGTGGGAGGGGGACGCAAGAGGGAGGAGATATGGGGATATATGGGGATATATGTATAACTGATTCACTTTGTTATAAAGCAGAAACTAACACATCATTGTAAAGCAATTATACTCCAGTAAAGATGTTAAAAAAAGTTTAAAAATATTGCTCATTACCAAGGAGTATGGCATCTTTGTTTCAGTTTGAGCAGTCAGCTTCTGTTAGGTTAAGGCACACTGCCAGGTTAATTCCCCTGAGACTAAGTACTTTCTTATGTTTCTTATATTACATTATATATTATACTACAGACATATGATAAACAATTTATGAACTGGCACTTATCCATGGAACCTACTTGTCCAGGGACTTCACTCTAGTGAAAACTGAACTGAGAATCATGTTTTCAACCAGAAGAAGATACCACTTAAAGAATGTAGTTAGACAGTTTGCCACATTTGTAGTGTCATAGATATCACATGCCTTGAAATAATTTAACTCATTGAAGACAGTTGGTGTGGTCTAATGATATGTACTTCAATACCGATTGTTTTGAGAGATCAATGTGGCTCAGACAATGATCTGAAATTGGCAGTGAGGAGTTAGGAATGTAGCTGTCTCATCACAAGCACAGTTTAAGAGCGGTGTGGGAGGAACAAAAAAGCAGCCCCTTGAGAGACTTTCAGCCAAAGCAGTGTTCTCAAGGGAGATACATATTTCAATCAGATATATATAGATGCTGAAAGAAACAGAGAGGAGGCTCAAGATATAACATACTTTAATTACATTGGCAGTAAATGTTTTGGAGTTGGGAAAGGGTGCATGTGGGGTTAGATTACGGAATGTACAGAACTATGTAGAAATGGAAGAGATGGGTCATGAGCGACATCCCGGGAGTTTGGGATTTCTTGTGGTCACTGACAGAACAGAGATGAAAGTGGTAAGGGGTTGTGTCCTGACTGTTTCTTAGGCAGACTGGGGTGGCTGTGGCTGAGAGTATTTTTCTGTTTGTCACTGGGGGCATGTGTTAGCAACTCCGTGTTCCCTTCCTCATTCTTGCCTCAGGAAGGGCAGTGTAGCAAGGAACACATAAAGTTCAGGAGTCTGGTCCTCATTCCTGCGGATGGTGTTTTAGAAACAGAAAAATGTTTCTGGGACTCTAATGAGCTCTGCACGTCCTTCACTCCTGTCTATGCCCTCAGGCACAAGAGGCAGACTTACCACGTAGAGCTTCATAACTATAATGCAGCATTATTTATTGGTGATAACATAGTAGTTTAATATTGTTGACGTTTAATGTTTTTGAAGTTTTGTTTATCATTTTAAGAATGCTTATGCTCATTAGCAGAGAACTAGCATTTTATTTATTAGAGAAGTCCAAGAAAACTTAATATTTAAATAATGGTGTGCAGATCTAGAACAAAATGATACCAGGAATCATTATTTACTCAGAATATTTTTTTCCTTCTTCTTGATCTTGTACAATAAAATGTTACCTAAAGAATTATTCGGGGCTTCCCTGTAGTTAAGAATCCGCCTGCCAATGCAGGGGACACGGGTTCAAGCCCTGGTCCGGGAAGATCCCACATGCCACGGAGCAACTAAGCCCGTGCGCCACAACTACTGAAGCCCGGTGCGCCTAGAGCCTGTGCTCCACAACAAGAGAAGCCACCGCAATGAGAAGCCTGCTTGCCACAACTAAGAGTAGCCTCTGCTCACCGCAACTAGAGAAAGCCCCCGTGCAGCAACGAAGACCCAACGCAGCCAAAAATTAATTAATTAATTAATTAAATCTAAAAAAAGAAGAATTATATGGGTGGGACTTCCCTGGTGGAGCAGCGGTTAACAATCAGCCGGCCAATGCAGTGGACACGGGTTGGAGCCCTGATCCAGGAAGATCCCACATGCCATGGAGCAACTAATCCCCTGCACCACGACTACTGAAGCCTGTGCACCTAGAGCCCGTGCTCTGCAACAAGAGAAGCCACCACAATGAGAAGCTCATGCACAGCAACGAAGACCCAACACAGACAAAAAAATTAATAAATAAGTAAATTTAGAATTATATGGGTTAGGACCTGATTCAAATAAAAGGAATATAAATAAGCGTTTTGAAGGAAAGAAATGCATAGAAAACACAAAAGACAGTGAGCTTTTCTGTACTGTGTAAACAGCATTGAGAATGAGTTTTGAGTATGGTACATGAATACTACTACTCAGCCCTCTTCCTTTCCAGATACTGGGGCCTTTCTTCATGAAAACTGAAATCACAAGATTCATTTTTAAACACAGGCAAGTTGAAGAGTTCAAGATGATTCCATGCTACCTTTTCTAGATGATACCTAAATGCTTTGAAAAGGTAAGATTTAATGGATGTTTACTATCTCAGGAAAAAAAATTAGCCTTTCTTACTATTCCAAACATGAAGTGAAATAAAACAGTAGAAAGATAAATAAAATCTACTAAGCAACTGCTCGAAATCTAGTTTTAAATGTATTTTGTAGTATAATCTGAATATCAGTATAGTTTTTTTTAAGAAAAACGAGTCCACCAACATGAGAAAAAAAAGTCAAGAAAATCTGTTTCCATACCATATAAATCCTTACTCAAAAGCTTCTCTTGTTTAGTTTCTCCAAGCTTTCCTTCTTCCCATTTCTTTGTCCAGTAGGAAGAGTTTTCTATTCAATGACTATACCCCTGTTTTTCTTTTTTTCTTCTGCTTAGACATCAATAATGTGTTATAACCAACAAGTTCAGTCCATAGTCTTATGGTCTGTAAGCCATTTGCTTAATCCTATTATTTCACAAAGAAAGCCAATCTATATCATTGTTTGCATTTTATTTTCTTCTGTGGCACAGGAAATTTGGAGAAATAAATTGTTCTTATTCTCAAACAACTTTCAATTAAGTTGGGGAAATAGAGCATGAACATATGTACTGGTGGCATATTATTGTTGATTTACGTTATTTTTAAAAGCCTAATATTGTTTAAGAATCTTTTTTTAAAAAAGTTTTACTCTCCATGAGAGTTAAAGGCAAAAAAATGATATTAGAAGTCAGAGAAAAATAAGTCCCTTTGAAATAAAACAGGAAGTAGATAACAGATGCCAGTAGAGTGTATTCCTTCCTTCTTCATTTAACAAACTTTTAATTTAGCATGTAACCGGTGCCACACTCTACTCAAGGTTCCAGGGAAATACTTCAGGGTTAACAGGACAGACATAGTCTCTGTCCTCATGAAACTTAAAAGTTGCTGAGATTTAGATGAGAAATATGCATGTAAATTACAAGAGAGAGAACAAGTAAAAGTACAGAAAGGCGGAGGTAAATACATTATTTGGGAAAATAACAAATAACAATAAAGCCATGGTGTACTTACTACCTTAGACAAATATGATTAATCTGAAATAAGACTGGAGAGAGCCAGTCAGGAAAGACTCTGAAGGAAATTAAGAACAAGCTTAAATCATACATTTTTTCCATAGGCTACGGGGAAGTGTGTAGAGTTTTTCAGCAGAACATTGACATATCAAGTAAGTTTTGAAGAAAAATGAGTAGCCTATAAGATGAACACAAGGAAAGAAAGATTGGAAGTGGCAGAGTTAGGACAGTCTGTGGGTACTTGTGATTTATTCCTACAGAAGGTGGTACCTCTGAACATAGAAAGGAAAAGATGAAAACTTGAGTAAGAGGAAGGAAAATAACATGTATTGTTCATCTAGGATATGTGTGTGTCATGTGTGAACCTACTTAATCCTCATAAAAACATTTCATTGCATTTTAAGCATGAACTGCACTAACTAAACTGAACAAGGTTAAAATTTTTCTTGAAGAGACAGAGTTGAGATCGAAACCTAGGTTTATGTGAATAAAACATTCATGAGTAGGCATGGCAAATAAGCATATGAGGAGATGCTTAATTAGGGAAATAAAAATTAAATCCACTGTGAGGTACCACGATATACCCAAGAGAATGGCAGAAAGGAAAGAAAGGAAGAAAGGAAAGGAGGCGAGAGAGAGAAAGAAAGGGCAAAGGAAAGGAAGAAATGAAAATAAAGAGAAGCAAACTGTAAATGCTAACTGAACTGCTAGGGACATTTTGAAGCATCTGGTGTCAATGCAAAAAGAACATCCTCTTTGGAAAATGGTTTGGCAGTGTCTTAAAAAGTTAAGCGTACTTTTATCATATGGTTCAGCAATCCAATACTCATAAGTATTTGCCCAAGGGAAATAAAGACGTATGCCTACATGAAAGCCTGCATACCAATGATTATTGCAGGTTTATTCATAATTTTCAAAACCTGAAAACAAACAAAATATCTATCAACTTATGAATAAAGAAAACGTGATGTATTTACTTAATAGAATACTACATAGCAGTGTAAAGGAATGAAATACTGACACATTAAAAAATGTAAAAAGTGTACGTGGGGGACATCTCAAAAGCATCTTGCTAAGTTAAGGAAACCGGTCACACAAGACATTTAATGATTACATTTATACAAACTTCTGCAAAAGGCAAAAGTATAGGGACCGAAAACAGATCAGTGGTTGCCAAAGGCTGGGAATGGGAAAAGAAGTTTATTTATAAAGATATGAGATTATTTTGAGGGATGATGAGCATATTCTCTCTCCTGATTCTGGAGGGAGTTTACATGACTTTATACAGTTTTGAAAGTGCTTATAGGATTGTACACATAAAAGAGGGAAATTTACTGTACCTAAATTATTGCTCTGTAAAAAAACTACAAAAATTCCATGAGTATGCCTTGCAGAGTGGTGGATAATAAAGATGAGTTTTAGGGAAAGGCCTCCAGCTATTAATACCTATAGGACTTCAGGAGTGAAAAGGTTTAGGAGTGTCTTTTGACTATTTTTTACAGATTAAAATACTTAACCCTTATGTGATTTAGTTTCTTCATCTTTGAAATAAGAATTCAAGCATTCCTTTGTTCATCCAATATTTACTGAGCTCCTACTATTTTGAGATATATATTTTCATACTAGAAACAAATTAGTGAGAAAATGACTCAATCCCCAATCGTTGGCCCTCTGGGAACCTTCAGTGTATCGAGTGCAAATAGAAAATAAAATAACAGTAAAAGCACCTAATCCATAGAACTGGTATTAAGGTTAATAATTACTATATATTTAACTTAATATGGATCTATATGCATATTACATATTAAGTGCAATTATGTACTGTTATTTTGTAAGTGGCTTTATTATTTGCTCAATGACAAATGTACTAACGTCAAGCCAAAGTAGAATGAATGCCTGGCTGTCATCATTCTGTGAGACAAGTGATAGGGTACGAGTGCAGGCAGAGTGGAAGTCTTATTTTTCCTGTCTTCAGCTGTCTTAACGCCTTTGTTTCTGAATACAAACTCTGGTTTAATGCCTCCAAGCCTTCTTATAGTGTGAAATCCGATCATGACGTGGAAGTGGAGGTGAGGGTGGAATCTCGGGGCGCTACAGTGCCGCAGTTTCTTATACAGGTTTAGAATCTGCCCTCTTTCCCACTTTCGTGTTTTTGTTTGTTTTTTTTTTGCGGTATGCGGGCCTCTCACTGCTGTGGCCTCTCCCGCCACGGAGCACAGGCTCCGGACGCGCAGGCCCAGCGGCCATGGCCCAAGGGCCCAGCCGCTCCGCTGCACGTGGGATCTTCCCGTATCGGCAGGCGGACTCTCAACCACTGCGCCACCAGGGAAGGCCCCCCACTTTCACACCAGTTCTTGAAACCTTTCCAAGTTCTGTGATGGGAACTGGTGTTTTCAGGGATCCCCCTTTGCCAGCTTGGGTTGACATGGTAAATTAATAATCATTTGTTGCTTTTGTCTCCTTTTCTCTCTTTGTGGGTTTATGCTCTTTTCTCCCTTTACTGTCACTTAAGTGAGCATTTAAGAGGTGTATTAGTTTGCTAGGGCTGCCATAGCAAAGTGCTGCTGACTAGGTGGCATAAGTGACAGAAATATATTTTCTCACAATTCTGGAGGCTATAAGTCTGAAATGAAGATGTAAGTAGGACTCCTTTCTTCTGAGGCCTCTCTTTTTGGCTTGTAGTTGGCCATCTTCTCCCTCTGTCTTCACATGGTCTTCCCTCTGTTTGTCTATTTTAATCTTCTCTCTTATAATAAAGACACTGGTCAGGGCTTCCCTGGTGACACAGTGGTTGAGAGTCCGCCTGCCGATGCAGGGGACGCGGGTTTGTGCCCCGGTTCGGGAGGATCCCACATGCCACGGAGCGGCTGGGCCCGTGAGCCATGGCCGCTGAACCTGCACGTCCGGAGCCTGCGCCCCGCAACGGGAGAGGCCCGCGTACCACAAAAAAAAAAAAAAAAACGAAAGAAACTGGTCATATTGGCTCAGGGCCCACAAGTATGACCTCATTTTAACTTAATTACCTCTTTAAAGAACCTATCTCCAAATAAGTCATACTCTGAACATTTAGGACTTCAGCATATGAATTTTGAGGGATAAAATTCAGTCCATAACAGGAAGTATTTAAAACCAGTTATTTCAATCAGGAAAACTCTATGGGGCATTTTACATATTTACTGTATATAAATGAGAAAATAAACAGGCCATCTCAGACTGATTAAACAGATCCAGAGATGTTTTTTATTAAATTGGATTTCTCATATAACCTAAAAATAGCTATGTTCCTTATAAACTAAGAGATATTTGTAGCAACTTTTAATCTGAAACTGAGTGATCTATGTTTGACATTAATGTCATTACTTCTCTGAAGTCTTATAGATAACCTTGAATTATGGAAACTCTATACCTTAAATAAGTATTTCTTAAGTGAATAAATGAATAAACAACCTAGAATATCTGAGCCATTCTGGGCTACAAATGCTGCCTGTATTCTATTCAAACATGTAAAATTAACTCACAAATAATTACACATGCACCTCCTCTTTGGGTCAGAACCCCTTTAAAATAACAGAAAGGTAATTTTTAAAGAGATAAAGATTATAGAATAACACAAGTCAATAAAGATGTATCAACCAAATATTTAGAAGTCAGAAGAAAAATAAAATTGGAAGACTGACTACCTGACGTCAAGACTTTCTATGAAGCTAGAGAAACTAAATACTTGAATGAAAAACCCTACTGGTAATTAATACTTGTGGGTCTTACAAAAATGTTGCCAACTTTTTCCCATGCCACCCTAGATAAGTGGTTCTCCACTGAGGGTGATGTTGCCCCCAGGTGATATATGGCTAAGTCTAGAGGCATTTTTTTAATACAACTGAGGGAATGCTCTGACATCCAATGGGTATAAACTAGAGATGTTGCTAAAACATCTTACAGTGCACAGGACAGCCCCTCTACAACAAAGAACACCCAGTTCAAAATGCCAATAATGCTGCTGTTGAGAAATTCCATGCTAGATAAATCTCACCACTTCACATGAACTTTTAATGGCTCTTACTACTTCACTCTTAAATATAAATGTGGTACCGGAGGGAAGCTACAGGAGAGAGATAAAGGCAAACAAATTCAAGAAAACAGTAATTCAGAGAGAAAATAATAATTCTGGGTATTAATATCTTTTTTTTTTTTTTTTTTTTTTTTGGATACGCAGGCCTCTCACTGCTGTGGGCTCTCCCGTTGCGGAGCACAGGCTCCGGACACGCAGGCTCAGCGGCCATGGCTCAAGGGCCAAGCCGCTCTGCGGCACGCGGGATCTCCCCGGACCGGGGCACGAACCCGCGTTCCCCGCACCGGCAGGCAGACTCCCAACCACTGCGCCACCAGGGAAGCCCATGGGTATTAATAGCTTAATGGGAGTAGGAGTGATGAGCAATACCTACCTCACCTGCCAATATCAAACTAATTGAGAAATAACTCTGAGAGCTGGCAAATAGAAGATTAAAGTGTCATCTTTGTTACTGATAGATAAAACTATTCCTGGGCACTTCAACTTATATTCATAAGCAAGTGTGCTTCTTAATACAGATCTCAGAATTATCCAAACACGGCAACAAATCCCAGTGACGGATCCAATCCCCCTCACCTCTGCCTCTAAGGGGCAGAGCTTGTGCCTGGAACACAGCAATGTGTGACCTAGATAGTCAACTTGATTCCAAGAGACAGAAAAAGGAGGGCGCAGACTAATACACGCTCATTTTTACCTTTGAAACTCACAATTTGGTTTTCAAAATTCACCTGCCCTGGCTTATTACATTGTGGTTAGGGGGCTGAGAGGTATCAGGTGTTTTATGGTAAAGGTTTCCTAACTCACAGAAGAAATCATCAAGAGAGGTGAAGAAACATTCTCCCAAACAAGGAAATGAGAAGAAAACATTTTGTTAAATGTAATATACTGTAGAGAAATTAGAAGGTCTTGGTATTTATATAAAAAATAACATAACATTAAAAGAAACATCTGAGAATAGAAGTTTTTAAAAATTAAAAATACATGAAATAAAAGTAATCATTGGAAGCCTTAAAAGACAGAGTTAAAGAAATGCCACATGAAGGAAAAAAAACAAAATATGGAAAATAAAAGCCTTAAGAAAAATGGGAGATGAACTCAGGGAACTTAACAGGCAATTGTTACCTGCACCAGAATGAGAACACAGAGAAACCTGCTGCGGAAGCATGGAAATAAAGAAATAACAACTCTGTGAATAGCATACGTCTCCAAGTAAAAGGCTGCCCAAGTGAAGACAAGCAAAAATCAACCAGTTGTAGAACACTAATTTGAAATTTCAGAATCTCAGGAAAAAAGAGTAGATTATACTGTGTTTTCAAATTGAACACTGTTATTACATATTTTATATATATATATGTACATACACACACACAAATATATATATGTAAATATACATATACATATTTATATATGATGTATATATGGAGAATAAGGTAGTGCAGAAGTGCTTAATCCTCAACTACCATAATAGTAAGTCAAAACAATACATCTAAATCTGAAAAATCAAGTAATAGAAATATGGAGGCAAAGCCCGGATAAAGAGTTTAAAGAGTTAAAACAGATTCCGGGAATCCGGATTAGAGGTTGCAGGAAGTTGAGGAAGAAGAATGCTGGGGTTTTTTGTAAGCCATCATGAATATGCTATGAGAAAAAACTATATACGTGCATTACTTATTTAAATTACAAGATATTTATCTTTGTTTTGTTAATTGATTATATACAGGTTATATAAATCCTTCTGAAATCCTAAACAGTGGCATTAAGTATACCAGTACATACTAAATTTTTTGTATACTAGAAATAGTTATACGCTATTCTTAATTGGATGAACAAAGGAATGCTTGAATTCTTATTTCAAAGATGAAGAAACTAAATCACATAAGGGTTAAGTATTTTAATCTGTAAAAAATAGTCAAAAGACACTCCTAAACCTTTTCACTCCCGAAGTCCTATAGATATTAATAGCTGGAGGTCTTTCCCTAAAACTCATCTTTATTATCCACCACTCTGCAAGGCATACTCGTGGAATTTTTGTAGTTTTTTTACAGAGCAATAATGTAGGTACAGTAAATTTCCCTTTTTTATGTGTACAATCCTAAGAACTTTCAAAACTGTATAAAGTCATGTAAACTCCCTCCAGAATCAAGATAGAGAATATTCTCATCATCCCTCAAAATAATCTCACATCTTTATAAATAAACCTCTTTTCCCATTCTCATACCATATACAAAAAAAAAAAAACCTCAAGATGGATTAAAGACTTAAACGTAATACCTGAAACCATTAGAATCCTAGAAGAAAACATAGGCAGTATGCACTTTGACATTGGTCTTCGCAATATTTTTTGGATCTGTTTCTTTGGGCAAGGGATACAAAAGCAAAAGTAAACAAAAAGGACTACATCAAACTAAAAAGCTCTTGCACAGCAAAGGAAACTGTCAACAAAACAAAAAGGCAGTCTACTGAATGGGACAAGATATTTGCAAATGATAAAGCTGATAAGGAGTTAAAATCCTAAATATAAAGAACTCATACAACTCCATACCAAGAAAACAAACAACCCAATTAAAAAACGGGCAGAGGACATGAATAGGCATTTTTCCAAGGAAGACATACAGACGGCAAAGAGACAAATGAAGAGACACTCAGCATCACTAATTATCAGGGAAATACAAATCAAAACCACAATGAGATATCATCTCACACCTGTCAAAACGGCTGTCATCAAAGAGACAACAAATAACAAATGTTGGCAAGAATATGGAGAAAAGGGAACCCTTTTGCACAGGTGGTAGGAATGTAAATTGATGTAGTCACTATTGAAAACAGTATGGTAGCAATTTTCAAAAAATTAAAAACAGAATCACCATATGAGCCAGAAATTCCACTCCTTGGTATTTTTCGAAAGAAAACAAACACCAATTTGAAAAGATATATGCACCTTTAAGTTCATTTTGGCATTATTTATAATAGCCAAGATATGAAAGCAACCCAAGTGCCCACCCATAGATGAATGGATAAAGATGTGGTGTGTATATATGTGTGTGTGTTTGTGTGTATAAAACGGAATATTACTCAGCCATTTGGGACAACATGGATGAACCTAGAGAGTATTATGCTGAGTGAAGTAAGAGAGAAAGGCAAATGCTGCATGAGTTCTCCAATATGTGGAATCTAAAAAACAAAACAACATAAAACAGAAATAGATTCATAGATACAGAGAACTGGTGGTTGCCATAGATGGGGGCGGGTAGGAAGAGAGCAAGTTAAACAGATGAAGGAGGTTAAGACATACAAAGTGCCAGCTACAAAATAAGAGGGCGTAACATACACCATAAGGAAAAGTCAATAATATTGTAATAATTTCATATGATGATAAATGGTAACTAGACTTATCATGGTGATTTTTTTTTTCCCCAAGAAATCCCATTCTTTTTATTCAGGCTATTGACATCCCTGGGTATTCTAAATTTTCTAATTATCCGTTCACACTTACTTCTGAAGTCATCTTCAGGTCAGTCCAGAAGCTTAGTCCACTGCCATATTTCTGAGTTGTTGCAATTTTCTGCCTTGAGGAATAGAATGTTTCCAATTACCCAAAAAATGGCTGAAATGCTGCACCATGTCATCACTCCACTTCAACTCTAGAGTTGCAGGCAGGGATTCCCAGATATTTTGCCACAGATGGTCCATCCTTCCCTGGCCACATCTTCCGTCAACAACAGGCATTTTGAAAAGGGGTAAACTTCTGAGAGCTAGCCCTTTCTTATCTGGGAAGCTCCACTAAGAAGGAAGGTCTTGACTTCAATTTAAACAAATAATTCTTGCTTGCCATATCATTTTCTGGCACCATCAAATACCTTTCAAGTCCTGTGTCCCTTAACCTGTAAGTTTCCCCCGCACTTCTTCTGCCAGTTTCCCACTTGAGCACTACAGAAATGCAGACCTCACTCTCAGAAATGGGAGCCCCTTGGAGAGGTTGGTTGGGGAATCCGAGGAGTCACACTGAAGCCCGAGCCATCAGGCTCCCGCCATTCAGACTTAAGCACCAGAAGCTAGGTGCGCTCTAGGCCACTGCCATCTGCAGAAAGCACCGCGCGGCCACACTCCAGCCTCACACCCCGCGTTCGCGCAGGAGTACAGGGAACCAGCCTCAAGGCGCCAGCCGCCCCTCCTTCCGCGGCTTCGACGCTGACTTCCGCTGCCTTCCCGGGGCCGCGACGCCTCGGCTGTTCCCAAGGCCTCCCGGGGACGCGCGGGAAACAGGAGTTGGCGCTCCCCTCGACGTAGGCAAGTCGTCACCAGCCTCCTTGAACGACTTCCGCTGCCCCGCCCAAATTCCGGTGGCGCGGGCGGGAGGGCGGAACCACGAACCCCTGCCCCGAGCCCCGCCCTCCCATCATCGTGATCATTTTGTAATATATAAAAATATAGAATCGTTATGTTGTATACCTGGACCTAACATAATATTTTAAGTCAATTATACTTCAATAAAAAAATCTAGATACAGACCTTATATATCACAATAATTAATTCAAGATGGATCACAGATCTAAACGTAAAACATGAAACTATTAAACTTTGACACGATAGCACAGGAGAATATCTAGGTGACCTTCAGTTTCGTAGCAACTCTTTAGATACCACATCAAAAGCTCAACCCGGGCTTCCCTGGTGGCGCAGTGATTGAGAGACCGCCTGCCAATGCAGGGGACAGGGGTTCATGCCCCAGTCCAAGAAGATCCCACATGCTTGCGTACCGCAAAAAAAAAAAAAAAGCACAATCCATGAAAGAAATAATTGGTAAGTCAGATTTCATTAAAATTAAAATCTTTTGCTCTAACATACTCTTCAGAGAATAAAAAAAAAAACAGACTGGGAGAATATATTTGCATAACACATTTCTGATAAAAGACTTGTATCCAAAATATACAAAGAACTCTAAACATTCAACAATGATCATTTTTTAAAAAGCTATTAGTAACTGAGCAAAATATCTGAAAAGACCGCTCATGATAGAAGACATACAGATGACAAATAAGCATATGAAAAGATGTTCAACATCATATGTCATCAGGGAAATGCAAATTAAAACACCAATGAGAAATCACTACACACGAAATCTGAAACACTGACAAGACCGTATGCTGGAGAGAATGTGGAGCAATAGGAACTCTCATTCATTGTTGATGGGAATGAAAGATTGTACAGCCACTTTGGAATACAGTTTGGCAGTTTCTTTAAAAGCTAAATGTAGTCTTAACATAAAAATACAAAAATCATGCTCCTAGATAATTTACCCAAATGAGTTGATAACTTGAGTATACACAAAAACCTTCAACTACTGTTTATAAGAGGTTTATTCATAATAACCAAGACATGGAAGCAACCAAGATGTTCTTCAATAGG
The DNA here is from genome assembly GCF_003031525.2 of Neophocaena asiaeorientalis asiaeorientalis. Lineage (NCBI taxonomy): Eukaryota > Metazoa > Chordata > Mammalia > Artiodactyla > Phocoenidae > Neophocaena > Neophocaena asiaeorientalis. Next base: position 7,004,003 of record NW_020172492.1, read on the forward strand.
TAAATTGATAAGCTGTGGTACATTTCTACAATTTAATCTGATTAAGAGAAATAAGGAGGTGTGCTATCAAACCACGAAAATACATGGAGGAACCTTAAATGCATATTTCTAAGTAAAAGGAGCCAGTGTGAAAGAGCTACATGCTGTAAAATTCCACTTTATGCCATCTGTAAAGGGGAAAACCACAGAAATGTAAAAGATCAGGATTTTCCAGGGGTTCAAGAGGAGGAAGGGAGGGATGAGCACATGGAAACAGGGGATTTTAGGGCATTGAAGCTGTTCTGTTTAACCCTGTGATGGTGGATATATGACATTATGTGTTTGTCAGGACCACAGAATTATAACACAAAGAGTAAACCCTTATGTAAACTACGGACTTTAGCAAATAATGATGGATGGGTATTGGTACCTCACTTGTACCAAAGCCACCACAATTATGCAAGATTTTAATAATAGGAGAAACTGTGTGAGGAAAGTGGAGGTATATGGGAACATTCTGTTCAATTTTTCTATAAACCTAAAACTTCTCTAAAACTAAACTCTATTAAATTTTTTTAAATGTATTGTTTAATCTTTACATCTGTTGGATTTTTCCTATCATACATTTTATATATATGTTAAAATACATAGTAAATTGCTTACTGAAAATGAGTTACTTATTTTAAAATATTTGGTAAACATTACTTTGCAATTGTTTCATTTTTTGAATGTTCTTATAAAGATTTTTAAATATTTTTCTTCATACATTTCTGCCATTAAGGCACTACCAATAGTAAGAAATTTGTTGTAACACTTTGGAGCTTTCCTCATTTGTGCATTTGTGTGTGTATGTGTGTGTATGCACATGTGCTAGTACTCTTCTAATTTAAATAAACCCGACACCTATTAAACATTGCTTATTTCAAGCAGAATTGAATGCTTTTTCATCCAAAGTTGATTTCATTTAACAAAAGTTGGAATAAAATATTACACACTAATATTAATTATGGTAATCACTCACAAATTTTATGGTTTTTAAATATATGAAGTGTTAATTGTATTAGAGAAACCATAGCTGATCAAAGGAAGTTCACATGTAAAAACAAAATATGGGGTTACCAGCATTACCAAAGCAATATTTGACTTGTAGACTCCCTCTGTATACAGATGACACTATTCTAGTATATAAATATCAGGTATTCACTGACCTTCAAGTAAAATTTACTATAGTTCAACTGTGGTGGTAAAAATCTGTTACTACTGACAAAAATTAAAAGCCATTTAAAGAGCAGTTAGTCATTGTTTTCCTAATGTGAATTTAGTGATGTTAAAAACAAACAAAAAAACCTATATATACTCTTCCTTCTGGTTTATAATATTATTGTACATGACATCATACTTCCTATATTTTTTTCTTTTCCTGAAAGTCATGGAGAAAGGTAAAATAAAACGTTCCCCTACAATAAGTATAAATGCTAGGTAGAATGCCAAGCCTCCCTTTAACTCTTATTTAAGTTATATCCTTGACAACAACAGAGGGTTTTAATCCACCGGCATTTTAATTTCATTTTTAAGGCAGTTTTCTTTGGGATAACTAACCTCCAGGGAGAACATTATATGAATTCCTTTAGTGGCTCTGAACTATACCATTTCTTCATTATGATACTTTAGGTGTGCTCAAGAAATTGACTGAGTTCCACAGAAAGGAGACTATCTCACAACTTATTCATAAAAATGCTGAGCTTAGTTTTGTGTCATTCTGGTTGGAGAATTGTGAGACATGGCAAATAAAGTATCTGCATTGGTTTCTGAGATATTTGATCGTGGGTTAGGTTTAACTCAAGTTCAATGCTCTTTCCTTGTCTCAAAGACACCTTAAATCAGGTATAGGTGTCACGGACAGAAGGAACAATGCTTTGCTGCCAAATTCAGTGTCTGGATGTGCTCAGATTGCTTGGAGCAAAGCTAAGCACAATGGCTATGTTTTTGGTAATATTTGATAGCTTTTATTTTGTGAGTCATTAAATTGAACATTCAAAGACCAGCTGTTTAAGAAAAGAAACTTCCTTTTTGGAAAAGACTGTAGGCTCACAGTTTTTGTTGTTGAGTAAGTTGACGGTTTTGAGATTGCTTATAAGAAGAATCAGCAAATCAGGGAATTAGGCATCTGGAGCCAATGGTTTGAAAGTTTCTACCTGATATTACCTCTTAAAGAGTCATTCTTTTTTTAACATCTTTATTGGAGTATAATTGCTTTACAATGGTGTGTTAGTTTCTGCTTTATAACAAAGTGAAATCAGCTATACATATACATATATCCCCATATCCCCTCCCTGTTGCGTCTCTCTCCCACCCTACCTATCCCACCCCTCTAGGTGGTCACAAAGCACTGAGCTGATCTCCCTGTGCTATGCGGCTGCTTCCCACTAGCTATCTACTTTACATTTGGTAGTGTATATATGTCCATGCCACTTAAAGAGTCATTTTAAAGCTGAATTTGAAAAAAAAAATAAATCTGTCCTGGACCAAATTCAAGAAAAGAGGATATTTTATAAGGCAGTTTAATTTCTAACCAAAGGTTATTAAACAGTCTGGTCTTCAAATTTTATAGAATGTCTCCTGGACGTTTTGACAATATATGTCCTTAAATCTGTGAAGTTAGGGTACATATGAAATAGAATGTATCATCTCCTCCCTTTCACTTCTAGCACAACTGTGGCAGTTAATATTTGTTATTAGATATGAGCACTTTGTTGCACCTAGAGGGTTATCACTAATACTTTTCATAAATAAACTTTGAACTCTCAAAAATGAATAAAGAAAAAGAAAAGTGAATAAAGCAAAAGTTGGCCCAAATAGACTAACTCTTTTGTATACAAAAGATATATCAAAAAATATAGTTAAGGAGACTGACAGGTAAAACAGACATACAACATCTCTAGGAAGTAGCCAGTAAAGTTCAAATAATATAATATCTGCCATAATCAATACTCTGCAGGATGGAGCTATGTCTTTTGATGTTAATTCTAGTTAAGATTTTAGTATAAATTTCTTTATTGCTTAACCAAGAGGAAAAATGAGTTAACCAGCTCTGTTACTCATTTGGACAGGTCACTAGTTTAAGTCTACTCTTTTTCTTAAAATATAAACCTATTTTCTCTTGACTCATACTCTCATTTGATTACAACAACATTGAAAAGGTCTTATATTTCTACTCATGAAAACATAAATATAGATATAGGAAGGAACAAAATTATTTTATTAAATTACCTTAAACTGTCATTTCATCCTTTTCTTTGTTTTTTTCTTTCAATATTATAGCACCTATAGTTGTGAACAATGTACTAATCATAGTGTCGTGGCAGCAACACATGTAAAACTATTCAGATTTCTGAATTTGGAAGGATTTGATGGGAAGTAAGGTCCAGATGATGTCAAAAAAGAAGTATTAGATGACCTACTGTTGAGGCAATTGGAAACCTGGAAATGCGAGAGATTCGTATTGATTTACATTTTACAATTAAATAAATAAAGATGTCAAGCATTTTTTTAAAAAAACTGAAACCAATATCTAAGTATAATTTCCTATACTAGCCATGTTTATTATATTCCAAGTAGAATCAATGCAATTTTATGTTAATTTTCATGTAACTGAAAATATAAGAAAATATCTTATATAGCAATACATCTTTTGTTAATTCTGAATGAAACTATAACGTAATCACAGAACTGATCATTTCCAGCATAGTAAAGCGAATAAAGTAGAGGAATGCTAATTAGAAGTGTCCTTTTATGACCAAACATTATATGATTATATGTCCTTTAATTCACTTTCACATTTTTTTTGCACTGTTAAGATTTCCATATTAAGGAATTCTAATATTACTCATTACCAAACTACTGTATTTTCTCCCCAAGAGATAAAAGTTCTGCTTCTCAGCATTTGTAATTTGATCAAGTGAGCAAGTGGTTAACTTTCTGTTGAGTCAATTGTCAAAAAGAAATCTGTCCTCAGAGTAATTAAAAACTGCTCTAGATTGTCATTGAATGATATACAGCAATACACTTTGATTATAGTAAAAGACATTTTTATTGTTTACCATCACATTGAACTGTGAAAATAAATGATTCGTCAACTGTTGACAAGCAGATAATTGGTGTAGTTTGTTCAACTAAAATTACGTCTATTTTTAAGATCTTCTGCAAGGTTATAAGTATTAATATCATAAGCCATACTTCAATGGAAATTTGATAGCCTTACAAGGTCTTTTAATTCTGGTCAAATATTTGTTTTGCTTCACTGCTATATGTTGTTCATTAAAAGCAAAAATCACACATCTTAGCAGTATTTGCCAGGATAACATAATTTATTTGACCAACGGCTTAGGAATCATTTGATAAGTATACAGTGTATTTAATTATTTTGGCTTCAAACATTTAGATAGTAGTCTGAAAGGATAATTTAAATAAAACCAACTGCATTGGAGTTGGAAAGCCTTCACTGTTTCAAGTGAACGTGTTTGGGTTCTTCAGAACATCAGTATAAAGGACACTAGTGAAACCAGGCTCCAAAGCTAGTATAATGTTGCTAATATAATACTATAAAATACAAACGTAGTAATATAAAATTAATCTTGAAATCCTGCAAGCTATTGCAGATTTCTAAATTGTTACAGGTTAGTCCAAAAGAATGACAACCCTAGTTGTCAGGAGAAATTTGAACACTGGATAATTCTAGTTGTTGCAAACTCTGACAACCAATTACAAATCAGATTTCAAAGAATTTAATTTTTATTCCATATGTACATATGATGCATGCATATACATGCGTGGATATATATAAAATATGTGTACAGATATAAAATATCTGTAATGCACATATAAACATACACTAATTTTATATTGAACCAGAATACATGAGAGAATGTTAATGCCTTTATTTGGTATGTTTATGCCTTTCAAAATCACAACTTGATCTTTCAAAATGACATGAAAAATCAGCTTGAATACAACAAAAGAGTTTATAGAAAATGTATTTTACACTAACACTTTCTTCAGTCACAAGGACTTAAAATAACCTGTTTTAAAAAGCTGCTCAGGGCTTCCCTGGTGGTGCAGTGGTTAAGAATCCTCCTACCAACGCAGGGGACACAGGTTCGAGGCCTGGCCCGGGAAGATCCCGCATGCCGTGGAGCAGCTGGGCCCGTGTGCCACAGGTACTGAGCCTCTGCTCTAGAGCTCGCATGCCACAACTATTGAAGCCCACATGCCTAGAGCCCGTGCTCTGCAGCAGGAGAGGCCACGGCAATGAGAAGCCCACACACCACAATGAAGAGTGGCCCCCACTCGCAGCAACTATTGAGGGCCCGTGCACAGCGACGAAGACCCAATGCAGCCAAAAATAAATAAACTTATAAAAATAAAAAATAGAAAGCTACTCAAAGCTGATATAGTGAATGACAAAAAAGAATACTGAAAACTATTGGCGGTTATTATTGAAAATCGATTTCACTTTAATTGAGTAAATGTGTTGTATCAAGATTAGATGTATACCTTGGAGATACTGTGCATTCTGTTCCAGACCACCCCAATGAAGGGAGCTTCATGATAAAGTGAGTCACATAAATTTTTTGTTTCCCAGTTCATATAAGTTATATTTATACTATGCTGTAGTCTATTAAGTGTGCAATAGCATTATGCCAAAAAAATGTACATACCTTAATTTAAAAAAAATAATGCTGTTGGGAAAATGGCACCAATAGCCTTGCTCCATGCAGGGTTGCCACAAACCTTCAACTTATTATAAAATGCAATATATGCAAAGTGCAATAAATCAAAGTACAATAGAATGAAGTATGCCTGTATTGGAAAAGTATATCCAGTATAGATTGCCAGTTTGCATATATTTCCAAGATGGGCATACGAAACATCAACAGTAGACATAGCTATGTTCATATAGATTTACATGTAGTCATAATTATAACTAGTAACATATAGCTTCACATACAAAAATAGTTTGAATGCATTTAGGAATTACCATGTGATTAAACTGGTGAAAATCAGCATAGAGAATTTAAGTGGTTTGCATAAAAACTTTCAGAAGAGTAAGACTGATATTAACCTCTTTTTATGTAGCAACATTTTCATAAGGCTATGCATGCAATATTTAATTTAATGAAGTATACAGTACACTCAGGTAACAACTCAAACCTCATTTTCCACCCTTAGCGTTTCTAGAACAACCCAGCCTAATTTAAGTGCTCTCTTGGTCTTAGAGTAGTAGAACTAGTACAGGGTTATTTATTAGTCAACATAGGCCTACTACTGTAACTACCACCTTAGGCTTAATGGAAGAGAGTTGTTTTTCATTTGTGTTTTCCTTCACTCTCATTCACATCACAGTACAATGCTGGCCAGGGTTCTGTTCCGTCAGTTTTTTTAGGAACTCAGACTGCTTCCAATTTGAGGCTTTTCCATTCCCCCAGGGCCTTATAATCTGGCCAGCAGACAAGGGCCTAGACGGAGACAGCATGGGGGACTATGGGGGAAGCTTTACTAAGAGCTCCAAAAAAGTGGCATCCAGCCCCCATCTCCTTCATATCTTTGGCCTGAACTCAGTTATATAGCCCCACCTAAGGTCAGGAGGCTGAAAATGGAGTCTGTCTGAGTTTCCATAAAGAAAAGAAATGTAACTTAGTGGACATATAGTGTTGTCACTTCCGAAGATGAGCTCCTCAGACATCTCTGTGAGTCATGCTAAGAGAACTTTAAAGCAGGTACACAGTCTGTGCTTCAAAAGTACTTTTATATACTACTTCAAAAGTAGTATATAAAAATGAAAAACACACAAAGAAAAATATAGGTGGATATTTGGTGGATTTTAAGATGAAGAATAACTACTCAATTTTCAATGAAGTACACAAAATCACCAAGATTTAAGCCAACATTTTACACTGAATGGAAGTTTAAAATATATAAAAAGCATAACCCAGATAATATTTATATATAAAAATTACTTGGGAAAATATTATCACTAAATATGGCAATGTACTAATAGCTACCATCTATAACAATTATCAAAATATCAAGATTAATGTTAACCTTTTTTAATGAGCCAGGCATTCCACAGAGGTTATACATGTACTATCTTATTTATTTTACACCAAAATCTCAATGATTGTTAAATCCATACCATTGACGAGGATTCTCAGGTTTAGAGAGGTTAATTTGTATAAGACCACAAAGGTGGCAAACACTCAAAATTATAAGGAAAAAAAGTCAAATATTGCAACAAAAAGTGGAAGCTTCAGAGAAACAAAAGAACCACAAGACATATTGCCAAAAATTGAATTTATACTATTATAGCAGGTTAGGAAGAAAGAGATTAGAGAAAAGTCTGGGAAGGATATTGTTACATATTCATGCTATAAGTTTCTGGTGTGAATAGACTTTGTACAGGGTTGCGGGCAAAGGACAAATACAAACAAAAATGTGGGCAAAAAAAAAATGTGGGCAAAGAACAAATACAAATAAAAACATGCACAGACAGAAACACACACATTGTGGTATGCATAACAGTGACCTCCAAATGATGTCAACATCCTGGAAACTACAGATAAATTAGATTCTATGGCAAGGGGGAATTCAGATTACAGATGGAATTAAGGTTACCACTTGTGACGGTTAATTTTATATGTCAACTTGCTAGCTAGGCCAGAGTACCCAAATATTTAGTCAAACAGCAGTCTAGATGTGCTCTGAAAGTATTTTTTAGTTGAGATTAACATTTAATTCAGTATTTGGCATAAAGCAGATTACTTTCCATAACGTAGGTGGGCCTCATCCAAGCAACTGAAGACTGAAAAGGCTATGGTGCCCTGAGAAAGAGGGGATTCTGCCCCAGACTGCTTTCAGCCTTGAACTCAACATCAACTCTTCCCTGGGTCTCCACCCTGAGGGCTTTGCCACAGATTTTGGACTTGCGAGCCCTCACAATTGCATGAACCAATTCTTCAAAATAAATCTCTCTCCACATATGTGTATACACATCCAATTTGTTCTGTTACTCTGGAGAACTCTAACTAACATATTTGTCAACTAATATTAAAATAAGGAGATCATCCCGAAGTGTCTGAGAGTGCTGAATATAATTAAAAGTATCCTGGGCTTCCCTGGTGGCACAGTGGTTGAGAGTCCGCCTGCCGATGCAGGGGACCCGGGTTCGTGCCCCGGTCCGGGAAGATCCCACATGCCGCGGAGCGGCTGGGCCCGTGAGCCATGGCCGCTGAGCCTGCGCGTCCGAGGCCACAGCAGTGAAAGGCCCGCGTACTGCAAAAAATAATAATAATAATAATAATAATAAAATAATAATAATAAAATAAAAGTATCCTTAAAAGTGGAAGAAGGAGTGAGAGCCAGAGGGAGATGTGAGTAAGGAGGACACCATACACCCTTGCTAGCTTTGAAAATGATGGAAGCAGACCAACAGGCAAGGAACATCAGAGGCCTCTAGAAGGTGGGAAAAACAAGGAAGCAAATTCTCTGATAGGGCCTCTAGGAAGGAACAAAAAACCCTACCAACACCTTGATTTTAGCCCAGTGAGACTTGTGTTGGACCTCTGACCTGCAGAATTGCAAGATAATACATTTATGTCGCTTTAAGTCACTAAGTTTGTGGTAATTTGTTATGACAGCAATAGGAAACAAATGCATTCTTATTACTGTACAAACCTAGAGGTATGCAGTCATGTCAAAAAAATGCTTACTTATAAAGTAACCTTTCACGAATTCTGAAAACCTGCTATATGTCTTTGAAAGCATTTGAACAGCATCACTTATTTTGCTAGAAATAAGAGATCCCTCTGTACATTATAATTACCTCAAGGATAAAAGATCATATGGGCTGAAATTTGTAGAACATTTTGTTACTGAAACCAAATAAAACACCCAGACAAGCATAAATTAGTAATAGATAGAGCTTATATATGAAATTTTTATTTTTAATTTAATTTCACTTAACAGGTCAGATCATAGCTCCCATCTTGTTTATAGCAGCTAAATGTATAGCTACTGAGTGGATTGCCAACTGGAAATGCTGCTAAATGTGAAATTTCTGTAAGATATTTGCATTAAGCATGTCATAATGCTTTTGGTTGTTATGGGGGAATTGGAATGAGATATGTGTAGTTTTCCATTATTTTGTCCCTATCTCTTTACTGCCCACTATCTGACTCTGTGTGGTGGGAGAGAATATGATTTAAAGGTACATCCTGTCAAGAGACATAATCATCTTCTCACATTTTGTATTGTAATAGGTGCCAGTAATTATATTAATGGCTATTTATTCCCATACATGAGTGATATTAAGTTGCTGATCTGATCTATTTACATTGTGGTCAAGTAATTAGAAAACCCTTAGTCAGCGAAAATGGGCAGGAAGGAAAGGACATAAAGACACCATTATCTATTTTTAACTCTCCCTAGAAACCAGCCCAGATATATTAATTTCAAGGACCACTTAATTTTCAGAGAACTCTTATCCCTCAAAGGTGGTACAATCAGGAGAAGAGGTTGACTATCAAAAATTTAAAGCTATTAAATAATTTCTATCTCTCAAATAACACAGAGCATGCTACACTTCAGGATTTTAGATTTTTAAATGGAATTAATTTTTATTAGGTATTCACTGAAAGTATTTTTAGGCTTTTCTAGTATGCGCAAGCAAACTGCAAATGAAAGCTGAAAATCCTGGGAATAAAATTATCCTTTGAACTTGTTAACATCACATAATCTTTATCAAATAACAGTTAAAATGTTTTAAATTGATATACAATAAAACATACATATGTATTAACTTTGGCACAGCGAGCATTGAGAATTGTGAGTTAAACCTGATTCATGCCCTCTAAGTCAGCGTTGAGGAGGAAATTTTTTCTTTACCTTCTTGAGTTTGAAAATAGGAGCCTGCAAATTAGCAAAAGACAGGTTAAAAGGACAAAGAAAGCGTTCAATTTTATTAATACTTTATGTGCACAGCAGTTCACAGAAAAGAAAAGAAATTCAAAGAAACAGGTAGTTCCGGGGGCTTATATATCATTTTAACAAAGGAAAGGGGATTTGGGCTTCAGAGGATGAGAAATCATGGGGAAGGGACTATGAAATATATGGGGGAACTCATGGAAGATCAAGGTTATGTTATGTCTATTTTAGTTAAGTTTGCTTATCCCAACTCCTCTCTGTGTCAGCTCTCAGTGTCCAGTGATGAGTGTTCTTCATCCTAATACAGGGAGGACATCTTCACAAAGAGAAATTATGCCTGTTTTTAGGCAGAAAAGGAGATGGAAGAGAACACTTCCTGTGTGTGTTGCTTTTCAATTGCCTTAAACTCAAAATAATCCTTAAGTCAAAGTGGTATATTTGTGGTGGCATATTCTGTCCCCCTTCACAAGACACTGCACTTAGACCCTGACATACATTATGACACTCAACTCTTTCAACAACCCTATCAAATAAGTACTACAATTATCCCCATTTTAAAGACTTACAGAGTCTCAGAAACTTTTGCAACTCCTATTGCAATATAAATGACAAGAGTCAATATTTCAGCTTAGATTTGTCTGGCATGAAATTCCATGCCCTTTAGCCACGCACTTCATTAAGTAGAATCAGACTCGTGGAAAGAGTTGGAAAATGTATTCCAGGAAGAGGAAAGACCTTGTAAAGAGACTCAGATATAAGAGATAACACGGAGAGATGTACATCTGGACATTAGCGTATAAATCAGAGAAATTTAAAGAGATGAAGCTAGAGAAATAACCAGGGGTCAGCTAATGAACTGTTTCAATGAACCTGGACTATATCCAAAGAATTCAGGCTGAGAGATGATGGAAGAGAGATTTACACTGAAAGCTCACCTTACTGGAATGCAGAAAAGACTGGAGTGGAAAAAAGCCTAGAGGCAGAAAGGCCAGTACAAAGAAGCTGCATATTAAAATAATATGATCCAGCTGAGGGATACTGGTGGCCTAATCTGAGATAGTCCCACTGGAATGGCAGGAAGTAAATGGATTACAGAAACATAAAGTAGGAGAGATGGTGCTCAGTGAATACCCAGAAGGAATGAGGATTGAGGAAAGGAGGAGTCGGATTTACCTACAGGGATGAGGGGATGATAATGGGTAGAACAGAAAAGAGCTTTGGAGGAAAAAATGAGATGAGGCTTTGAATAAACTAAATTTGAGATGCCTTTGCAACATCCAAATGCAAAAGACCAGTTAGTAGTGAATAGAAATCTCTGGCCTCAGGAGAGGGATATAAATGTATCACTTAGGAACATACAGATTGTAAATGAGGCATGAGAGTCTATGAGGTCACCCATGTTACATACATAGAGTGAGGAGAAAAAAGATTCTGTACATAGAGGGGAGTACCAAGAAGGCATGCACAGCTCATAGAAAATCAGAGGGGGAGGAGTAACTGAGATAGAAGAGTAACAAGTCATTTGTCTTGAAAAAGCAGGGATTGCTAGAGTGAAGAGAAGTAAGAATTGCAAAAGAACTGCCCAAATTTATCATGATACTGCAATGAGTATCCGTCTTTTAGATTTAATAATATAAAAGTGTCAGTAACCTAGGTTAAAAAAAAAGTGTAGAAAGCTAAAAATTAAATGTGAGGCTAGAATATATTTTACGTATGTATTATAGGTGTTTTACGGCCTTCCAACCACTAGGAGGTAGGCTCTATGAAGGTTGGGGTTTTTCTTTTATTGCTGTATCACCAGCATATACAACAATACGGATTAATTAAAGAGGTCCTGTTGAATAAATGAGTTAACAGATTACTTTTTCCTAAAAAAAATTACCTTCATGCAGAGAACTTATGAATATAAACTTCAAATATTTAATTAAAAAGTCATAAAGAAATCGATTGAAATAATAATTTTAAAGATCTTTCTGAACAAAGTGAAATAATATTTAATCAGTTTTCTTTGCCTCACCAGATACTGCAATTTGAACATGCCACAAGCTTTACTTCATATTGAGATATTTTCCTTCCAGCCAGAGTTTTCATGTAATTTACTGATCTTTCTCAGTTGCCAAAAAGGCATCCGGAAAGAAAAGTTTATTTAACATTCTTAGACAACACCTTCTAGGGTAATGTTAGCTGACTTCTCATGGAAAAATGTCAAGATAAGAGAACACATTTTGATTCAGGTAATAAGAATATTACCCTTGAATATATATTTAACACTGCTGCATTTTTTTTAAATTATGGAGACTATTTTTGTGATTTGATTGTCACAAGAATTCAAGTGAAGCAAACAAAAAGTAGAAGGTTTGGTTATGAAAGTTGCAACATATTTCATAGTCAGGGCCTGCAAAATTTTAGGTTACGTTTTGATTTTCTCTAAAAACTGACATATCATTGAGACTACACTGATGTTGACAGACCAGGGTTATAAATATATTTATGGGAAGAATTGTTGCATTAACTAAACAAGCTATTGCACCAGGAACAGCCCCTGGGCATTTATATTCAACTTCTGCTACATTTCCAAGGGCAGGCCACCCTGATATGGCATGTTTATGAAAAGTAAGTAGCACTGAATACTGGCAAGTCCCAATATAACCTCTGCAGAAACGTTATATGGAAGACATTTCTTCTGGGACTAGTAAGAACTTGCTGTTATTTGCAGTAGCATGTTTCTTTCCCATTTTCATTTTGCCAAACTTTGAGTATTTGACAGTGCTTTTCAAAACATGATGTGCTTATTTAAAAATGTATTGATATTAAAGGAACACAATGTCATATCTAGAGCTTTAGATAAGTAATTATTGGCTCTAGACTTTACTTCACCCGTGTTTTGCACACTTTATTTTGTAGGTATTAAGGGTCAAAATTATTCAAAAACAGTCATTCCATTTGACCTAGATTTAATACACCTAATTTCTTCTCATTTCCTTTCACCTTTCATATGGCAGGTATCAGTTATGACTCTAAGAAAAATGTATCACATTGGATCACAAACTTTTCAAATATCCATCAACCATTGGCCATAGTTATTTTTACAATGCTTTTAAGAGAGGATTCACAAGTATGTTTTAGAAAAAAAAATCTGATAGTTTAGAAAAATATCAATATTCTGAATTTTTAGCCACAAATCACTATGTAAATGGTTGTGTGTGCAGAGGGCAAAGGGTATCACCCAAGGGCATTTTCTACTCTGAACTTATACCAACTTTGAAGCAACACTTAGGACTTGGCTATATCATCCACATTCAAAAAAATGAAATTTTATTACATGTATCAGATTACATGGGGACACAGAAGGAAGCTTTTAAAAAATAGTATTTGGTAAGACTTATTGAAAGTGCTCTTTCATGTCTGTTCTTTTCTCCAGATTTTTCATTTCCTCATGAAATGAAATGTCATCTCATCTTTCCATTTTATTGCAATAACTTTATGTATTTTCCAATGCAATTCAGTTGTTACATTAGGTATAGTTTCCCAATTTTATAACACCAATATTGAGTACAGATCATCAATTTGTCTTTCATGTATGTACGTTAGGGTTTGTGTGGGAGACATCTTTGCAAACATCTAATCTGGTTCATTGGGTTGTGTAATGTTTGAACTAGAATAAGGACTACACTCACATCTACACTTTAAATCCTAGACTTTACCAGAGCTCCATGATCTCTTTTTCCTTAGTCTTGCTCTACTAAATACAGCAGGAGTCAGAATATCTCCTTCCAAATATTAAAGGACTACAGTTCCAACTAACCACACCACACTCATAGAGTCTAGAGGCCAATTGTAAGAGGAAAAGGAAAATGTCTTAGGGAAGTGTCGTCACTGCTGTGGTCCAAATGCCAAGATAAGAATATGGCAAATAGGGCTTCCCTGGTGGCGCAGTGGTTGAGAATCTGCCTGCCAATGCAGCGGACATGGGTTCGAGCCCTGGTCTGGGAAGATCCCACATGCCGCGGAGCAACTGGACCCGTGAGCCACAACTACTGAGCCTGCACATCTGGAGCCTGTGCTCCGCAACAAGAGAGGCCACTACAATGAGAGGCCCACGTACGGCGATGAAGAGTGGCTCCCACTGTCCGCAACTAGAGAAAGCCCTCGCACAGAAACAAAGACCCAACACAGCCTCAAATAAATAAATAAGCTTTCATTAAAAAAATAAAAAAGAATATGGCAAATAATAAGTGCTCAATAAATAAACAAATGAAATAAATGCTAAGAAAAAACATTAACACAGATCTTAAAAGTAGTTGTATTTATTTCGGCATGACATGAAAAAAAATCTTGGAAATTATCACTCCATCCTCTAAACAAGAGAAAATATAAACAAACTGAAAATCAGTAGTTCTTGTTAGATCCACCAACAATTAAGGTCACAGGTAAACCCCTTCCCTGAAAACTGGAGAGAAGAGTGAATACAGAGAATCAGAGTTTACAGAGAGGAGAAAACACAGTTGAGAAGTCTTAGGTCAGAGCCTTAGAGGAACACTAAAGGGTTATTAACTAATTACTGGAGGCTGAATTTGGACTAGGGCTAGAAGAAAAAAAAATTTTGAGTGCCAAGCTTTAGGGTATACCCGCATGGTCATGATTTTTACCTCTAAGATTATCATCAGGTTCTCAGGGTGAAGAGCAAAGAAAATTCCCCTAGTGCTTCCAGCAAGGGGAGGGGAAAAGTAATCAATTTGAAATAAACTTCAAGAATTCTTCTCTCATTAATAAAGGCCTGCCTGCAAGAGAGATTACTTTGCTTGAACCTAATTGACGTTGGGAAAAGGAAATACCCAACTTGAGCCCCCTCTAGTCTTTAACATGAGGGAGGAGAAATACCCAATTCCAGGTCCTACTAGACCTCCTATTTCATCTGCCTTGGAAGTAGGGAAGCTGGGAAGGTCTCAGGGGGACACAGGTTCACTGAAAGACTGAGCTCTAATTACAGGACTATAGAATGCTTGCCCTCCCTCCACACTTTACCATCACATAAACAACACTCCTACATGAGAGAGGATTACATCTGCAAAGAAGTGTAAGTCTCAGACTGTGTTCAAGAAATAGTCTCTAGGGAAATCTCCCAATAAAAAACAGGTCATGAGAAGAAATTTCAGCCTCTCATTCCTATAGGAACAGCAAAAAATAAACTGAGGCACTATTTCTTAGCCAGGTAAATATTAAAAACTCACCTAACGGTCTGGTTACTTCACTTCCTTTTACCAAACACTATGTCAAGCTTTCAACAAAAAATTACATATATGCTACAATAAAAAAAAAAAGAGAGAAAGCTTCAAAAACAGACTCAAATATGGCAGAGATGTTGGAATTATCAGACAAGGAGTTCTTAAACTATCAAAAATAAATAAAATGATGAGATGCCACATTAAGAAAAATACAGAGAAACAAATATATCCAATATATGAAAGAAACAGAACAAAAATTGTGAAAAAGACTAAATTAATAATGAGAATATATGTGCATCAAATTTAAAATCTATAATCAACGGATAATTTCCAAATATATACCTTTTGTTAGCTCTATAAAAGGTACATATTTGAATAGACTACAAACAATATTTTAAAGTTAAATAGCTGCCATTAAACAAGTTAGTCAAGCCCATACTACTTTATAACTCAGTTAAAAAACAATCACATACTTCCAAGGTTATTTAAACGTTTCTAAATCATAAAACAAGGATAAAACATGGAAGAGATATCTCTTAATTTCTTAATAGTAAGACTTGATTGAGATAATGCAAACTGAAAAACAAAATCACACAAAAAATTTAACACAAAAATTACAGACAAAATACTAACAACTTGAGTGCAGCAATGGAAAGAAAGAATATAGACCATAACTAAATAGGTTCTAGTTTTACAATGCAGAAATAACATGCATAAAACAGCCAACAACATAATTCATGACAATTGCAAAGAAAAAGAAAAGTAGGCATAAATGACAAACGTGTCATTTAATGACAAAAAGAGATTAGATAAAAATTTAGGGTTCACACTTATTAAACATGTCGACTAAATATTTGCATTAAAATATTCTTAATATAGTACACCTTTCTAAAAACCCAACCTCAATATCACCCAGAATCACGGAATGTCAAAATAAACTCCTTTTAAATAGAGAAGAAGCCAGAGCTGCAAGCTTTTTTTTTATTAGTTATCTATTTTATACATATTAGTGTATATATGTCAATCCCAATCTCCCAATTCATCCCACCACCACCACCACCCACCACTTTCCCCCCCTTGGCGTCCATACATTTGTTCTCTACATCTGTGTCAGAGCTGCAAGCTTTAACCACTATTATTATTCAATGTAATTTTTGAAGTCTACCTTATAAAATAAGATCAGAAAATACAATAATATTTTTGATGGTGTGCCTATTAAATAATTCATTTTCCCATGTGTGGCTCTGGAAAATAACTTATGTTCTTTGTTTGCCTCAATATTCTCATATGTAAAATGAAGTTAAAAGAAAACTATTTGACTAGTTTGTTATGAGGATTACCTTAGTCAGTTTACACAAAATATTTAGGACAGTATCTGGTACACAGTAAATACCATAGGTGTACTTGATGGTGTTTACTATTATTACATCTAGAAAAACAAGACTCTAAGGTAAGTATTCCCTTTACAATTGGTAAGAAGTTAATAATTAGCTCAAAATGTTTTATAAGTATTAAATGTTAAGTTTTAAACTGCTTTGCTCAGTGCCAGAGGTAAGAAATTTTTAATACTGAAGAGGATGTATGCTGATTGAGGATTTGCTACTAAATGTCCCCTTAAAAAGAGTGCTTAAAAATAAATTTTCAGGTTTGGCACCAAATAAAGATATTAATAGGTTGAGAGTTTGGGAATAACATGTACACACTGCTATATTTAAAATAGATAACCAACAGGGACCTGCTGTAAAAATAAATAAATAAATAATTTAAAAAATGCTATTAAAAAAACAATAAACTTCAGGTATATGCTACATGCAAAAAAAAGATAATGATGATAAAAATAACTGGTATCTATTGATTCCTTACTGTGTAATTTACCAGCTTTAGAGTTACCCAATATTTCCCTTCATGTTTGTTCTTGATTGAATCCAAGTATTGTTTTTTGCCATTTCATAACCTGGGCTGAATAGTAAGTCACCACCAAGACATCTAATATAAACAAATGAAGCAAAAACATAATTATTAAGCAATAAATATTAACTCTATTGGTATTTGTGGAGGATGAACTGAGAGTATACTCTTTCCATGTTAAGTGTTTTGTCTGAAGATCAAGCCATATTATACATTTGATCATTAGGATAGATGTGTTTGGAACACACATATAATTTTCCTTCATTGTAATTGCACTTTAAAATAATACTTTCAGTTGCAATGAAAAGCATTACTAGGTCAGTTGTAGAGAACATGGTATGATATGACAGTTACATTATGAGAAGTTGGGGACATTTAAAAAAATTACTATTTTCCTAATAAATGCATATATAAAGACAAGTACAAAAGTGAAATGTAGGTTCCTCACTTAGACTCACTCAAAACCTAGATGATTCACTTCCATGAACCAAACTCACCACTTGAAAAATTTCCAAAAGTAATTCAAATAAATATTTCCACAAAATGAGAAGCAAAATGTCCTTAATATATGTGGAATCTGTAAATGTCAACTATGTTTATGAGGGCTTTGCATACTTCTTCAGATTTTCCATGAACCCTACAGAATTTCACTTAGATTTGAATGCCCAGAAAAACTTTAGCTTTCTTAAGTATCTAGTATATATTTTTATTTCTTGTGATCAAAACTAACGTAGAGTACATGTGGTTCTAATATCTACCCAGGTAATAACATTATAGTGTACATACATCTACATAACGACTTTAGTACTAGATTAATCCTATTATTCTTATTTTTGCTTTCACATAATTTTTTGCTATTGTCTGCTTTTTTTGCTTATATTCCTATAGTCTCTGTTTGACCTTGTAATCAAATATGAGAAATTTATATTTTTTTGGGTGTGATGACATGCCAGTATGGATAGAACAGAGAGCATCTTTCAGTGAAGTAGTGGGATATGAAATCAGACTGTTATATCAGAGACAGAGATTAAAGGGCAGATACATCACACTAAAGAAAGCTAATTTTATCCATTAGGTAATGGGGAAGACTGAATGAAGATTTTTAAAGCTGAGATTGTTTGATAAGGTCAGACAAGCAGAGAATTGATGTCATAATGCTTGATAAGAGTTAATTGAATAAATGAGTGACATGGAACATTTGGGCCAGTTTGTAGACTTTTTAACATCTTTATTGGAGTATAATTGCTTTAAAATGGTGTGCTAGTTTCTGCTGTACAATAAAGTGAATCAGCTATACATATGCGTACATTCCCATATCTCCTCCCTCTTGCGTCTCCCTCCCAGCCTTCCTATCCAATCCCTCTAGGTGGTCACAAAGCACCAAGCTGATCTCCCTGTGCTATGGAGCTGATTCCCACTAGCTATCTATTTTACATTTGGTAGTGTATGTATGTCAGTGCTACTCTCTCACTTCGTCCCAGGTTACCCTTCCCCCTCCCCGTGTCCTGAAGTCCATTCTCTGTGTCTGCGTCTTTATTCCTGTCCTGCCCCTAGGTTCTTCAGAACCTTTTTTTTTTTTTTTAAGATTCCATATATATGTGTTAGCATATGGCATTTGTTTTTCTCTTTCTGACTTACTTCACTCTGTATGACAGTCTCTAGGTCCATCCACCTCACTATAAATAACTAAATTTAGTTTCCTTTTATGGCTGAGTAACATTACAGTGTATGCACGTGCCACACCTTTATCCATGCATCTGTCGATGGACACTTAGTTTGCTTCTACGTCCAGGCTATTGTAAATAGAGCTGCAATGAACATTGGGGTGCATGTGTCTTTTTGAATTATGGTTTTCTCAGGATATATGCCCAGTAGTGGGATTGCTGGGTCATATGGTAGTTCTATTTTTAGCTTTTTAAGGAAACTCCATACTGTTCCCCATAGTGGCTGTATCAATTTAAATTCCCACCAACAATGCAAGAGGGTTCCCTTGTCTTCACACCCTCTCCAGCATTTATTGTTTGTAGATTTTTTGATGATGGCCATTCTGACTGGTGTGAGGTGATACCTCATTGTAGTTCTGATTTGCATTTCTCTAATGATTAGCAATGTTGAGCATCCTTTCATGTGTTCTTTGGAGAAATCTCTATATGGATCTTCTGTCCATTTCCGGATTAGGTTGTTTGTTTTCTTGATACTGAGCTGCATGAGATGCTTGTATATTTTGGAGATTAACCTTTTGTCAATTGGTTCATTTGCAAATATTTTCTCCCATTCTGAGGGTTGTCTTTTTGTCTTGTATATGGTTTCCTTTGCTGTGCAAAAGGTTTTAAGTTTCATTAAGTCCCATTTGTTTATTTTTGTTTTTATTTCTATTTCTCTAAGAGGTGGGTCAAAAAGGTTCTTGCTGTGATTTAGGTCATGGAGTGTTCTGCCTATGTTTTCTTCTAAGAGTTTTATACTGCCTGGCCTTACATTTAGGTCTTTAACCATTTTGAGTTTATTTTTGTGTATGGTGTTAGGGAAGTGTTCAAATTTTATTCTTTTACATGTAGCTCTCCAGTTTTCCCAGCACCACTTATTGAAGAGTCTGTCTTTTCTCCACTGTATATTCCTGCTTCCTTTAACTTTTATTTCTTTTTCTTCTGATTGTTGTGGCTGAAACTTCCAAAACTATGTTGAATATTAGTGGTGAGATGGGGCCATCTTGTCTTATTCTGCATCTTAGTGAGGAATGGTTTCAGTTTTTCACCATTGAGAACGATGTTGGCTGTGGATTTGTCATATATGGCCTTTCTTATGTTGAGGCAAGTTCCCTCTATGCCTACTACTAAAAACTATGGGAGAGTTTTTATCATAAGTGGGTGTTCAAATTTTTTGAAAGTTTTTCTGCATATATTGCAAGAATCATGTGGTTTTTATCATTCTAATTGTTAATATGGTTTATCACATTGATTGATTTGCATATATTGAAGAATCCTTGCATTCCTGGGATAAACCCCACTTGATCATGGTGTATGATCCTTTTAATGTGCTGTTGGATTCTGTTTGCTAGTATTTTGTTGAGGATTTTTGCATCTATGTTCATCAGTGATAATGGCCTGTAGTTTTCTTTTTTGTTGCATTTCTCTGGTTTTGGTATCAGAGTGATGGTGGCCTTGTAGAATGAGTTTGGGAGTATTCCTCCCTCTGCTATATTTTGGAAGACTTTAGGTGTTAGCTCTTCTCTAAATGTTTGATAGAATTCGCCTGTGAAGCCATCGTCCTGGGCTTTTGTTTGTTGGAAAATTTTTAATCACAATTTCAATTTCAGTGCTTGTGATTATCTGTTTATAATTTCTGTTTCTTCCTGGTTCAGTCTTGGAAGGTTATGCTTTTCTAAGAATTTGTCCATTTCTTCCAGGTTGTCCATTTTATTGGCATAGAGTTGCTTGTAGTAATCTCTCATGATTCTTTGTATTTCTGCAGTGTCAGTTGTTACTTTTCCTTTTTCATTTCTAACTCTGTTGATTTGAGTCTTCTCCCGTTTTTTCTTGATGAGTCTGGCTAATGGTTTATCAATTTTGTTTATCTTCTCAAAGAACCAGCTTTTAGTATTGTTGATCTTTGCTACCATTTCCTTCATTTCTTTTTCATTTATCACTGCTCTGATCTTTATGATTTCTTTCCTACTGCTAACTTTACGGTTGCTTTGTTCTTCTGTCTCTAATTGCCTTAGGTGTACGGTTAGGATGGTTATTTGAGATAATTCTTGTTTCCTGAGGTAGGATTTGTATTGCTCTAAACTTCCCTCTTAGAACTGCTTTTGCTGCATCCCATGGGTTTTGGGTCGTCGTGTTTTCACTGTCATTTGCTTCTAGATATTTTTTGATTTCCTGTTTGATTTCTTCAGTGATGTCTTGGTTATTTAGTGGTATATTGTTTAGCATCCATGCATATGTATTTTTTACAGTTTTTTTTCCGGTAATTGACATAGAGTCTCATAGCATTGTGGTCGGAAAAGATACCCGATATCAATTTTCTTAAATATACCAAGGCTTGATTTGTGAGCCAAGATATGATATATCATGGAGAATGTCCATGCGCACTTGAGAAGAAAATGTATTCTGTTGTTTTTGATTGGAATTTCCTATAAATATCAATTAAGTCCATCTTGATTAATGTATCATTTAAAGCTTGTGTTTCCTTATTTATTTTCATTTTGGGTGATCTGTCCATTGGTAAAAGTGGGGTGTTAAAGTCCCCTACTATGATTGTGTTACTGTTGGTTTCCCCTTTTATGGTTGTTAGCATTTCCCTTATGTATTGTGCTGCTCCTATGTTGGGTGCATAAATATTTATAATTGTTATATCTTCTTCTTGGGTTGAGCCTCTGATCATTATGTAGTGTCCTTGTCTCTTCTAATAGTCTTTATTTTAAAGTCCATTTTGTCTGATATGAGAATTGCTACTCCAGCTTTCTTTGATTTCCATTTTCATGGAATATCTTTTTCCAACCCCTCTCTTTCAGTCTGTATGTGTCCCTAGCTCTGAAGTGGGTCTCTTGTAGACAGCATATATATGGGTCTTGCTTTTCTATCTATTCAGCCAGTCTATGTCTTTTGGTTGGAGCATTTAATCCATTTACATGTAAGGTAGTTATCAATATGTATGTTCCTATTACCATTTCTTAATTGTTTTGGGTTTGTTATTGTGGGTCTTTTCCTTCTCTTGTGTTTCCTGCCTAGAAAAGTTTCTTCAGCATTTGTTGTAAAGCTGCTTTGGTGTTGCTGAATTCTCTTAGGTTTTGCTTGTCTGTAAAGGTTTTAATTTCTCCATCGAATCTGAATGAGATCCTTGCTGAATACAGTAATCTTGGTTGTAGGTTTCTCCCTTTCCTCACTTTAAATATGTCCTGCTACGGGCTTCCCTGGTGGCGCAGTGGTTGAGAGTCCACCTGCCGATGCAGGGGACACGGGTTCATGCCCCAGTCCGGGAAGATCTCACATGCTGCGGAGTGGCTGGGCTCGTGAGCCATGGCCGCCAAGCCTGCACATCCAGACCCTGTGCTCCGCAACGGGAGGAGCCACAACAGTGAGAGGACCACGTACCAGAAAAAAAAAAAAAAACCCCCCCCTCCCCTCTGGCGTGCAGAATTTCTGCTGAAAGATCAGATGTTAACCTTATGGGGATTCCCTTATGTGTTACTTGTTGTTTTTCCTTTGCTGCTTTTAATATTTGTTCTTTGTATTTAAATTTCGATAGTTTGATTAATATGGGTCTTGGTGTGCTTCTCCTTGGATTTATCCTGTATGAGACTCTCTGCACTTCCTGGACTTGACTATTTCCTTTCCCATATTAGGGAAGTTTTCAACTATATCCTCTACATATATCTTCTTTGTCCATTTCTTTTTCTCTTCTTCTTCTGGAATGACTATAATTCGAATGTTGGTGCATTTAGTGTTGTCCCAGAGGTCTCTGAGACTGTCCTCAATTCTTTTCATTCTTTTTTCTTTATTCTGCTCTGTGGTAGTTATTTCCACTATTTTATCTTCCAGGTCACTTATCTGTTCCTCTGCCTCCGTTATTCTGCTATTGATTCCTTGTAGAGAATTTTCAATTTCATTTATTTTGTCTTTCGTCATTGTTTGTTTGCTCTTTAGTTCTTCTAGGTCCTTGTTAAACATGTCTTGTATTTTCTCCATTTTCTTTCCAAGATTTTGTATTATCTTTACTATCATTACTCTGAATTCCTTTTCAGGTAGACTGCCTATTTCCTCTTCATTTCTTTGGTCTGGTGGGTTTTTACCTTGCTCCTTCATCTGCTGTGTGTTTCTCTGTCTTCTCATTTTGCCTAACTTACTGTGTTTGTGGTCTCCTTTTTGCAGGTTGCAGGTTCGTAGTTCCCATTGTTTTTGATATCTGCCCCCAGTGTCTACGGTTGGTTCAGTCGGTTGTGTAAGTTTCCTGGTGGAGGGGAGTGGTGCCTGCATTCTGGTGGATGAGGCTGGATCTTGTCTTTCTCTTAGGCAGGACTGCTTCCGGTGGTGTGTCTTGGGGTGTCTGTGACCTTATTATGATTTTAGGGAGCCTCTCTGCTAATGGGTGGGATTGTGTTCCTGTCTTGCTAGTTGTTTGGCATAGGGTGTCCAGCACTGTAGCTTTCTGGTCATTGAGTGGAGCTGGGTTGTAGTGTTGATATGGATATCTCTGGGAGATTTTTGCCGTTTGACATTATGTGGAGCTGCGAGGTCTCTGGTGGACCCATATCCTGAACTCGGTTCTCCCACCTGAGAGGCAGAGGCCTGACACCCTCCCAGAGCACCAAGACCCTGTCAGCCACATGGCTCAGAAGAAAAGGGAGAAAAAAAGGATGAAAAAGAAAGAAAAAAATAAAATAAAATAAAGTTATAAAAATAAAAAAAATTTTAATTGTTAAAAAAAAAAAAGGACAGACAGAACCTTAGGACGAATGGTAAAAGCAAAGCTACCAGACAAAATCACACAAAGCAGCATACACACACATGCTCACAAAAGAGAAAAAGGAGAAAAATATATGTGTATTAAAAAAATAAAAAGATCAACTGAATCAATAAACAAATCTACCAATGATAATAAAGACTAAACTATGATAAACATAAAACCAGAAACAAATTAGATGCAGAAAGAAAACCCCAAGTCTACAGTTGCTCCCAAAGTCCACCACCTCAATTTTGGGATGATTCTTTGTCTATTCAGGTATTCCACAGATGCAGGATACATGAAGTTGATTGTGGAGATTTAATCTGCTGCTCCTGAGGCTGCTGGGAGAGATTTCCCTTTCTCTTCTTTGTTTGCACAGCTCCTGGGGTTCAGCTTTGGATTTGGCCCCGCCTCTGCATGTAGGTCACCTGAGGGCATCTGTTCCCGCTCAGACAGGACGGGGTTAAAGTAGCAGCTGATTACGGGGCTCTGGCTCACTCAGGCCTGGGGGAGGGAAGGGTATGGTATATGGGGCGAGCCTGCCGGCGTGACTTTGCAATAGCCTGTGGAGCACCATGTGTTCTCCTGGGAAAGTTGTCCCTGGATCACAGGGCTGCACAGGGTCGCGGGAGGGGAGGTGTGGATAGAGACCTGTGGCTACATCCAGGCTTCTGGGTGGCTGCAGGAGCAGCCTTAGTGGTTCATGCCGGTTTCTGGTGTCTGCGCTGATTGCCGTGGCTCACGCCCGTCTCTGGAGCTCATTTAGGCAATGCTCTGAATCCCTTCTCCTCGTGCACCCTGAAACAATGGTGTCTTTCCTCTTCGGCAGGTCCAGACTTTTTCCCAGACTCCCTGTTGCTGAGCTCTTCTCCGTGGCTCTGAAGCTCCCCCCACTACCTCCCCCATCTCCACCAGTGAAGGGGCTTCCTAATGTGTGGAAACTTTTCCTCCTTCACAACTCCCTCCCTGAGGTGCAGGTCCCGTCCCTATTCTTTTTTTCCTTTGCCCTACCCAGGTACATGGGGAGTTTCTTGACTTTTGGGAGGTCTGAGGTCTTCTGCCAGCATTCAGTAGGTGTTCTGTAGTTGTTGTTCCACATGTAGATGTATTTCTGATGTATTTGTGAGGAGGAAGGTGATCTCCACATATTACTCCTCTGCCGTCTTGAAGGTCCTCTCCTCAGTTGGGTTTTAACTTACATTTTCTTGATTTTTTTTTAGAAATGTATGTTTTCATATGCTTTTGAAATTTGGATTGCCTATTTTATGAAGTCCATGTTTAAGTCTTTTGTCTGATTTTCTATTGCATAATTTGACTTTTGCTTACTGATTAATATAAGTCCTTTATATAATATAGAAATGAAGGTACTTTTGATTATATGTTCTATTTTCTTCTTTCCACTCACTTGATTGTGTCTTTTGATGACCAGTTGGTTTTAATTCCAACTTGATACATTTTTACTAATATATTTTCTTTGTGCTTAGTATTTTAATGCCAACCTCATCTTAAATGTGAAGCATGCCCATCCTCAATTATGCCCCCTGAACACACAGTTGTTAGTAACTTGTACGTAACAGATAATAACAATAATGGGTGGTAGATAGCATGGAAGAGTATGTAGCAAATGGGGTCAGATGGTAGTTAGTGTCTTCTGAATTTCCCTTGATATTCTCTTACAGCTAAGTAAAAGCCTAATAAAGTCTCTCTCAATGGTGAAAAGCCTTATATGATTGGTTCCTACACTGTGTTGATATAAAAAGAACTGGCCTTGAAGCTGGTGTGCAGTCATATATCATTTTTTTAAAAATCTATTGAGATTAGAGTTTCTTTTTCCATATTTTTTGTCCATAAAGCAATTATTCTTGGAATATTTTATCTAATCCCATTTTATTCTTTAATAGGGGGTTCTTTTGCCTCCCCATAATTACTATTTATCTCTTATCTTTAGATTTATTTTAAAACTTCATTTTGTTTTTGCTTGCATTCTTATGTTCTGTATCCTTTTTTATAATAATAAAAAAATGTGTCAGGAGAGAACAGAGGTCTATTTTTTTCTAAAGAATTTTGCTAGAGAATTTGTAATTTTCTAAAGAATCTTGCTCTCATTCTACAATCAGAAAGGTCACCAAGGTGATCTGATCTAGTCACTAGTTTAATGGAGTAACTAGTCTCCCAACTGCTGGCCTCTTTTACAGTTTCCATTCTGCTAAATCTTCTTGACCTTTTAATGAATACTTTCATTAGCCTTGAATCAGAAATATACTACTATTAAGACCTGACACTTTAAGTTTTATAGTTAATCTCATTTTATTCAAGTTATTTCCCCTCCAATTTTTATCATAATTCTCCTTAAAGTACTTAAATCTCTTCTTTTTTAATTTATTTATTTTTGGCTGCATTGAGTCTTTGTTGCTGCATGCGGGCTTTCTCTAGTTTTACGGCGAGCGGGAGCTACTCTTCATTGTGGTGCACGGGCTTCTCATTGCGGTGACTTCTCTTGCTGCAGAGCACTGGTTCTAGGCACACGGGCTTCCGTAGTTGTGGCGTGTGGGCTCAGTAGTTGTGGCTCACTGGCTCTAGAGCACAGGCTCAGTAGTTGTGGTGCACGGGCTTAGTTGCTCCACGGCATGTGGGATCCTTCTGGACCAGGCGTCGAACCCATGTCCCCTGCATTGGCAGGCAGATTCTTAACCACTGTACCACCAGGGAAATCCCTAAAGTGCTTAAGTCTTTATCTTTTACTTATCACAAATTAAATTGGTTTAAACATAGTTTTTGACTGCACAAAACCTTAGGGTCCTAAATAGTCTTACTAGGAGATCAGCTGTTTGAATATGGTTGAGAAACCAACTTCAGTCTCAGATAAAATGCATGGTTTCTATAAAAGAATCTTCATTCCTTTCAAATGATCATTTTCCTACACTGGCAATATAAACTAGGTGACTGTCGTGTGATGTAATTATTAGCTACCTACTTTTCAAGCGAAAACTCACTAAGTCATTCCTTCTTGGTAGGTGTTACTTATCCAAAATTCAAAAGTAATATACTGCTCCTTCTAACTAGCTTCATTATATGAAAGGTTTTAGATAGCTACTTAACCCTGATCTAACACCCACTGGCAGATGAATTCTGAAGAGAGGAGAAAATCATTTTTACAATGTGGCCATTACTATAGTAATATTTATAAAAATGTGTTCTACAGGACATAGATTTAATAAACATTTCATGACAAAAGGTTTCTAAGGGAAAATAAGCTTTGAAAATGTTGCTAATTTGTTCTCCACAAAATGATTTAGTATATTAAAGGCTCTGAGAATGCCTGTGATAAGGAAAAGTATTTGACTTTGCTTAACCTGGAATTCCTCATCTTATTTGTCTAAAATATAATCATTAAATTTTTACTTTTAAAAACACATATTAAAAATATTTGGGAGTAGTATTTCATGGAACATTTATGAGACATTATTTGAAATTATACCCATGGGTCACCTGGAACATGTTCAGGTCCCATATTTGCTACTTTAAGTCAGAGAATAGAAACCAATATTTACAGATAATTTGTGTTACACTTTCACAAGCAATTGTGCTATATTTTGACCATCAGCCATGTAGGATTATATAAAAATATAAAACTATGTAGAGCTGAACCTCCTTAAAATTAATCTGATCACCACCTAGGAAAAGTAGAACTACAGGGGTTTAGTGTTTGTTTCTTTAATAATCAGTCCCAAGGGACCAGTCTACTCTCACTACCAAGGATAATATATATGCAGCAAGTCCAGTACTTCCTATTAGGAATTAAAACTTCCTTTTCTACATAGATGCCATAACCGATGATCAAATTAGCTTTATATACATAATGCTTATTTTTTCAGTTATTCATAAATCAGAAATACATATAAACAAACTTAAATACACAAATACACACACATATAGAGAGAGATATTCATAAACCTAAAAATAATATGACATTATCTACCACTGTTCTTATGTTCTTAAAAACAATAAAAAACAAATCTGTTGAAAACCAGGGACTTCCCTGGTGGTGCAGTGGTTAAGAATCTGCCTGCCAACTCAGAGGACATGGGTTCAAGCCCTGGTCTGGGAAGATCCCACATGCCGTGAAGCAACAAAGCCCATGCGCCACAACTATTGAGTCAGCACTCTAGAGCCTGCGAGCCACAACTACTGAAGCCTGCTCCCACCTACAGACCATGCTCCACAACAAGAGAAGCCACCGCAATGAGAAGCCTGCGCACCGCAACCAAGAGTAGCCCCTGCTCGCCGCAACTAGAGAAAGCCCGCGTGCAGCAACGAAGACCCAACACAGCCAAAAATAAATAAATAAATAGGAAAACCAGATTTTTAAAAAAGATATACAATTCTCTTTGAATAGGCAGGCAGTATTAAATACTACAAGCTAGAAATCACTTTCCAATGGAAATGCTGAGTTTGATATTTTAAATGTGGATTTTTAAGGATACATAGTGAAGTGGACCATGTATTAGCACAAGGTATAAGCATCTATGTTCCTTTATGGAGGAGAGGAGATTATTTCTGATGACAAGTTAAGCTCAGTGCAAGTTATGGTTTGGGATATTTTCAAACATACAAATTTTCTTTGTGCCCAAATGATAATTTTTATAAAAACACTTTTGCATAATCAAAGTCATAACACTGCCTTAAGATAGATGTGACTCCAACTGACATTATAAGATTTTAGAACATAGCACTGAACTTGAACTTGGAGACTGGTTTTCAGTCATGTAATTACCAAAATAATCATAATTTATTATGTATATATTATCACCATAGTAGGTACAGTTTTATGAATGTGACTTGAACTAGGAATGTAAGATTCTCATTTTTAAGCTTTCCATTTCATTACAAGTAATTGTAATCCCTTCTTATTCATAATACTTGTTTCTTATTCAAAATCTGTAGGGAGTGCATCTGAGTTATGAAGATAAGGTTACATTCTAATGATCTAACTGAAAAGTGAAATGGGAAAGTGATTATTAGTCATTTTTACCCTCTGTAGAGAGGTAGAGAAAAACTATCCATGTATCTTAGAGAGGGGTATTTCCTAAATATAGAAATAGAAAAAGTGTGATATATATTCTATAGCATTTTTCGTCTTCTAGACTTGTCTACTTGTGTCTGTTTTTTGTTTGTATTTTTGTGATAAGGTGTCCATTCTTTTCTGCTTAGTAAATTCATCAAGGACTGTGACCCCATCACAAGCTCAGAGCTAAATCCTGGTTAGACAAATCTTCATATATTTTTCCCCTAGATAACAGTTAATTTTGAGGTGACTGGTATACCTTTTCTGCCAATGAAATTTAGGTAAAGTAGTTGTTGATAATTCTTGGAAAGGTTTCCTTATTTATAAAAAGATCCATATAGAAAGAAACATTAGCTTAATTCATAAGCTATTTTCATATCTCTACTTGAAGGAAGTATTAAGCGTATGGATTATTTGTGAAGGCTCTTACAGAATGGTGGTGTAGGCTGTAGGTATAAAATGACTGTGATGAAACACAAAACTCAGCTTCTAGAACAAAATAACCACGTGTTGACACATCAATAAGCACAGAAAACCTCTTTTAGGGAAAGTGGAGAAAGGGACCTTCAGGAAGTTATATTGCCATCTGCTACATTTGATCTCACTAGCAAATCTTTGTTGAATTTCATCAAGTAATTTTATAGCAATGTACTTTCAGTATAACAGTTAACTCACAAATGTCAAACAAAAGATAAATTACTTCTTCTAGTTGGAAAATAAAAGATTACTATTTTGAGCTAGTGTTTGAAGAATGGCAAACACTGCAATATATGAGCTTGGTAGATGGATAAAGTGTAACAGTATTTGAAGGAAATTACCTCTCCCTCCATAGTACCCCAATTTTAAGTATACATGAAATGTGTGAAGATTTTATTCAGGGAAAATATGAATGAAGTTTTGAAAATAAAATTATTATTATATTGTGAAAGATCTTAAACACTAAAATGTTTAGACTTTTTAATATGCAATGAGAAACAATTTAAGATTGTAAGTAAAGGATGATGTAATCCTATGCAATTTTAGGTCAGAGTGGAGAAAGGGAAGACAAGGAAATTGATAATAATTATATTACAAGAGTCCACTTAATTGTAATAACTTTTGGCACTAAGTGTTTTCGATGGATGTTGCACCCAGATGCAAGATATAAGGTGAACTAATAGACAAGTAAAGCATGGCATTAAGAATATAAACTTTGAAGACAGTCTATTGGGATTAAGCTAATTAGTGACATGGCCCTACAAACATCATTACCTCACCCAACCAAGCCAAAGTTTACAGATCTCTAAAGAGGGAATAATAGCGATTTTTGTGATAGTTATATAAAGTAATTTGTGTGATGCTCTTTTGTGTGATGCTCTTAGCATAGTCCTTGGCACAAAGTTCATTATATGCTAGTCAACCTTATTACTACTCTGCTATTTTAAGATGTTCAAATTCATCTTTGCTTATGCTTTGTTCCATACAGCTAAATAGCTCAAATAAATAAAGCTCAGGTAAGTATTATGTCTCTGATGAAAATTTATTAGGAATCAAGTGAATGTAAAGGTCAGACATGCACAATTAAAGTGGATATGTAAATCTTGAATTTGCATATTGAATTTTAAATGACTGCAAATAAATAATTTTTCTTAAATGAAAACCTCAAATGGTCATGAGTAGATCAGTTCAGGTTACTCAAGGTTTTGACCATATCACTGAGATATAAACTGAGGGAACTTACTTTACATCATAGAACTTGCTTTTGCTGAAAATGATCATTTCATGAACCATTTTTAAATCATTTTTTATTAAACAAACCTAAATGCATCTTTCTTCTAAAGTCATTTCACTTCTGTACTTACTCTACCTAAAAACACATTACACTTGAAAAAATGTGTACCAATGGGTACACAAAATAGTGATCACATTTTTAGAATGTTTTTCAACACTGAACAAATATATGGAAACTTTTTTTAGCTCCCAGATTTTCTCTATGAATAAATCATAGAATGACATAGAATTCAGGTGCAGTGTCTAATTTTGTAGGAAATTCTTCCTTGTTGCCACATAGTTGATAGTACATTGGCATTTATACTAAAATGTTATTTTCCATGCTAGATTGTGTCTTTAAAATTGTCATTAACTACAGGGAAAATCTCCTTCCTGTATTATGCATTTTCTGCAATAAACATATAAAAAGAGTCATTAAGCCCTTCTCCCTAATATACATGTATAATAACGGTTTTGTGCCATTCTAAACAAATTGTTAGAAAAATAATGTGTTGGTTTTTAATTACTATAATCAATTGTATCTTAGTGATATTATACACAGATCAGACATGTAATATGAGAAAACGTAAATTGCCAACAACTCACTCTGCTTTTTCCTGAGTATATTTTCCACCAACTTTAAATCTTGCTTTCTATTTTCTTAATAGTATGATGTACTAGCACTGGATTTCTTCCCCATAGACTACAACTTTAAATGATACATCTTGACTTGATGTCTTCACTGCTTTCAATAACAATATTTACTAAATTAGCCCTGCCAAGCGTTATTTCCTGTTTATTCTTGAAAGTTATGATTGGGTTTTAAAGGAGATCACTGTTTTTAAAGATGACCCAAAAATCTTTGCTTTGAGTCATACCCTGACAATTATTCTCAATTTAAAATTCAACCTGGCCCTTTATTTTTTTCAACAGTTGCTATCTTTCCATGTGCTATATAATTTATTACAGGTGTCATTCCAGATTACCTATAGGACACAAAAATAAATTTTCAGTTGCTTATAACATCAAAATTTTATTTGTGCTCAGTGCATATGGGTTGGCATGGGGACTTGATCATCATGGTCTCCCAGAAACCTTGACTAACAGAGGCTCCAATGGGACACATGTTTTCATGATACCAGAGGCAGAAAAAAAGAGAATAGGGTGACTGTTTTTGAAAGCTTCTTCCCAAATACTTCACATTTAACTTCTTCAAAGCAATGCCTGAGTTTCAGTGAACAACAAAAGTGATCTCAGATTGTCTCCAGTAGGAGAGAATAGGGCACTTGTGAATAGCCTTAATAGTGATCACACTTAAGGCCAAAACATTTCATATTAAAATTACAGTAGTCCTTTCTTATCAGCAGTTTCAGTGGCCCTCAGTCAACTGTGCTCTGAAAATATGAAATGGAAAACTCCAGAAATAAGCAATTCATAAATTTTAAATTGCAAACCTTTCTGCTCCATCCTGCCTGGGATCCCCAACCATTAACATCATCTATTCCTGACATTCAACCACAGACATCACCATGACTCAATGATACAGGATCAGCAGAAGCAGATGATGCTTCTACTGATGTATTGTCAGAAGGTCAATAGTAGTCTGATGCTACGTCACAGTGCCTAATCATTCACCTCACTTCATCTCATCATGTAGGCATTTATCATCTTACATCATCATCATAAGAAGGGTAAGTACAACGCAGTAAGGTATTTTGAGAGAGACCACATTCATATACCTATCATTACAATATATTGTTGTATTTGTTACATTTTATTATTAGTTACTGTTGCTAATCTCTTACTGTGTCTAATTTATAAATTAAATGTTATCCTAAGCATGTATGTATAGGAAAAAAACATTATATATATATAATGGGGTTCTTGGAAAGTATCGCTCGTGGCTAAGGGGGGGGGGTAAATACTACCGAATACTTCTTTCTGCACACAAAATGTAATTATCATCTTTCTCAAGAAAGAAAACTCAAAAATCCCATCTAGTAACAGCCTCAAAGCCCAGATATGATATTTCTTGATTCAGACTTCTAATTTAAAAGATATCTTCTTTTACCACCTCATATTAAACAATCGAATAGAGATGGAATAGCTAAAATAAACATCCCTAAAATAAAGAGGAAGAAATTAGTCACAGCAGCCACTTGTCAGTAGTTTTTGTTAAATCTCACTGGGCTGAGATTGGGGTGGGCTCCTATACTGAGGTGGGCTCTGCCTTGTTGAGGCCCTGATTCCAATCCTTTGGAAGCTCCCCTGGAAGAACTGGCTTCATGAGTGTGAAGCAAGTGTCACACAGAACCCTACTTTCAGGAATGTCCCCAAACTTGATTAAATGTTTTTCTGTCACCCTTGAAAATTCTTAATAATTTTATCTTTGAACTTTAGTTCTGTGAGTTTTTTTTATGGCCAATTGATTTTTTTAACTTTTTATTTTATATTGGAGTATAGTTGATTAACAATGTTGTGTTAGTTTCAGGTGTACAACAAAGTTATTCAGTTATACATATACACGTATCTATTTTTTTTTCAAATTCTTCTCCCAGTTAGGTTGTTACATAACATTGAGCAGAGTTCCCTGTGCTATGCAGTAGGTCCTTGCTGGTTATCCATTTTAAATATAGAAGTGTGAAGTTTACTTGCACAATGGAACATGTGAGCAGAGGACATAACCTAGGTGGCAGAAGCACGAGCAGACCCAGGCTATGGGTGTGCTAGATGGAGGGAGGGGAGTAAAGGGCACTGAGGAGAAGGATGGGCAGTGTGTGCCCTGAGCACACATGCCTGCCCAGCACACACGTGCTTGACTGGGCAGTCGGAGCCATGGGGCTCAGAGGGGCTGCTCTAAGCAGGACATGGCCCGAGATTTTTGATGATGGTGAGGCCAACAGCAGCAAAAGTAGCAGCAGTGACAGCTGGGCTATAATCCTGGGAGAGAGACAGGTACTCTGCATGGGGACAGTACCACCCTTGAGGTCAGAAACCATTTTTCCAAAGATTCCCAGAACATTTGTACAAATATTCATTCTCTGGAAAAACAGGAACTGCTGGAACTCAGGCAACAAACCTCGTCAGTAAATTATTATAAAACTATATCACAGGGGCTTCCCTGGTGGCGCAGTGGTTGAGAGTCTGCCTGCCGATGTAGGGGACACGGGTTCGTGCCCCGGTCCAGGAGGATCCCACATGCCGCGGAGCGGCTGGGCCCGTGGGCCATGGCTGCTGAGCCTGCGCGTCCGGAGCCTGTGCTCCACAGCGGGAGAGGCCGCAACAGTGAGAGGCCCACGTAACGCAAAACAACAACAACAACAAAAAAAACTATATCACAGACATGGTCAAATAAAAACAAAGAATGAAGCCATCTATTTATTGTTTGAGTGTTGAATTGCAAAGCAATACCAAATCCCGTAATTATGCATATAATGTCCCCGCAAAATAAACTGGGTCTTCCTATAAACCCTTGGGGCATGACTATCACAGTATGTTCATGATTTTTCCATGTAAAGGAGAATAGGTATTGGGAGTTAGGGTGAAGTGGTGTGCCGAAGAAATCAGAGTATAACTCAACAATGGCAAAAAGAGTGGCACTGCAGGGTATGGAAGTTAGAATAGTACTTTGGTTTGGGACACAAAGGAACCTGGGTTTAACGATTTTATTTACAGCTTGCAGATCTTGGGCCAATTGGTAACACCTTCTATTAGTTCCCCCTGCCTCTTGGTAAAACATGTGTGCTGCAGACACCAGAGGTGGAAATAAGAAGCCCCTTGTCAAGGAGGTCTTGAAAAATAGATTAATAGTAATAATAATAATCACTATTAAATAATAATAATATTTAATAGTATTTAATTATAAATATAGTTAAATACATTAATACATATCAAATATAATAATATTTAATAATGTTACTATTATTGGTCAAGTTTTGAAGGGTACTCGGTAGTTTAGGGAAGTCATAGTAGGATCTACATCTGCTTTTTTTTTTTTAAACGTCTTTATTGGAGTATAATTGCTTTACAATGTTGTGTTAGTTTCTGCTGTATAACAAAGTGAATCAGCTATATGTATACATATATCCCCATATCCCCTCCCTCTTGTGTCTCTCTCCCACCCTCCCTATCCCAGCCCTCTAGGTGGTCACAAAGCACTGAGCTGATCTCCCCATGTGATGCAGCTGCTTCCCACTAGCTAAACTATACTACAAAACTACAGTAATCAAGACAGTATGGTACTGGCACAAAAACAGAAATATAGATCAATGGAACAGGATAGAGAGCCCAGAGATAAACCCACACACATATTGGTCACCTTATCTTTGATAAAGGAGGCAAGGATATACAATGGAGAAAAGAAAGCCTCTTCAATAAGTGGTGGTGGGAAAACTAGACAGCCATATGTAAAAGAATGAAATTAGAACGCTCCCTAACAGCATACACAAAAATAAACTCAAAGTGGATTAAAGACCTAAATGTAAGGCCAGACACTATAAAACTCTTAGAGGAAAACATAGGCAGAACACTCTATGGCATAAATCACAGCAAGATCCTTTTTGACCCACCTCCTAGAGAAATGAAAATAAAAACAAAAATAAACAAATGGGACCTAATGAAACTTAAAAGCTTTTGCACAGCATAGGGAAGTCATAGTAGGATCTACATCTGCTTTTAAGTACCCTGTTTCCCGAATATGCCATATATCTCTACTTTCCATAGCCCCAAAAGAGTCAGGAATGTGAATGAACATTTTCTGATTACAGGGATTATCAAGAGCTTGGACTCCTGTAAGAGGGGCAAGAAAACCCAGATGACCTCTCAAGGCTTTCAGAAGGCAAATATAAGGGTAACTAAGTTTACCCTTAAGTTCTCTTCACTGTTTACATTTACAGTTGAATTCTATTATTACACTAGTTATGCTTTTATTTTCATCACTGCTATGATAACTTCATAAACCATTTTTGACCCATTGATTTATTTTTATGAGTTGAAGCTCTGATGCGATGTAGTATTAATATAGCAAAAGTTTAACAAATGGTAGTAACAGCATGTTAATAATATGATAAAATGATAAGCTGAGATGGAACGCATTGTGTTGACATATACTGAACAAAATGGTGAACACATTCCTTGTAGCACATATACAATCTCTAGAACGCTAGTGATTTCTATAAATGAAATTTAATGGGTGGAAATATTGGCTATTCATATATTTTAGACTTGTTAGATGTGAAACAGTGTTTAAGTTCCAATTTTCTTTCTTACTCTGGACATTACAAATTGCCTTAGAGATACATTTTATACTACAAGACTGCATCAGTAGTCTGTGGATTGTCTGTTAAACAGTGTTTATGGAAATATTTTGCAAATCCCTAGTATTTCAGTGAGGTAGAATTTACCAAGTTCTCTTCCTTTTTAAGCATTTTGGAAGCAAAAAAATCATGAATGCCAGTGATGTACCCCTTAATCCAATTTGCTTCAGTCTTAAAAATGTTGAAGTAAAGAACAAATCCCTTATATCTGAGACAATATCTATGTTTATGATTAGACCTGAGTAATCAGTGAGTGTCTCTGTTTCAACAGTTAGTTTACTTCCTTTGTCTTATTGGTGTACTCTGTCAACAGAGCAATGCTTTTTTCTTGTCTGTTTCTTTGATTATTTTTAATCATAATTCAGGTCCTATTACAATACCTATTGACAGGAAAACTCAATAGATATTTTTTAATGGATGAAAATGATAAAAATTTTTCAAAATTGATTGATTGGACTAAATATCACATCAATAAAATTATTTCAATTTCAGGTTGCTTACCCCATGATTTATTTTCATTATTTATTAATTTACCTACCAAGAAACATTTTACAATAAATGAGTAATAAGAACACAACAAATAGAATAAAATTTAGTAGTGGAAATATCCATTCTCCTATACAGATGTGGTAGAGCAAAAACCTCACAACTTTCAAGGATGAATGCATTCTAAATTGTATTAGATTTATACTATTGCCTAAGAGAAAAACATTACATTATCAAGTATATGTTAAAATGAGGCACTTATTAGGATATCAAGCTTCTCTATATTTTAGCAATTGTTGCTAAACAATTTAGGTGTATCAAATTGATGAGTGGCAAACTTTCTGTTAGATACATTTACCCACTTTAATCCAATATTATTACAAGTGCATTTTCAAAAGGAACTACTAGCTTCAGCTGTTTGAGTAACTCCTTTCTCTCTTCTAGAACTTGGAATATCATATTCATATAATCAACATACTCATTCCGTATCTACCCCATTTCCAGGGCTGTTTCATCTTCCCATTCCTCACTGTTGTTCCATCATAGGTTTCTTGACCATTCGTGAGATCCTTCTGTAGGTCTTTCCACATGTCACGTCTAATTCAACATACTGAAAACTAAACTCTGTCTTTTTTCTCAAACCTATGCCTTTTAATGTCTTATTTAACTTAAAGAAATAGCAGTATCCCATCTACTAACCCAACTGAAACTCTCATCATAATATTAAAAAACCACCTGTCCTTTATTCCTCATAACCATTACTGATAACTGTAACATGTGTGTGTGCATGCATGCTCATCTTCGACCATAGGTGATCTGTTTCATGTAATCCTGTATCATTCATGTTGTTGGTGTATTTAAGTCCTTTATAGCTACAAGATGGCAAAGGTATAACTGGAATTCTGTTCAGTTTGATTTCAAATCTTGTTCAGTACTAACTTCCCTTGATGAGAATGATTCAATTGTCATTGATCTCCATGAAACTTCCCATGCTACAATCAATTCTCCACAGTATCAGATTTTGCTAATATTTAAATCTTTCTAGAAGGCAAATATAATTTTACATCCTTGCTCAAATATATTCATAGCTCTTTGTAAGCAGTTTAGGTCTAAACTCCATACTTCTCATGCTTAAATGCGATACTTCAGACACCCTAGACTTCTTGTAATTCCTCAGAAACTCCCAGGACATTTTTAATTGCTTCTGATCAATCTCTTTGCTTTACCTGAAATTGCCTTACTCCGCTGCATAGATTAAAACCTCTTCCTGTTAATTTTGTCAGAAAATTCCATTTCAATCTAATTGTACCAAAGGGTATAGCTCTAAGTTATGTCTATCATAAATTTTATTTAGACACATTAGAGAAATTAGTGCATAAGAGACTTTTTAAGAATATATCCATTGTAATTAGAAAATAAAATTATATTATATTTTCCTTATTTTATTATTTATATGTAATTAAGCACTTTTTCAACATTATGGCATTATATATCCTATTATTCTTTTGCCACAATATGTAGATGTATTCATTCTACTGTTTATTCCATTTTTAAATTCTTGGAATATAAGGTTTAGTTCTAGTAATCCATGCATTTGCAATGACATTTGCAAAAATCAGCTCTTAAATGCAGTCCTGTCAAACATATCATATATAACAACATGTAGAGATTAATCCCTTTTACTACTCAACAAACAAAAACATCAGTTACATATATATTTTCCAGTTACTTTCAAAATAAAGTATACAGAAATGGTACAGGCTACTATATTAGCAGAATCCTCTTTTAAGCCATATTTTCAGTTGATTCTGGAAATATTGGTATTTGAAATAAAAAGAAACAATTTTGATCATTATAATATTTGCAAATATCTGAGGTAAAAATTTAAAAAGAATATCTCAATGCCATGTCTCACTTCTTTAGTTTTAATGTTTTATACACTTTATTTAATACTAATGATAACAAAAAAAATGTAATAGCTCTTTATCTACACCTTCCTTCCACCTCCCCATTTCTCTCTACTTCCTCCACTTCAAAGATAAACACTATTAACAGATGAATGTATAAATGTTAATGTAGTGGTTTGACCCTGGGCAAGTTATTTAACCTTTCTGATCCTCAGTTTACTCATCTGTAAAATGAGGATAAGAACAGAACATAATCTATAAATTTGTAATGAGAATTAAATTAGTTAATTAAAAAGCACTTAGAACAAGACTGGGCATATAGTAAGTATCAATAATCAAGAGGCTCCTTGTCCATATGACTGTGTTAGGACTGTAGATCACCCATATCAACATGACTTAGTTGTTTCTTTCAAAAAACCTATGCTCAAGAAAGATTAAACCATCAACCAATAAATAACTTGACTATTTACTTGAAGAAATTCTCACCAATAAATTTCAGACAATAGCAAACAGCTCACTTATTAAACACCTTCTGTTTGTTCATCAGCATTCATTTCAAGACCCTTTCCTCACTCTGCCAATCCTAATAATAACACAAATAGTATCGCTAATTTTACCAAATGCTAAACAATTCCCCACCTTGAAAAGCCTGTCTTAAACTACTTGAACCCAGACCACAAAGTCCTATGCATATCCCACTTTTGACTTTCCCTTCTAAGAGAATGCTGAGAATGCAAAAGGATAGTTTTCTCATTTACTGCAGTGAATTTAATTTTGTTCTATTATCAGCTTCTCTGGTATTATTTGGGGGAGATAAAGAATATTATATAAGTATTTATTAATTAGTCAATCAATTGATTAAAATTTCATCTCACCTATTTCCACTGAGAAAGTTTTCACTGAAGAAAATGTTCATAGTTTTAGTAACTTATAAAAACTGTTCAAAGGAAAATTTTGCCAATTTTGATTATTTTAAGGAATCAAATCTAGGTTTCTTCCTCTATGAAATAGTGAAAAAAAATGCTTACCGTACCTATCTTAGTTATTGCCAATTTAAAGAGTCATAATATATTATCTCTGATGTCAAGGATCTTACAATCTGAAACCATCTTTACCTTCTTCCTTTAACTTTTTGTTCTTTCAAAATTATATATTTTGGAGGCAATTTATTAGCTTACTTTTTCATTAAAAAAATGATCAAATTGTGTTATTTCTCTCTGGGTGCACTGTGACTTCCAAGTCTTTAAATGTAAAGACAAACTTCAAATTGCAGCAATCAGTGTATTTACATGGTTTATGGTAATTGGAAATACCCCCTCCATTTCCCACAGGCTTAATTAGGAAAAACATCAAGAAGTTTAGTGACTTTAATTAGCTAGTTATTCAGCATATATTTTTTTCATAATTAAACAGTTCTGTAGCTACTACTCTCATCACAGCTATAATGAGGAAATAAATTACCTTTTAGAAATTGAACAGATTTAATAAGCAACTTCAATGAAAATTAGATTTATCTTGACTCCAATAGTCAATGGGTATGACCAGTTTATCATTTCAGATTTATGGTATCCAGTGTCCCTAAATTGAACATAAACTACTTTAGCCATAATATTATAATGAATTTCTAACCTGGTAACATGAGTCTGAATTGAAGTTTAGTACAATATATTGAATAATATATTTTACTATATATATATATATATCACAAAGAATTTTTATTCCAATATTATACTGTCATGTTTACAGAAACTTTTTTATTATACGTATTTTATGACAAAATATAAACCTAAAATGAAGAGGACATTAATGATTAGCAACTATTCACAATTTCAGAGAAGAAGGTAGTGGGATACAATCAAAATCAGAGATTCAGTGAACCCAAATAAAATGAGAAAAAAACGATTAATTTCTCTATATACTTTTAAAATGAATATTCAGAGCTTTACTCACATGATTTACTCACAATTATTAATGCAAGTAAAATTAATAAAAATTATTCAAGGGTAAAACAAAATTGATGCCTAATTTAATAAACAGAATAATTCAATACTTTTATAAGGACTTTTATATATCCATATTAAAGTTGTGAAGGTTAATTACAAAGAAAATCCAACACTAAAATATTTTTCTTTAAAAGTATGATGAGTCATATGTATTGTAAGTATTATTAGCATTGTGAGTTATGTCAGAAAAAAAGATTCTTCATTAAGTGATAATAATATAACAGTAATGTAATACAATAATATAATAATGAAACAGAGCAGGACCCTATGGTAATTCCCCCCGCCATGTCCTCTGCCTGCCTTTTGTCTGTGGAAAAAATTAGGCAAAGTAAAGTTTAATCAGAGAAGTGAGAAAATGCAGAAGCAAAGAAAAGTAGTCAAACAGGACAAAACAGTAATAGTTTAGTCAGTAAGCAAAGTCGAGGACCTTTAGCTCCTTCTCAGGGTCTATGGATAATATTCTGAGCCATATTCTGTGAGCTGACTTGTAGATCCTGAAACCCACACCACGTGGAAGAAGTTAACTACATGATGACCAGACTGTAGCCATGACATAAGCTGCCATAATTCTGAGAACTGGCCTTAAGGAAATGGGAACAAACTGACCCTGGAACTGAAGGTTAACTGTACTTAAAACAATCAAGATGATGCTGTCAGACCACCGCATGAACAATTTCAAGATGACTGTCAGAGCTGACTGTGCTGTTTCTACATGTAGCGCCCCCCCTCTGTCTATAAAAGGTCTTGCCCACTGATTGTCAGGGGGAGGGGGAGGGGGGGAGGGTAGTCGGCCTTTGGACAGGAGTCCACCCTCCCCCCTGGTTGCTGGTATCCTAAATAAAGCAAACTTTCCTGTGCACCCGCTTGCCTCTTTATTGGCTTTTGAATGGCAAGCAGCCGGACCCCCACTTCCAGGAACACTAACATGTTTAGAATTTATGAAATATAGTAATAGTCAAAGTCATAGGGGAGGGAGTGATCTTATACACTTGAACATACCTAAATTATCTTCTAAATCTTGGGGAAATGGAATTCATCTACAAATATTTTATCTTAATTTAAGCAGAGGTACTGTTAGAATCAGAGATATGTATCTGCACTTCAGCCTCTTTTACTTTAAGAAACAATAGGAA
>NW_020172492.1:7045202-7094002 GCF_003031525.2 Neophocaena asiaeorientalis asiaeorientalis
GGGAGGGAGCGAGGGAGAGAGGGAGGGAGGGAGGGAGAGAGGGAGGGAGGGAGAAAAGGAGGGAGGGAGTAAGGAAGGAAGGAAGGAAAGAAAGAAGGAAAGAAGGGAGAGAAAAGGAAGACAGGAGGTAGGTCAGGGACGGAGGGAAGGAAGGAAGGAAGAGAGAACAAGAGAGAGAAAGAAAGAAAGGAGAGAAGAGAAGAAATATATTTAGGTAGTTGATAGAAAAAGCATTTATGAAATTGTTTTGTTTCAAGGGTTATAAACTGAACTCAGCATGGTGTGGAAGGGGAAGGCCGGGGCTGGATTAATGTTTCTGTAATTAGGACTCTATCTGCAGAGCTGGCTACCCAGTCTCTGAGGATGACATCACACTATTTTTCTTTCACTCTATCTCTCCTCTTCTTCCCTCTGTGTTGCCTTACTTTCAAACACAGAAAATAAGGCAGATTTGACAGATGGTGACTCCCTAAAATACTTCAGTAGTCCTCTGGTCAATTTTCATTTTTTTCCAATCCATGGGTTTATAGTACACAAAGCTTCAGTCTTGTCAGCCTTAAGTAAGATCTGTCTTTAATATTTTCGTCCTTAAGTAATAGGTATTAATATGTCACTCACTTTTTTTCCTGAGGCCAAGTGACTGGTACCTTGGCCACTGTCATTTTGGCCATTTCATT
The DNA here is from genome assembly GCF_003031525.2 of Neophocaena asiaeorientalis asiaeorientalis. Taxonomy (NCBI): domain Eukaryota; kingdom Metazoa; phylum Chordata; class Mammalia; order Artiodactyla; family Phocoenidae; genus Neophocaena; species Neophocaena asiaeorientalis. The sequence continues at coordinate 7,045,880 of NW_020172492.1, forward strand.
AAAAGAATAGAAACAGTTTTTCTCCTTCCCTTTGCTGCATCCTGATGGCTTACTTTTTTTTTTTTTTTTTAAGTTTTAATGAGATATAATTAACATATAGTATTAGTTTTAGGTGTACACCATAATGATTTGATATATGTATATAACATGAAATGATTACCACAGTAATTTGAGTTAACACCCATCACCACACATAGTTACAACTATTTTCTTGTGAAGAGTACTTTAAAGATCTACTCTTGTAGCACCTTTCAAATACACAATACAATATTAACTGTGGTCAATATACAGTACATTACATCCCCCAAACTTACTTATATCTGGAAGTGTGTACCTTTTTACCACTACTTCATCAGAGAAAGTCAAACACAGACATCCCTCAGTATCCACATGGGATTGGTTCCAGGACCCCCGTGGATACCAAAATCTGCAGACACTCAAGTTCCTTTTGAAAAATGGTGTAGTATTTGCATATAAGCTATGAGCATCCTCCCATATACTTTAAATCATCTCTAGATTATTATAATACCTAATACAACGTATATGCTTTGTAAGTAGTTGCCTGTGCATGGCAAATTTATGTATTGCTTTTTGGAACTTTCTGGAAATTTTTTTCAAATATTTTTGATCTGTGGTTGGTTGAATCTGCGAATGTATAATCTGTGAATATGGAGGGCTGACTAGACTGTATGATCTCACCTCAATGTGGAATCTGAAAAAATACCCCAGCAACTCATAGACACAGATATTGGTGGTTTACTCTTCACAATGTAGTTTCACATTGGCTGAGGAAACACAGCTGAAATGGGTCTCAGTCATATTTACTGTTTCCAGCTTCCCTGACTTTTCTTACACCAACTTGAGTTTTAGAAAGGGAATTTCACTTTTCAATCCCTACAAGGTGTGTGGCCATCTCTTGCAAACATCTGGGTCACTAACTTCAACCATAATGTCTTCTTTATGAGGGCAGAATCTATCTCTCAATTCAGATGTGCCAGGTACAACTGTTTGCCTCCTTTTTATAGGTTCTTACTGAACCCCCAGTGACATTTTGATATTTACTCTGATTTCATCAAATAGCATTTAGCATCAATAAGTGTATGATCTAAGCAACAAGAAACAACAACATTTACATTAGTCAGACATTTTGTTATTGCTTGATTAGGATCTCTGACTTTCTACCCTCCTAGACTTTGTGTTATATTTCTCTAGTTTACACAAGGTACTTTAGAAAATTACCTCGATCACCGCCAACAGCCTATACACCCATTACTAATTTATTTTTATTAAATAATCTTTCTTATTTATGTGACAAAAATCTAACTAAAAAAATGCCTTAAAAAAGTGAACTCATGGGGGCTTCCCTGGTGGCGCAGTGGTGGAGAGTCCGCCTGCCGATGCAGGGGTCACGGGTTCGTGCCCCGGTCAGGGAAGATCCCACATGCCGCGGAGCGGCTGGGCCCATGAGCCATGGCCGCTGAGCCTGTGCTTCCGGAGCCTGTGCTCCGCAGGGGGAGAGGCCGCGACCGTGAGAGGCCCGCGTACCGAAAAAAAGTGAACTCATGGATTCACTCATGGAACTGGGAAGTCCAGTGCTTCACAATCTTCAAGCAGAGCTGAATACAGGAGCTCAAACAGAATCAGTAGGACACGGTCTGTATAGTTGTGTCCTCTGGTCTCTTTCCTTCTGTGTTATGTTTGTTTTCAGGTACAATTTTTATATGTGGGGGCAAAATAGGTTCCAGTCTTATAAACTGTAACCCTAGTAAAAACGAAATAAAACATCCTTCTGATAGCTGCATAAAAAGGCAGAGGTATGGCTGTAACTGGCATTAAGTCCACAACATGTTTGTCTCTGAAAAAAATTCTCCATGCTCACGAGGTGAGCCCCTCCTGGCTGAGTAGGGGAACGGTTTCTCCATAGAAGTGTTTTGCTTTCACAAAAGAAAAGGTAACTATTTAAAAAGATTACATTGCTTGAAGTATTGCATCCAGGATAAACCAAATAAAGGATGCTATAACATAGCAATAGTTAGAAACCCTCTGTAAAACAGTGATACACTCACAGCATTACATTTTAAGAATGTTAGTAACTATAACAACTGCATACAGTGAAGGGTAACAGATGGAAAGATAACTGGTAACATTAAAGCATATAAGGAAAGTTAGAAATGGATCTTATGTGAGATGTAAGAGTTGTCTCCCCATGTCTATATAACTGTTATTAGCAATATGGGAAAGACTTTGTGTTATATTTCTCTAGTTTACAGTATCTTGCATATTATGTAGATGTTCAATAAACTCCTCTTAAATTAATGAAAGCAGTTCACCTGCTATCAAATAGATATAGATATTTTAAATGATCCAAATAAAACTTAAGATGGAATACATAGAAACCTGTATATTACCAAAAATAACTATTCCTAGAAGAGATTTTAAATCACCTTAAAATTTACTGGACATGTGAAATCTTATTTTACATAAATGGAATATATTACCTATTCTTTTCTTTAGATTGGCAGAGCTCTGCAAAATAAGGGAGATCAGCATATATATGGGCATTAGTGTATTTTGTTTCAAATTTCAATGACAAAAATGAACTGTAAATTTTGCTATATTCTGTTGATTTAGTGTACTGTAAAAGTCTCCACCATCCGTTACACTTTATTCCCTAACTGCCTTAATGTAGCAATTAGGGGTCGATTAGAAATGTCCAGGAACAATAATACTTAAAGATCAATTAGGAACCCATGCTGCTAGGAAGATTAAATATTTACTAAAATAACAACAGCCTTGAAACTAATGGTTCAAACTTCATTACTTGAACACATTTTTTGAACTGCTATTTTCTGCCTCACTTCACTGTAATTGCAAAATGTAACAGCAGCAGTAAACATTTCAGACTAAGGTACATAAAAGGCACAAAGCTTTTAGGTCATAATGACACTGGTTACACAGAACACAAGTACTTTTTGGTACAAGTTGATAAAGGCCTGATTGAAAAGAAAGCTTCATAATTATATTATTTAAGACTAATTATATTTATTGCAATTGATGGAAAATAAAGCTACTGAGTTTATTTCTTATGGGGCGAAAAAAGCCAAAATTGAAATGTGTTGGACTACACATTATGCTTTAGTAATTTACGTGGTAACAATAAAGTCACAGCTATGTGAAAATTAAGTCACAAGTTTCCAAGGAAGTTGTTTCCAATTTTTCACCACTGTAAATGTTGCTGTTATAAAAAGTTTTATCTATAAAGTTTGTGTATTTTCTGCATAGACTATAAAAAGGCATTGAGTAGTTTTTAACAGTAGCTTTTAGACTTTTCATAGTTATACCTCTGGGGATGAGCTTTGTCCACAGACAGCAAAACTATTCCACCAATATTCTCTGAACAAGGAAATGAAGATCACCGCTTTTATGGTCAGATTGGACAACCACTTAAGCGAAATGACTTCAAGGATACCAAGATGGACTTGTGAGTACACGAATACATAAATAAATAAAGTAAACACAGGGATCCAGTGCTGACTAGATCCGTAGGCAGGGCCAGATCTTGGAAGGAGAATGTAGGCCTGTTTGCTGTGTGAAGCCTAGTGGGGACACTCAGAGTCTAAATAAAGTGGGCATCATGCTTAGCTCCTTCCCTGCTTGCTTCTTTCCAGGAGGAGAAAAGGATAAAGGTCATTTGAAATTGCCCCACAGAGACAATACATTTGAAAAGAGTGATATTATTATTAATAATATAGCAATGATAAATCAAATTGAAGGTACAAACTTTTTCTATTAATCAAATAATAAAAAATATAAGATATGTACCACTAATGTATTCTTATACCTTCTTCTAACATATTTATGCTGTGTTTCAGTATATGTTTCAACATTAAATTTCTTAAAAACATCACTAATCTGTAATAGTGTATGAACACATGTATCAGAAATGCCTGTCCCTAAAATAAACATGTGACCACTTCAACTATCTGTAAGACCCATAAGGTCTCATCTCCAGAAAACCAGCTGGATGTTATCTGATATAACTTGTAGGTATCCCAGTATGTATAAGGCATTGACCCATTAAAATCTACATCATTAGTTAATAGATAGTTCTCACATAAGTGACAACCATTCTGAAGACAAAATTGATCAGTATCCTTTCACACACTATAGAAAATTAATGTAAGCTGAATTAAAAGTCAAAATAAGAAAGAAAAGCTATTAAAATGGCAAAAGAGAACATACATAATATTTTTATAATCTCTCCAGAGAAATTTTTAAGAAACCCAAAAGCTATGAACAACTAATATAGACACCTATGTTAATTTAATTTAATGTTAATTTAATTTAATGTTAATTTCTCTTTGCAAAAAGATGTTTATAGAGATAAATAATAAAAATAAATAACCCATGAAAACTATTTTTTAAATACCAATCGCATTTCAAGATACTGGTTGGTTTTTTTCAAAAGGGCTTTCAGTGTGTTCTCTGAAATGTCAAAGGCCAATTAAAGGAGTGACAATTTCCATCTTGTAGAGATTCGTTAAATTCAATGTGTCTATAAAGGTTTCTCCCATCTATCCAGTTTCTCAAAGTCAAAACTCTGGGAGTCTTTTATTCCTTCCTGTCTTTACCACCTGTGCCCAAATGATCACCAATGGTACTGAATCTCTCCACTTTTGCAGTGTCATCGTTAAATTGAACCATTTTGTGGTATTTACTTCACAGCCACTGCAGCAGCCTCCAGGGTGAGTCCATGCATTCACTCTTGGAACTCCAATCTATTCTCCAGCAGCAACTGCCAGAATGAGCTTGTTAAAATGTAAATCAGAGGTAGAGAGGGATTAAATTGGGGCAGAAAATATATAACTATGTTAAACACAGTACAGGGAGAGTTTTCACTGAAGAGACATCTGTGTTTAAACAGTGTGAATGAGCCGTTATAAGAGAAATAGTTTGGAATGCAAAGATGAAAATGTGTTATTGCATCTTCAGGTCTCAAATATGCTGGAGGATTTTTCGGTTTTTTCCCTCCTTTTCTCTTTTCCTCTCAAGCATCTGGATACTAAACCACTCTTGCCAAGGGATATGAATAAGTAGATGAGGAGACAGTTTTAAACTCCTTATCCCTCTGTTCTTCCCAAGCAGTGAAATAATTTGAATTTCTATAGTAAGACTGTGTTCTAGTCTTGTTACTTCAGTAACAGTGGTAGACTGTATGAGAAAAATGATTAAATTTATGAGCAGTTTTTGTGACTTTTTGCTGAATTTTTAATCTTTACAGAACCTTAATATGTTGCAAAAGAAACCTGCTTTCAGCTTTTCCTCATCCCGTTTATCTAGTCTTTCCCATGTCAGTAAATAGCAGCACCACACATCCAAAAATCTAGGATTGGCTCTTGATTTATCTCTTTCTCATACCACATATCTAAGCCAATCTTTGAAATTATAAACATTTATCAACTCTGCAGCTGATGCCCTATAGCCCGCACCACTATCACATTCCCTTTCTTTTGAACTATAGAGAATCCCCCACAGATCTATTCACTTGTTTTCCCCATCCCAGACTTAATTTCTTTATTGTACTTGTCATTGTTTAGATATCATGTTATGAAGTCTTAGATATTTCACTATATTAGAATATATAGCATCACATTATATTAATTATTTTCTAGTTTCTTGATCTCTCTCTTCCCACCAAAATGAGGAAGGACATTCCATGGAGTTCTATATCATTAAATTTCAGAATTGGTGACACCAAAGCAGACGTTTAAAAATATAATGAATATTATATTGTTAATTGTATATTAAAACAACAATGAAAAACCACTACACACCTATTAGAATGGCTAATCTAAAACAATGACAACGATAAACTTTGGTGGGGATGTGAAGCAACAGGAACTCTGATTGACTGCCAGCAGGAACACAAAGTGGAATAGACACTGTGGAAAACGGTTTGGTCATTTCTTGTAAAACTAAATATATTCTTACCATATGATCCAGCAATTACACTCCTTGGTATTTACTCAAAGGAGTTTAAAACTTATGTCCACATAAAATTCTGCACATAGATGTTTACAAAAGCTTTATTCATAGCTGCCAAACTTGCAAGCAACCAGGATGCCCTTTAGTAGGTGAATGGATAAACAAACTGTGGTACATACATGCAATGGAGTATTCAGTGATATGAAACAATGAGCCTCCCATGCCATGAAAAGAAATGGAGGAAACTTAAATGCATATGGCTAAGTGAAAGAAGCCAATCAGAGAAGGCTATGTACCAAAGGATTCCAGCTATATTATATTCTGAAAGGTAAAATTATGGAGACAGGGGGCTTCCCTGGTGGCACACTAGTTGACAGTCCGCCTGCCGATGCAGGGGATGCAGGTTCGTGCCCCGGTCCGGGAAGATCCCACGTGCCGCGGAGCGGCTGGGCCCGTGAGCCATGGCCCCTGAGCCTGCGTGTCCGGAGCCCGTGCTCCACAACGGGAGAGGCCACAACAGTGAGAGGCCTGCGTACCGCAAAAAAAAAAAAAAAATTATGGAGACAGTAGAGAGATCAGTAGTCATGGGGGTGATGGATAGAAGGAAGAAAGGGATGAATAAGTGGAGCAAAAGGGATTTTCAGGACAGTGAAACTATTCTGTATGTTATTGTAATATCAATATATGCCATTATGTATTTGTCAAAACCCATGAAATATACAACAAAAAGAGTGACCCTACTATAAACTATAGACTTTGGCTAATGACATTGTGTCAGTATTGGCTTATCAGCTGTAACAAATATACCACACAAATTCAAGAGACCATTAATAGGGGAAACTGTCTGTAGTGGGAAGGGGTAAATAAGAACTCTGTACTTTCCGTTCAATTTTTCTCTAAAACTAAAACTTCTCTAAGAAAGAAAGTCTTAATTTAAAAACGTAAGCCTTTAAGAAAAGATTAAAAAATATAATGAATATCTGAATTAATGCCCTCACAACAATGAAAAGATTCCACACACTGGAAAAGAGAATACTGAGTAGCTCATTGTTTAAGATAAAAAAGTAAAAATGGTAAGAAAAAAAAGAAAAAGTGACTTTACTAAAATTGTTTTGCTTCTCATAATGTCACACATCCATGTTTCTTAACATTTGAATCATAATTATTCTAGATAAAAGGCATTTCATATTTGTAATCTGAAGCTGCATCCCAAAGTATTAGTAGTATATTTATAACATTAAGTGGAATTTCCAACCTAGTACACATAACTTGAAAAGTGGGAAAAAATTAATCAAAGACATAAAATTTATTCTGTTTACTCACAAATCAGAGCTCATCTGTAAAATTAATAAAATGAATTTTCCTTTCAAAATGTGTATAATTTTATTTTATAAAATACTTTGGCATGAATATGATCAGAGTTTTTTGGTATAAATTATTAATATCATAATTGATTTAATTGTTAAGAACTAAGACTTTATGGGAGTTACCTGGCGGCCCAGTGGTTAGGATTCGGCACTTTTACTGCCATGGCCCAGGTTCAATCCCTGGTTAGGGAACTAAGATCCTCAAGCCCTACGGCGCAGCCGTTAAAAAAAGAGAGAGAGAGAGAACTAAGACTTTATATACATGTCAGCACATGACTTTTTGTTTGACAGCCATCAAAGGCAGCTTATTTCAAAGTAAGTTCCACATTCACAAAAATGGTCCACAAAGCCCTCATGACCTACCTCATATAGGGCTCCTTTTTTGTTCTTTCATTCCTTACCCTCCAGGTGCAATAGCTTCTTGGCAGTGTTTGAACCTATCAATCAGACTTCAATCACTGGGCCTTTGAACTTGTTATTTCTTCTTGAGATGATCTTCCCTAGATACTCTCAAGACATTATCTCACTTCTTCAAGGTCACAAATGACCCTTTATCACAAAGACCTTCTCCAACGACCATTTTCACCCAGACCACCCTAATCATCCTGACAACTCTTATCCCAAAGGTCTTCACTGACCATTTTACATAAAATGCCAACTCCTTAGGTCACACTTTTTCCCCCTTACCTTGTTTTACTGTTGCCTGTCACTTACATGAATGCAAAAATGAATATTCTAAATATATTAGTTTCTATAAACGTTGTCTATTTTCCCCACATGAATGTAAGTTCCACAAGGGCAGGGATGTGCAGATTTTATTTTGCTGATCTCTCTCTCTCTCTCTCCTTCCCCCATGCATCCCCCTACACACACACACTCAGGCATGCACAACTCATGTATGCATTGCAGAGCTGCCATAAATTCAGACAGAAATAAGATTACACAGTTATGCAATATATTCAACTTAATATGTTTTTATAAGTTTGTAATATACTAATAATATACTGTAAGAATTTTTCCAAATTATTATATAGTCTTCTTAGTTTTAAAGGCTGTATGGTATCACATACAATTTTTAGAAAATATGTAATCACTATATTAACCAATATTTTATTGTGATGCAATGCAAATGGTTAATGAGATCAATTTGGTTTTAATATACATCCTCATAACTTTCCTATTAAATATTACAGAGCAAATTATTTTAGCTTTCTGATTCTCAGATTCTTATAAAAAATAACTATATAAGATGGGATTGTTTTAAAGTTTAAATGAGATAATATTTAATGCTTAGTATATAGCAAGAATACAATAAACATTAGCTCTTATAATCATTGTGATCATCATCATATCATTATTAGATATTTAGATATTATATATTTTTACATATATGAATATCATTGCAGTATCATCCTCATATATACATTTGGACATTTCTCTTGAATTCTGCTTTTGAAATATATTTTAAGAAATAGAACATAGAGTATTCCTATAAGATTAGTTAACGGACTTTTGATAACTATTGACAGTTGTCAAAAAAACATATAACAATTTCGGGCTTCCCTGGTGGTGCAGTGGTTAAGAATCCACCTGCCAATGCAGGGGACCCAGGTTCGAGCCCTGGCCTGGGAAGATCCCACATGCCACAGAGCAACTAAGCCCGTGTGCCACAACTACTGAGCATCTGCTCTAGAGCCTGCTAGCCACAACTACTGAGCCCACGTGCCACAACTACTGAAGCCCGTACACCTAGAGCCTGTGTTCCACAACAAGAGACACCACTGCAATGAGAAGTCCACGCACTGTAACAAAGAGTAGCTCGCCGCAATTAGGGAGAAGCCCACGCCCAGCAATGAAGACCCAATGCAGCCAATAAATAAATTAATTAAATTAATTAATTTTTTAAAACAAGTCATTAAAAAAATATATAACAATTTAGATCTAGGATAGCATAAGGATATGCATTTCTCCACCCTATTATATGTTATGCATATTTAATTTTAAACGTTCAGATAATCAAAAGAAGATATGTTGTAATTTTAGTTTTTCAGCTCAATTATCTGTGATTGTAATTTTTATATGATTTCTCTCTGGATACGTTCTTTTCCAAATTCAATACTAAACCTCATATAATTATCCTGTAACTTTTCAAGGTGGTTAACATGATTCTATTTTATAAATTAACAACATTAACACTTTCTCCTTTCCAAAAGTTTATAAATACTGATTCAGAGTTTACTGTATATTGTTTAATTTTGCTTATGATGTTTTACGAAAAGTAGACTAATTAAAGACTTTTTATGAACCCTCTCTATTATGATATGTTCAGAAAGAGTTTATAGAGCATGGAAATAATCTAGACCTTGAAAGCAGTATTTTTTCTTGCCCATAAAACTACTTGGTTTATTTAGTTCCTTTTTGGGAGGAATTATTGACACCTCTTCAAGTTCTTACATTGATTCTCCTACTATTTCTTAAAGCAATAGTAGTAATTAATATTATTCCAAAGAAATGTATTTTAGGTTAAATTATTAATCTATAAAATCATAAATCAAGAAAAAGTCTCTATTAGATTTTAACCATCTAACTGCTGTAACTGTGGAAATATTGTTTGTCTGAACTGCCTTTGCTTTGAACAGTGTTTATTAAATTCTCTCTCTATCTCTCTCTATATATTTATATTTATATATATATTTATATAATAAACATCAATATATCTATTAGCTGTATTAAGTTATGCATCTAATATAGATATGTATAATATATAATGTATATATGTATATATATCATGTATAAAATGAATATAGATATGTAAGTTATGATATATATCTATTATATGACTATAATATAATGTATAATATGGATATAAATATGTATATTTATATATGTATGTGAATATGTATATCATATTATATATATTAAGAGAGAGAGAAACTCTATAAATAACTAACTGAACCATACTGATGCTGTAGAAATACACAGATGTTTACACTAAAGTATACACCTGAATGAAAACAGAATTGTCTAATAAATTCAGTTCACATGTGTCAGAGCTGAATTATCTGATCTGAATTTATATTGAAAATTTGAGTCCTAAATATCTGTGAAACTGAATGATTATTCATATATCTCCAGACTGATATTCCAGGTTGAGAGATATTTATGTATAGTTTAAAGGTGAGTTAATCCACCATATGCTTCTGCTTGATTTTAAGTGAAGTTTTTTCATTCAACTTAGACTACAGTAGAATACCTCAAAACTCTCAGGAGGAGCTTACTGGATTATTTAGAACTCATATTTATGACAGAATATGATTTTGACACGGGCTATAGTCTTAAATTAAGTTGTCCAACTAAGTAAAAGTTTTTATTTGTGTGAGCATATTTATAAGCTAATTTACATGTGCTTTGACTGAGGGACTTCTTGACTTTGTGAATTATTCTATATTGCCTTCGTGATTTTTATTCAGTGTTGGAGTTGGTAATGGCAAGTTCCTTTGGTTGTAAAACACATTGTTATGTTTTATGGAATTAATTAGCCATTTATACTTGGTAAGGGCTTAAAAAGCTTATTAAGTATAGAAGGTTACTCAATACAGTTTCCATCCTAGTGGAAAATATTACAAAGACAAGGATAATGTGTAGTCACTTTTTGGTCACTGTAGATCAATAAATTTTAGAGTGAATGGAAAAAAAGTATGATTATGTTTGCCTGAAACATTACAGTATTAATCATATTAATATAGTCATTCTGAGTTAAAGAGGAGAAGTTAACAACCTATAATTTATAAATGAATCAAACTTTCCAAAGTTAAACTTATAGTGGACTAATAGGAAGTTAAGATAGAAAAAGGAAAATGGTATTTTTGTGACATTAAGTGAAATTTCCCACCTTAAATATGAATTTAAACACCGTGCTATTGAAGGGAAGACAGCATCTGAAAGTCTTTTCCAGCCCCTGCTACCCCCACCCACATGCCAAAAAAGGTTCTGAGGCATTCCTAAGTTAATATAGCACTATATTTTTCCTATGTCAGAGATAAAATATGAATAATAGTAAAAGCATAATAAAAATAACAACATAATGATAAATGATAGAAATAATAATGGTTAGCATTATTTATTTTTGCTATTTGTCACTACCAGGGACTGTACTACGTGAATTATCTAATTTAATTCTTACAACAACCTTATGAGGCTCTTCTATGATAAGCTGTTTTATGTATGGGAAAACTTAAATAGCTTACCCCAAATAGCATTTTTAATATACAGTAATACCAGGATTTAATCACACTTTAGGAAGGATGGAAACGTTGAGTCATAACATTTTATGCTCTAGAGAAGTGGTTCGTAAATGATGGTTCATTGGCCAGCCATCTCTTTTGCAGTTTGTTGGGAACATAGGTGAAACTAAGATAATGGCCACGGGGTTCAGCCTCAGCAACTCATGGGGGAAGTGGGGAGCAGAGTGAGCAGGAAGTGCACCCAGGCTGCAGGATGGACACACACCACTGAGGGCTGTTCCTAAGGGCACTGACCCCCTGGAGAAGCCTGTGCACTGGGCAGTGCGAGGGGTGGGGACTGCCCGGCTTCCCACCCCGCTGCTGCTCCTGCCCTCAGAAAAGGAGAGATACTGGACCCCTGGGGTGGCTCCTCTGCAGACCTTGTCTGTCTCAGTCCTTTTGTCAATGGAGCACAGTTTCTACCCAAGCTGTCCTCCCTTTTTGTACTAGGCTGAGTTTTAAAGTATAAGTTTTAACTGCCTCTGGGTGAAAAAAAGCTTTAATAAACACCTTAAAAAAAATTATTGGATGAATACTCAGCTGTGTGTGCCCAAGGTGGGATTCAGCAAGACTTGGCACACAACAAATACTGGGTATCTAGGCTTCCACAGAGTTACAACAAGCAACACTGTACTGAGAAAGAGAGGTGTGCACAAGCTAGAGTGGAAAAAACAAACTAAACAGGACAGTGAGTTAAAGTCCCCCAAAAGGACTTCATTAGCAGTAGCACCCCCGTAGCCCTAGAGTGAGAGCTCTGTATACCCTCACTAACAAAGCTAAAATACAAGCCTCAAGAGGATAAAGTTAGTTTGCCAGCAAGTTACCTGCCTTCCAAAACAAAATTCAACACTCTTTAATGAAAGACAAGAAAATCTCAACTTTCAGTAACATAGTATCTACAAGAACAAACATACAACTTTTTAAAAAAGAAAACAATATATGTGACAGGGGAGGGAGAACAAATATGTGATCCATAGCAGCAGAAGAATAATAGTCAATAGAAATAGATCCAGATATGACATGGACATCAGCATTAGCAGTTACAAACTTGAATACACCTATGATGAATATGCTCAAAGATGTAATCTAAAAGATTGGAGTCAGCAAATTATGGCCCACAAGCTAGCCACCTATTTTTATAAAGCTGTACTTGAAAATAGTTAAAACTAATAATTTGCATTTGTTTAGTACTGCATTTGTCCAAAAATAGCAGAATTGAGTAGTAGTGATATAGACTACTTGGCCTGCAAACCTAAAATACTATCAGAACTTTTAAGAAAAATATTATTTAGCTCTTGAAAAAGATGAACATAATGAGTGAACAGAAAAAAATTTCAGCATAGAAATGAGCACATGTAGCAGCATGAGGGGCAGAGCCTCGGGCGCTCCAGGATCCTGAGTTGCAGAGGGGATAGGGGAAGATGGGGGTGACAGCTGCTTCTTTTACATGCTAGGGAATGCAGGTGGACCTGGATCCAAATAAGGCTCTCCATATCAACCAGGTCCGGAGGACAACGCCTGGCTGGAGGACCCAGTGGAGCACAAAAGGCCGGCCACCCTGTGCCTTTGAAATGGAGAATTTAATACATTTACATGTAAGCCATGTGGCTGACAGGGTCTTGGTTCTCTGGCCGGGTGTCAGGCCTGAGACTCTGAGGTGGGAGAGCTGAGTTCAGGACATTGGACCACCAGCGACCACCCGGCCCCACATAATATCAATCAGTGAGAGCACTCCCAGAGATCTCCGTCTGAATGCTAAGACCCGTCTCCACTCAACGACCAGCAAGCTACAGTGCTGGACACCCCATGCCAAACAACTGGCAAGACAGGAAAATAACCCCACCCATTAGCAGAGAGGCTGCCTAAAATCACAATAAAAAAACCCCACCATACGCAGTCCTACCCACCAGAAAGACAAGATCTAGCCTCATACACCAGAACACAGGCACCAGCCCCCTCCAGCAGGAAGCCTACACAACCCACTAAACCAACCTTACCCACTGTGGGCAGACACCAAGAACAACAGGAACTATGAACCTGCAGGCTGCAAAAAGGAGACCCCAAGCACAGTAAGTTAAACAAAATGAAAAGACAGGGAAATATGCAGCAGATGAAGGAGCAAAGTAAAAACCTACCAGAGCAAACAAATGAAGAGGAAATAGGCAGTCCACCTGAAAAAAATTCAGAGTAATGATAGCAAACATAATCCAAAATCTTGGAAATAGAATGTAGAAAATACAAGAAATGTTTAACAAGAACCTAGAAGAACTAAAGAGCAAAAAAACAACGATGAACAACACAAGAAATGTAATTAAAAATTCTCTAGAAGGAATCAATAACAGAATAACTGAGGCAGAAAAATGGATAAATGACCTGCAAGATAAAATAGTAGAAATAACTACCACAAAGCAGAATAAAGAAAAAAGAATGAAAAGACTTGAGGACAGTCTCAGAGACCTAATGGACAACATTAAATGCACCAACATTCGAATTATAGGGTTCCCAGAAGAAAAAGAGAAATATAAAGGGAAAAAGAAAATATTTGAAGAGATTATAATTGAAAACTTCCCTAATATGGGAAAGGAAATAGTCAATCAAGTCCAGGAAGTGCAGAGAGTCCCATGGACGATAAATCCAAGGAGAAAAATGCCAAGACACATATTAATCAAACTATCAAAAATTAAAGACAAAGAAAGATATTAAAAGTAACAAGGGAAAAGCAACAATTCACATACAAGGGAATCCCTAGAAGCTTAACAGCTGATCTTTCAGCAGACACTCGGCAAGCCAGAAGGGAGTGACAGGACATATTTAAAGTGATGAAAGGGAAAAACATACAACCAAGATTACTCTACCCAGCAAGGATCTGATTCAGATTTGACAGAAAAATTAAAACCTTTACAGACAATCAAAAACTAAAAGAATTCAGCACCACCAAACCAGATTTAAAACAAATGCTAAAGGAATTTCTCTAGGCAAGCAGCACAAGACAAGGAAAAGACCTACAATAAGAAATTCAAAACAATTAAGAAAATGGTAATAGGAACATACATATTGAAAACTACCTTAAATGTAAATGGATTAAATGCTCCAACCAAAAGACACAGACTGGCTGAATGGATACAAAAACAACACCTGTATATATGCTGTCTACAAGAGACCCACTTCAGAGCTAGGGACATATACAGACTGAAAGTGAGGAGATGGAAAAAGATATTCCATGCAAATGGAAATCAAAAGAAAGTTGGAGTAGCAATTCTCATATCAGACAAAATAGACTTTAAAATAAAGACTATTAAAAGAGACAAAGAAGGACACTACATAATGATCAAGGGATCAACCCAAGAAGAAGATATAACAATTGTAAATATTTATGCACCCAACATAGGAGCACCTCCATACATAAGGCAAATACTAACAGCCATAAAAGGGGAAATAGACAGTAACACAATCATAGTAGGGAATTTTAACACCCCAATTTCACTAATGGACAGATAATCCAAAATGAAAATAAATAAGGAAATGCAAGCTTTAAATGACATATTAAAGATGGACTTAATTGATATATATAGGACATTCCATTCAAAAACAACAGAATACACTTTCTTCTCAAGTGCTCAAGGAATATTCTCTAGGAGAGATCATATCTTGGGTCACAAATCAAGCCTTGGTACATTTAAGAAAATTGATATCGTATCAGGTATCTTTTCTGATCACAATGCTATGAGACTCTATATAAATTGCAGGGAAAAAAATGTAAAAGAAATACAAATGCATGGATGCTAAACAATACACTATTAAATAACCAAGAGATCACTGAAGAAATCAAAGAGGAAATCAAAAAAAATACCTAGAAACAAATGACAGTGAAAACACGACAAACCAAAACCTATGGGATGCAGCAAAAGCAGTTCTAAGAGGGAGTTTATAGCAATACAATCCTACCTCAAGAAATAAGAAACATCTCACATAAAAAACTAACCTTACACCTAAAGCAATCAGAGAAAGAAGAACCAAAAAAAACCCAAAGTTAGCAGAAGGATAGAAATCATAAAGATCAGATCAGAAACAAATGAAGCAGAAATGATCGAAACAACAGCAAAGATCAATAAAACTAAGCACTGGTACATTGAGAAGGTAAAAGAAATTGATAAACCATTAGCCAGACTCATCAAGAAAAAAAGGGAAAAGACTCATATCAACAGAATTAGAAATGAAAAAGAAGTAACACTGCAGAAATACAAAGGATAATGAGAGATTACTACAAGCAACTATATGCCAATAAAATGGACAACCTGGAAGAAATGGACAAATTCTTAGAAAAACACAACCTTCCGAGACTGAACCAGGAAGAAACAGAAATTATAAACAGATTAATCACAAGCACTGAAATTGAAACTGTGATTAAAAATCTTACAACAGACAAAAGCCCAGGACCAGATGGCTTCAGAGGTGAATTCTATCAAACATTTAGAGAAGAGCTAACACCCATCCTTCTCAAACTCTTCCAAATGTAGCAGAGGGAAGAACACTCCTAAACTCATTCTACGAGGCCACCATCACCCTCATACCAAAACCAGACAAAGATGTCACCAAAAAAAGAAAACTACAGGCCATTATCACTGATGAACATAGATGCAAAAATCCTCAACAAAATACTAGCAAACAGAATCCAACAGCACATTAAAAAGATCATACACCATGACGAAGTTGAGTTTATCCCAGGAATGCAAGGATTCTTCAATATATGCAAATCAATCAATGCGATACACCATATTAACAAATTGAAGGAGAAAAACCATATGATTATCTCAATACATGCAGAAAAATATTTCCAAAAAATTCAACACCGATTTATGTAAAAACCCTCCAGAAAGTAGGCATAGAGGGAACTTACCTCAATATAATAAAGGCCATAGATGACAAACCCACAGCCAACCTCCTTCTCAATGGTGATAAACTGAAACCATTTCCACTAAGATCAGGAACAAGACAAGGTTGCCCACTCTCACCACTATTATTAATCATTTGGAATATTTGGAATTTTTAGCAACAGCAATCAGAGAAGAAAAAGAAATAAAAGGAATCGAAATCAGAAAAGAAGAAGTAAAACTGTCATTGTTTGCAGATGACATGATATTATACATAGAGAATCCTAAAGATGCTACCAGAAAACTACTAGAGCTAATCAATGAATTTGGTAAAGTAGCAGGATACAAAATTAATGCACAGAAATCTTCTGCATTCCTATACACTAATGATGAAAAATCTGAAAGAGAAATTAAGGAAACACCCCCATTCACCATTGCAACCGAAAGAATAAAATACCTAGGAATAAACCTACTTAAGGAAACAAAAGACCTATATGCAGAAAACTATAAGACACTGATGAAAGAAATTAAAGATGATAGAAACAGATGGAGAGAATACCATGTCCTTGGATTGGAAGAATCAACATTGTGAAAGTGACTATACTACCCAAAGCAATCTACAGATTCAATGCAATGCCTATCAAACTACCAATGGCATTTTTCATAGAATTAGAACAAAAAATTTCACAATTTGTATGAGAATGCAAAAGAGCCCGAATAGCCAAAGCAATCTTGAGAAAGAAAAAAGGAGCTGGAGTAATCAGGCTCCCTGACTTCAGACTACACTACAAAGCTACAGTAATCAAGACAGTACGGTACTGGCAAAAAAACAGAAATATAGATCAATGCAACAGGATAGACAGCCCAGAGATAAATTCATGCACATATGGTCACCTTATCTTTGATAAAGGAGGTGAGAATATATAATGGATAAAAGACAGACTCTTCAATAAGTGGTGCTGGGAAAACTGTACAGCTACATGTAAAGGAATGAAATTAGAACACTTCCTAACACCATACACAATAATAATCTCAAAATGGATTAAAGGCCTAAATGTAAGGCCAGACACTATAAAACTCTTAGAAGAAAACATAGGCAGAACACTCTATGACATAAATCACAGCAAGACCCTTTTTGACCCACCTCCTGGAGAAATGGAAATAAAAACAAACAAATGGGACCTAATGAAACTTAAAAGCTTTTGCACAGCAAAGGAAACCATAAACAAGATGGAAAGACAACCTCAGAATGGGAGAAAATATTTGCAAATGAAGCAACTGACAAAGGATTAATCTCCAAAATTTACAAGCAGCTCATGCAGCTCAATATCAAGGCAACAAAAAACCCAATCCAAAAGTGGGCAGAAGATCTAAATAGACATTTCTCCATAGAAGATATACAGATTGCCAACGAACACATGAAAGGATGCTCAACTTCACTAATCATTAGAGAAATGCAAATCAAATCTACAATGAGGTATCACCTCACACCAGTCAGAATGGCCATCATTAAAAAATCTACAAACAATAAATGCTCGAGAGGGTGTGGAGAAAACGGAACCCTCTTGCATTGTTGGTGGGAATGTAAAGTGATACAGCCACTATGGAGGAGAGTATGGAGATTCCTTAAAAAACTAAAAATAGAACTACCATATGACCCAGCAATCCCACTGCTGGGCATATAGCCCGAGAAAACCATAATTCAAAAAGAGTCATGTACCACAATGTTCATTGCAGCTCTATTTACAATAGCCAGGACATGGAAGCAAACTAAGTGCCCATTGACAGATGAATGGATATAGAAGATGTGGCAATATATACAATGGAATATTACTCAGCCACAAAAAGAAATGAAATTTAGTTATTTGTAGTGAGTTGGATGGACCTAGAGTCTGTCATACAGAGTGAAGTAAGTCAGAAAGAGAAAATCAAATACCATATGCTAACACATATATATGGAGTCTAAAAAAAAAATGGTTATGAAGAACCTAGGGGCAGTACAGCGATAAAGACATAGATGTAAAGAATGGACTTGAGGACCCGAGGAGGGGGAAGGGTAAGCTGGGACGAAGTGAGAGTGGAATTGACATATATACACTACCAAACGTAAAATAGACAGCTAGTTGGAAGCAGTCGCATAGCACAGGGAGATCATCTCGGTGCTTTGTGTCCACCTAGAGGGGTGGGATAGGGAGGGTGGGAGTAGGACGCAAGAGGGAGGGAATATGGGGATATACGTATACATATAGCTGATTCACTTTATTATACAGCAGAAACTAACAGAACATTGTAAAGCAATTATACTCCATAAAGCTGTTAAAAAAAATGAACACAAAGGAATAAAGAGAATGAGGAGTAGCAAATATGCCATAAATGTATAGTCTGTTTTTCTTGTTTTTGAACTTCTTTAAAATAAAATTGACTGCTTATCAAAAATAATAAAACTAATCAGAGTTTTCTATGAATTTTTTTTTCCATTTTTAAGTTAGCCAAACTAACGTCTTGTAGAAACAGACTCCTTTCTTCTTGGAATATATATCTATTATTCCCCATTGGGGATTTACTTAACTATTACAGAGTGAGAAGTATTGACAAATACCTCACTTTGTAGTTGCCACTAAAGCAACTGCATGATACACTAGATAACACATAAAAGAGTAAATAAAGGTCAACAGTAGTAAAGATAATAAGCTAGGGTCAATGGAAATAGCCTCATAAGACTTCTATTTCACAGGTAAAATGGTATAAAATTAGCTCATGGAATTCTGTAATAAAGCAAGAATGCTTATAGTAAAGCCTGAAAACAAAACCCTAAAATACATTTTCAAAAATGAAAAATGTAATTAATACAAAAGAAGGAAGCAATGAAGAAACAAAGGTAGAAAAATTAGATGGGACACATGTAAAAGACAAATATGGAAGACTTAAACCTACTCATATCTTAGTTTTCAGCAGTTTTTTCTTTTATGGAGTTAAGTGTGGCATTCTTTACATGTATATGTGTATCCTGCTTAATATATGACTTGATTTCTTATACCCATTTCAAAATTTCTTCCTCGTAATCTCCCCAAAGATTGATTCTATCCTACTTTAACTCTTCTCTTGTGCAACGGTATTTACATTCTGGTTAGTCTTTTCGTTTTGTTCTATATAACCCATGTGATCTCTTATGTATTTTCCATCCAATTGCCTCTCTATTTTTCAGTCTAAATATCCTACAACTATTTTCAGTTCATTATCTCTTACTTGCTGTTCAATCTATTGCACTCAAAAATATTAGGCTTTTTAAGAGTTCTTACTTGCTTCTCCTTTGTAATTTCTGCTATTTTCTTTGTTGTCTCATTTATCCTTAATTTGTTGTGGTCATTTTAAAGTCTATGTCTGAAAACTCCTTTTTAAAATATCTCCTATCATTTCATATTTGGAATTTTTCATCTTTTAAAAGAGTTGGAAAATAATCTGAAAAAATATATATATATAACTGAATCACTTTGCTGTACACCTGAAACTAACACAATATTGTAAATCAGCTATACTTCCAAAAAAAAGTTTTGTGTTCTTGTAAAACTGGTTGTCTTTTTACTGAATTATGGACTTCATTTATAAAAGAGAATTTGAGGCTCTGGTTGTCATTTTCCTTTAGAGAAGATTTATGGTTCCTTGGGGTGGGCAGCTATTCTCTTCACAGTAACAGTCTCGTATCACTTTTCCCAGTTGGAGACTAAGATGATGTGAAGTCAGATTTTAGTCTTTTGTGACTGAGTAATCTATTTATGTTTCACCTTTCATTCCTTGTGGACCTCAAAGTCCCAATCAATAGCTTGGAAAATTTACAAAGTTTTCATTTCAAGTGGGTCCTCAAAGTCTCATAAGACTACAGAAATCTCTGCTCAGCTTCTGCACCTATAGTTACTGCTTTCACTTTTTGAATCAGTAATCATCTCAAAGGGAAAAGTGGTCCCCAACACGCAGATAATAACTCTGCACTTTCCTCCAATCCAAGATTGCAGGTCCCCCAATTTTCACTGTCTTTGTAGATTTCCATTGCCTTCATACATAAGATATATACAGTTTGTCAAGATTTTTAAGTGGAAGAGTTGCTCTAAACTAGGCAAATATGGCCAGAAACATAACACCACCACCAAAGGTGAGATCAATAACATCACGTGATTTTTAGAGTTACCTTCCCTTTGGTCTTGTCTTCTCAGCTTGTTGAGATTTCTTAATGACCAGATGTTAGTTTTCAGGTACCAGGATATTTAATTTTTAAACTAATAAGCTATACTTAAAAAAGAAAAAATAGGCCTTTGGAGCTAAAAGTTAGAATAGCTGTTCAGAGTATATAAAGCATCTAATAGACTATAACACCTAATAATGCAAATATATATTCGCAGAATATGACAGCAAGACTAACCTGAAATTGAAGGATATTTTCTCCAGAATTTGAAGGAAAAAAATCACAGAAAAATCAATAACTATAGGCAGCGATTCATAACTAATTCATTTCACTGTTTCATCTATATTTTAGTGATGTGAATGAATAGAAATGTATGGTTTATAATAAATAAGTTATGGATATGCTTTATGTTTAATATATGTAACCTTGATTGAATGCAATTTCTTAGAGATCCAATAATGCTGACTGTTATGATTTACAACTTTTTTCTAACTTTTAGTGGTCAAAAGGTAATTCTGATAATTCTCAAATGAGTTTTCTTCAATATAACTCAGAGATTATAAATTTATCATTAAATTTCCTAGTCCAGGTATTTGATGAAATTTTTTTCCAGGTAAAACATATTCCTCATTACTCCCATCACTACAGAATATCTATTTCCTACTTATGTTTCTGTCTAAACATCTAAATAAGTAAAGCTATCTACCTATAGAAACAATAACAGTTTGGTGCAGACTTGCAGAATAAAACCGCAGGAAAGGATTTTGAAATACATAGTTTCTTATCATTATTTCTGGTAAATAAAGAATAAAGAGGGCAGGAGAGAGGAGCAAATTCAGAGGGAGAAAGGCAGAGAGAGAGTCAGAAACAAAGAGAGAAAAAGTAGGAAAGAAACAGAGCAAGTACTCTGAAGGAAAAAGTGGAGAGCTAAATTGACCTAAATTAACCTGAGTTGACTAAAAGTTAAGTATCAATTTGGTTATGGTTTGAATTGCCATATTTTATCTACTTAATTTTATATGCTGTTAACTTATTTTTATTCTTTTCTTTTTTCCTTTAGTGGTAGTATGAGTTATGCTTGGGATTCTGGTGGAGAATGAGGAAGTACTGCTATTCTGTGTTGCTTTTAAGTGAATTGTTGGGAGGAATGAGTAACAGGATGTCAGTTCATTCAGGCTGCTATAATAAAAGTATCAGACTGGGTAGCTTAAACAATTTATATCTTATGGTTCCAGAGGCTGGAAATCCAAGATTAAGGCACAGGCAGATTCAGTGTCTGGTGAGGGGTCACCTCCAGGTTCATAAATGGTCATATTTTCATTATGTTTTCAAATGGCAGAAGGAGCAAGTGAGCTTTCTGGGGCCTCTTTTGTAAAGGCACTAATCTCATTCGTGAGATCTCCACCCTCGTGATCTGATCACCTCCCAAGGGCCCATTTCCAAATACCATCACATTATTAGGCTTCAACATATGAATTTAGGGGAGGACACAAACATTCTGTCTCTAGAATTCTGCCCTAGCTCCCCAAAATTCATGTCCTTTTCGCATGCAAAAAGTATTCATTTCATCCCAACAGCCCTGAAAGTCTTAACTCATTCCAGCATTAATTCAAAAGTCTAAAGCCTAAAGTTTGATCAAAATCAGATATGGGTAAGCCTCAAGGTATGATTCATCCTGAGGCATACTGCTGTCCAGCTGTGAATCTGTAAAACTAAACAAGTTACGTGCTCCCAACATACTACTGAGGGACAGGCATATGATAGACATTTCCATTCCAAAAGAGAGAAAGAAGTGGTAAGTCCCAGGTTAAGTCCCAAACTTAATGGGACAAACAATAAATCGTAAATCTCAAGAGTGATCCTCTTTAGCTGGATGCTCTGCCTTCAAGGCCCACTGGTTTGGCAAGTCACTTCCAAGACTTTGTGGGACAGCACTACCAAGTGGTTCTCCTCCTGGGTCCCTACAGTCTGTCAATGGCCCCATCCTTTGAAATCTAGGCAGAGGCAGACATACCCCACCTTGGCTCCTGCACTATGCTCATCCATGGAGATGGTGCCCAGAGGAAGCGGTTAAAGTGTTCTGCCTGTGCATTTGGGAGGGGAGGCCACCTAGCCTGCAATGCACTGGAGCCTACCGAAACCACATCTGGGACAGCAGAGGAGTGGTGCCAGAGGGTGAATGGAGCTGCGGTGTGAGGTGACACCTGGTGATGTGTGAGCAGTGTGCATCTATGGGCCCCAGGAGCCACTCCTCCTTTGAAATTTCTCTGCCTTGCAAGTCCTTACACTCTGGGCCTCTGACTCAGGTGGCAGCCCTGATCATCTCTGAATTGCCTTTGGGGTCATTCTTCCATTGGCTGACCCATACAGATTTCCTCATCAAATGGTCATTTGGCCACACTCTTACTGTTTCCACTTTTCCAAATAAGGATAAGCTGAAATTTTCCCAAACTTTTACATTCTGCTCCCTTTTTCTTAACTATTCCGTCTTTAAGTCATTTTTCACTTCTTGTATTTTACTATGAGCAGTCAGGAGGAGCGAAGCCCAGACCTTCAACACCTTGCTTAGAAAGAGCTTCAACTAAATAGCCAATTTCATTGCTTGCAAGTTCTACCTTCCACAAAAGTAAAACACAACACAACTCAACCAAATTCTTTGCCAGTTTATAGAAAGGATGGGCTTGCTTTCAGTTTCAAATAGCATGTTCCTCATTTCCATCTGAGACCTCAACAGAAAGACTTTACTGTTCTTATTTCTATCAATATTGTGTTCAGGATTACATAAATATTCTCTAAGAAATTGAGGCTTTCTCCACCAGAATTACCTTTAAAGGTCTCTTCATGGCAATGTAGGCTTTTTCTAGCATCACCTCAAAACTCTCCCAGCCTCGAGAGAGAGTCATGGACATATACACACTAACAAACGTAGTAAGGTAGATAGCTAGGGGGACAACCCAGTTCCAAAGCTGCTTCCACATTTTTAGTTATTTGTTACAGCAATATCCCACTTCTCAAGACCAATTTCTGCTTTAGTCCATTTGGGTTGCTAAAACAAAACTCCTTACACTGGCTGGCTTAAATAACAAACATATTTTACAGTTCTGGAGATTAGAAGCGCGAGATAAAGTTGCTCATAGATTCAGTGTCTGCTGAGGACCTGTATCCTGTTTCAAAAATGGGTGTCTTGTTGAGGTGCCCCCTTACATGGCAGAAGGAACAAGGGAGCTCTGCGGGGTCTCTTTTATTTATTTATTATAATTGTAGGTGTATAACTTTATTACATTTTTTATTGTGCAAACATTGAGTTTGTCCCTAAACTGCATATATTTTATTTTTTGAATTTTATTTATTTTTTTATATAGCAGGTTCTTATTAGTTATCTAGTTTATACATATTAGTGCATATATGTCAATCCCAATCTCCAAATTCATCATACCACCACCACCCCCTGCCAGCCACTTTCCTCCCCTGGTGCCAATATGTTTGTTCTCTACATCTGTGTCTCTATTTCTGCCTTGCAAACTAGTTCATCTATACCATTTTTCTAGATTCCACATATATAAGATAATATACAATATTTGCTTTTCTCTTTCTGACTTACTTCACCCTGTATGACAGTCTCTAGATCCATCCACGTCTCTACAAATGACGCAATTTTGTTCCTTTTTATGGCTGAGTAATATTCCATTGTATATATGTACCAATGGTACCTTCTTTATCCATTCATCTGTCGATGGGCATTTAGGTTATGTCCATGATCTGGCTACTGTAAATAGTGCTGCAATGAAAACTGGGGTGCATGTGTCTTTTTGAATGATGGTACTCTCTGGGTATATGTGCAGTAGTGGGATTGCTGGGTCATATGGTAAGTTTATTTTTATTTTTTTAAGGAACCTCCATACTGATCTCCATAGTGGCTGTATCAATTTACATTCCCACCAACAGTGCAAGAGGGTCCCTTTTCTCCACATCCTCTCCAGCATTTGTTTGTAGATTTTCTGATGATGCCCATTCTAACTGGTGTGAGGTGATACCTCATTGTAGTTTTTTTTTTTTTTTTCTCATTGTAGTTTTGATTTGATTTCTCTAATAATTAGTGATGTTGAGCAGATTTTCATGTGCTTCTTGGCCATCTGTATGTCTTCTTTGGAGAAATGTCTATTTAGGTCTTCTGCCCATTTTTGGATTGGGTTGTTTGTTTTTTTAATATAGAGCTGCATGAGCTGTTTATATATTTTGGAGATTAATCCTTTGTCCATTGATTCATTTGCAGATATTTTCTCCCATTCTGATGGTTGTCTTTTCATCTTGTTTGTAGTTTCCTTTGCTGTGCAAAAGCTTTGAAGTTTCATTAGGTCCCATTTGTTTATATTTGTTTTTATTTCCATTTCTCTAGAAGGTGGATCAAAAAAGATCTTGCTGTGATTTATGTCAAAGAGTGTTCTTCCTATGTTTTCCTCTAAGAGTTTTATAGTGTCCAGCCTTACATTTAGGTCTTTAATCCATTTTGAGTTTATATTTGTGTATGGTTTTAAGGAGTGTTCTAATTTCATTCTTTTACAAGTAGCTGTCCAGTTTTCCCAGCATCACTTATTGAAGAGACTGTCTTTTCTCCATTGTATATCCTTGCCTCCTTTGTCATAGATTAGTTGATCATAGGTCGTGGGTTTATCTCTGGGCTATCCTGTTCCATTGATATATATTTCTGCTTTGTGCCAGTACCATATTGTCTTGATCACTGTAGTTTTGTAGTATAGTCTGAAGTCAAGGAGGCTGATTCCTCCAACTGCATTTTTTCCCCTCAATAGTGTTTTGGCTATTCAGGGTATTTTGTGTCTCCATACAAATCTTAAGATTTTTTTTTTTCTAGTTCCTTAAAAAAATGCCACTGGTAATTTGATAGGGATTGCATTGAACCTGTATATTGTTTTGGGTAGTATAGTCATTTTCACACTATTGACTCTTCTAATCCAGGAACATGGTATATCTCTCCATCTGTTTGTATCATCTTTGATTTTTTTCATCACTGTCTTATAGTTGTCTGAGTACAGGTCTTTTACCTCCTTAGGTAGGTTTATTCCTAGGCATTTTATTCTTTTTGTTGCAGTGGTGAAGGGGATTGTTTCCTTGATTTCTCTTTCTGATCTTTTGTTGTTAGTGTATAGGAATGCAAGAGATTTCTGTGCATTAATTTTGTAACCTGAAACTTTCCCAAATTCATTGATTAGCACTAGTAGTTTTCTGGTGGCATCTGTAGGATACTCTATGTATAGTATCATGTCATCTGCAAACAGTGACAGTTTTACTCCTTTTCCAATTTGTATTCTTTTATTTCTTTTTCTTCTGTGATTGCCATGGCTAGGATTTCCAAAAGTATGTTGAATAATAGTGGCGAGAGTGGACGTCTTTTTCTTTTTTCTGATCTTAGAGGAAATCCTTTCGGTTTTACACCATTGAGAATGATGTTTGCTGTGCATGCATTTGTCATATATGGCTTTTATTATGTTGGGTAGGTTCCCTCTATGCCCACTTTCTGGAAAGTTTTTATCATACATGGGTTTTGAATTTTGTCAAAAGCTTTTTCTACATCTATTGAGATGATCATATGGTTTTTATCCTTCAATTTGTTAATATGGTGTATCACATTGATTGATTTGTGTATACTGAAGACCCCTTGCATCCCTGGGATAAAACCACTTGATCATGGTGTATCTCTCTTTTTTTTTTCTTTCTTCAGTACGCAGGCCTCTTACTGTTGTGGCCTCTCCTGTTGCGGAGCACAGGCTCCAGACGCGCAGGCTCAGCGGCCATGGCTCACGGGCCCAGCCGCTCTGTGGCATGTGGGATCTTCCCGGACCAGGGCATGAACCCGTGTCCCCTGCATCGGCAGGCAGACTCTCAACCACTGCGCCACCAGGGAAGCCCACCTTTTATTTTTTTTACTTAAGTGAGACAGGAAGGCTAGAGAGGGATGGAGTTGGGTATTTCCCTTCCTCCATACTGTTTAGGCTCTGCTAAAACCCACTTTGGGGAGACAGTGGTAGAACAGTTTCCCTTATGGGCATGCCTTTGTTAAGGAAAACAGAATTCTCTGAGCATATTCCAAAATGGTTACTTTTCCCCTCCCCTGTTGGAAGCAGGAAGGGATTTTTCTCAGATCTTCAAAGTGAAAACCTCGTGGGGCTCCTGGAGGGAAAACTACAAAAGTGCAGGAGATCCTTATGACTGTCTTTCTGAAGTTTTTATACCTTATGTTAGTCCACGCTAGTCTCTAGCAATTAGTCAACAAACTATTACATTGAATGCTGACTCTAGTGCCTGTTTCTGCCCTTGATAAGCTACCATGTCTGTATCTACTTTTCTTTCCAGTTTTCAGGACAGTGGTTTTTCTGTGATTCATTAGATAAGTAGTTATCTAATGAATGTAAGAGAGTTGTTGACTTTTGGTTTTTCAGGTTTTTCTTGCTATGAGAATGACAACAATGACTTCCAAACTCTTACATTTGGTATCTTTATAATAAAAATGTTCTAAACATAAGGCTTTTGAAAATGCCTATAATACTAATACCTATTACCAATTTTTAATTATTTTTCTTATTTTATCCTGACTCTAATTTCCAGGTACTTCCATAATTTCTAATAGTCTAAAGTGAGTTTCTTGTTCAGTCATTAACCCAACTGTATTATCTTACAAGAATTTACATGTGTGTACAGTGATATGCTTCCAAATGATTTTGCCTACGTTATATGTTTATTAGGCATATAGACAGAAGTGTCTTCTGAAAAGGAATAAGTCAAAAATTTCCAGTTAGCATTTTCTTGGTAGACAGTGTAATAAAATAAATGAAAACAGGACAAGAATCAGAAACTCTCTATGTAATCCTTTTGCTAAATATCTAATTGTGTTCATTTAGTCCAATCAGTGTTCTAGTTAGTCCACTGTTGTGTCTGTGAAATAGAAATTATACCACCTGTTCCTTCAGTTCATTAAGCTGTAAGAATGAAATAAAATGTGTTCAGGAGGTTAAGTAGTCTAAATAGGGGAACTGGTTAGATTTGCCAAGAATAGCCTTCTAACAGTCCTCCCAAACTCACCAGTAGTGCACATATTAATATTGTTAACATGATTAAGATACCCTGTGAAAGCACCTAGAAAATTATAATGTTATGAAAAATAATGGCTGCCATTATTTTAATCATGTGTTATGTTACTATTGTGTATCCTGTGCATCCATATTCTCTTGATTTTGAATCCATTTTGAGTTAACAAACAAAAGAATTCTCTAGTTCTAGCCATGAATTCTGATGAAATAATATCGTAACCCCAAAGGCATGGAAATAAATAAATTTCATTTCAATTTAATGATCAGAGGACCAACATTTTCTCCAAATACCAGCTACATTCACTATACTAGAAATCATGTGTGAGGTTTATATAACAATCCTTATTCCTAGCACACTAAACCAAAATAGATTATTTTTGAACTAAAATTCCTCCACACTATATAAATCGAACTTCAAGATAAATTCATTCTAGGCCCATCTATACCTTTTACATCACTGCTTTTGGGGAGTACTGATGCAGAAAATCACACTATATACAGGTAAATGTTTTAAGATGAATTTAATTTTAAAACTCAAAATCATATATCTTAACAAGAGGTATTGGACAGGAAGCTTATCTCTGTACTCTGGAAGTTATACACTTTCCTATTTTCTTTTTAAGTCAGGGCATTCATTTAACTAACCAATGTAACATGTAGTAAAATTCCTGCTACAATTTATTCACACCGTTTATTCACAAGAAGAATGATTGATAGATTGATATGTTCTGACATTGATACTGAGCTAGAAGGAAACAAATCTGTGAAATATATAAATCTTTTGTCAGGTTTTACAAGTTCAAAACCACTTGAAGCTTTTGTACACCTTGTCTGATGTTTAAATACCTGTGTGATGACATATTGAGGTTACAGTTCTCAATGAAGCAGTGCTGTGTATCTGAAAGCACTTGCATTGATTTTATCACTAGATAGCAGCTATGTGACAACTGGTGGATTGTAGGGACCACAGTCCATGAACTCTATGTGCCTATCTGTTGTCGGTAGACTTTTAAAGTCTCCTTATCCTGCACATTTGATATTTGCTAAAACGGCACACTTTTATTTGACCAATATATTTTTTGTTCAAGAAATCAATGATAATAATTACCCAGAGTAGATTTAAATAATAGGTATTCAAATTGATTGGTTTGTCTTAGCACTTTAATTTAACCAATAATGTAAGATATATGTTGATTCCACAAAGAGACAGAGGGATTACTCTTTCTTTTCTGTTGAATTCTTAGTTCTTAATAAATCATTCTGTTTATCAATAGTGCTGCAGGACACGGGGGAATTGTTGGTTGATACATGATTAACAAGTCTCAGATGGCTAACTCCACCTCCTCAACAGCCCTCTATAATGTCAATTGTATCTTTAACACAGAGAAATCCTTTTATAATAATT
This sequence comes from Neophocaena asiaeorientalis asiaeorientalis, assembly GCF_003031525.2. NCBI lineage: Eukaryota > Metazoa > Chordata > Mammalia > Artiodactyla > Phocoenidae > Neophocaena > Neophocaena asiaeorientalis. The sequence continues at coordinate 7,075,071 of NW_020172492.1, forward strand.
TATAAAGGAAATAGATAAATCTAAGAAGGTTGAAGGAACATTTTTAAATCATATTGCTAGAAAGTTTTGAAAATCTTAAGGGTCAGTAAAGGTGATAATTTCTTTCCATATCTTGATAGTCAACAGCTTGATGGCACTTTTTATATTAATCCAATTGATATAATGAAATCCATGGGAGAGCAGGTGGTCAAAATTTATGTGATGAAAAGATCTGGACTGAGACTCTGGTACTATTATCTACTAGCTGAATTTCTTAATTTTTCTTAGTCCCAGTTTTATCATCTGTAAAATAAGAATAATTGTAGCTATCCTGTTGAGAGAGTTAGGGATAGGACATAAAGGAGATTCTCAGCAAATGGGTAGAACATTTTATAGACCAAAGTTTCAAGTAAAATTAATTCGGGCATTTGGTATAACTGACAGATGTCAAATAGGGTCAGATAGAAAAGAGAACCTTGACTTGTGGTCACAGAGACATAGGTCTAGCTTTACAAAGACCTAAAGGAAATCTGTTGTTTTGCTCCTGGCAGCACACATCTTTTTCAGTTGAATGATTAGATGGATCCCAGAAAAATTATGGGTTATATAACACACAAAACATTAAAAAATAAAGATGCTATAATTTTTTCTAACTTTCAGACATTATATTTTAATCATCTTATTAATTGAGGATGTAACACCAAAGCGATGTAAATAAGCATTATATTAGGGAGTCTGATGTGCTCATCTGTTTTACGTTAAAATAACTGAAATAAAATCCCAGAATTACCATACAATCTATTTTTAATATTAGTCTGAACATTTGGCATATATGGGATCCTAAATTATGTGAAAATAAAATTACATGATTCATGTAATTGCCCTGTATAAAAGGACACATAAATCCCCAAAATCTTAATACACTAGTGAGTTGACACTAAAAGTCAAGTCATTGGGAAAAACAGCAAAAAACAATGATTAGTAATTGATTAAATTGTGAATTAGGGAAATATTTTTAAACTACAAAATTATGGATGCTTTGACAAAAAGAAGGTTGGACAATTTGATCACAAACAGTAGCAATTTATAGGTCAAGATAAGCCAATCAAAATTATATTTGTCTGAAACAAAACTGAAAGTCAAATAGGAAATTCAGTAAAATATTATCACCAAATGTTACATAATCATTCATGTAGGACATATATCATTTTCTCTTTAACATCATTAAGGACTCATAAAATTCACAAGTGATAATAATAAGAGCTCCCCTCACAATAACAAAATAATAAAATAGACTAAGGGAAAGAATATATTTTTAAAGAAATATCTCATTAAACATAAGGAATTATAATTCTCAAAAATATTTGAGGTATTTTCAAAGAAATACATTATGAAGAAATATTGAGATATTTTATTATCAAATTCACAAGGATAAATTTTTGACATGTTTTTAATGACAAAAGATAATGTTGACGAAACAGATACCTTGAAACAGTATTGGTAGTAGTTTAAAATGTCACCGTTGTTCTGGAAAACAATCATGAGCTTTAAATATATTCTTTTTAACCAGATAACTGATTGGGGAATCTGTCCTAATTAAATAGTTTCAAACATGTGATATTTATGTTATTGTAAAAAGTTATTATTTAACAAAAAACAACATAATAACATATTTACTAGCTCCAGGTAACCTTAATTTCTTGAGGAAAAAAAGGCAAATTTTTGAATTAAGATATTGAGAAAAAGATGAATATTCTAGGCAATAGTTTTTTAAATTCTTCATTTCCTTTGGACATATGCAACATTTTCCTGTTCCCTGGTTTTTATATCTCCTTTTCAAAATGACGTTAATTATCTAGTGAATACATGTATATGATTTTTAAAAATCGAGTAATACTTTTTTTTTTTTTTTTTTTTCGGAACGCATGTGGGATCCTCCCAGACCGGGGCATGAACCCGTGTCCCCTGCATCGGCAGGTGGACTCTCAACCACTGCGCCACCAGGGAAGCCCCTCGAATAATACTTTTTTGTGGAGTGGCAATGAAACTAACTTGTATGTTAACTTTGTGTCCTGCTAATGATTTTTTTCAAATATTCATCATAATTTATAATATTGAATCCTTGAAGCATATTATTCTACTTATAAAACTGAATTGTTTGCTGAGCATTAACGTTTCATAAAGTTCATACTTAGAACTTTATGCTCAACTAATTTAGATGGAAAAATAACTGGAGAGAGAATACAAGGGCAAGAAGGAAATGAAAGAAATAATAATTGGTGATTAATTGTGCTTGATTTAACAGCAATACAGGCTGTGTTACAAGTGTATAGGAAACTATGTTTGTTGGTGAAGAGAAATCTGCTGCTTCAATTAATGACAGGAGGAAAAATGGAAAGAAATTACATTTTTCGAAAATCAAGGCAAATACATTCAATATTGTATTAACTCTAGGGTAAACAATCTACTATTGTTTCCTTTCCTCTAATCATACTTTTCCTAGGTATCAACACTGTTTAAAATTTAAATTCTGTCTGCTAACAACACTTTTAAAATTCTTTAGAAAGAAAAAATTTATAGCACATTTGCTGACAAAATCTTTTTTAACAAAAGTAAAAGCAAATAAAAATTAGTCAAAAATTGACTTCTAAGGCTTCCCTGGTGGCACAGTGGTTGAGAGTCCGCCTGCCGATGCAGGGGACATGGGTTCGTGCCCCAGTCCGGGAAGATCCCACATGCCGCAGAGCGGCTGGGCCCGTGAGCCATGGTCGCTGAGCCTGTGCATCCAGAGCCTGTGCTCCGCAGCGGGAGAGGCCACAACAGTGAGAGGCCCGTGTACCGCAAAAAAAAAAATTGACTTCTATTCTGAAATGGTACTAAAGTTTAAACAGTTGATTCTAGAAAACTGCTTATGAACTAGTAAAATACAATATATTCCCAAGCACTATAATAATATGTGAAAAATAGAATCTTCTTGAAAAAAACATGTTAACACTCTGTTTTTGTAGTTTTATTGAGAAATAATTGACATACATCACTGTATAAATTTAAGGCTTTTAGCATGATAGTTTGATTAATATACCTTGTGAAATGATTACCACAGTAGGTTTTGTTAGCATCCATCTTCTCATGTAGATACAATAAAAAGAAAAGAAAAATAAAAAGAATCACCTGTGATAACTTATAGAATTTACTCTCAACTTACCTATATACCATACAGCAGTGTTAGCTATAGTCATCATGTTGTACATTACATCTCTAATATTTATAATAGGAAATTGTACTTTGGACCATCTTCCTCTAGTGCCCCCTCTCTCCACCCTCTGCCTCTGATAACCACAAGTCAGACTGATCTCTTTTTCTATGAATGAGTTTGCTGATTTTTGTTGTTGTTTTGATGGTTTGTTTTTGTTTCTAGATTCCACATATAAGTGAGATCATATGTATTGTTTTTCTCTGTCTCATTTACTTCACTTAGCATAATGTCTTCAAGGTCCATCCATGTTGTTGCAAATGATAGGATTTCCTCATTTTTTTTTTTTTTTACAGCTGAATAACATTCTGTTATATGTATACATCACAACTACTTTATCCATTCATCCACTGATGGACACTTAGGTTGTTTCCATATTTTAGCTATTGTAAATAATGCTACAATGAACATGGATGTGAATATATTTTTTCAAGTTAGTAATTTTGTTTTCTTTGGATATATTCCCAAAAGTGGAACTGCTGGATCATATGGTATATACATGTTTAACTTTTTGAGGATCCTCCATACTATTTTCCATAGGGACTATTCCAATTTACAATCCTACCAACAGTGCACAAGGGTTCCCTTTTTCTCCACATCCATTGTTATCTCTTGTCTTTTTTTTTCTTTTTTGGCAATACGCGGGCCTTTCACTGCAGTGGCCTCTCCCGTTCCGGATGCACAGGCTCAGCGGCCATGGCTCACGGGCCCAGCCACTCCGCGGCATGTGGGATCTTCCCAGACCGGGGCACGAACCCGTGTTCCCTGCATCGGCAGGCGGACTCTCAACCACTGCGCCACCAGGGAAGCCCAACTGAATTTTTTTAAAAATTCAATTTTAACTGGGTGTCCTGTTTCTTAACTGACAACTCTACTCTAGCCCCCAAAAATTAGCTTCCTTAAAATTTTCAAGCTTGTACGTGCCAGAGTTTTTGAACTTAGTCTTCCTTGTCCCTGAAATGCCCTTTCTCAAGGTTTTCACATGCAAAAGTATTAAAATTTAAATGACAACTAAGCCCTCAAATAAACACCTGTGAAAATTCAAATGTAGTGGCAAAAGGCTATATGCATTTTTTTTCAAAGATTAAAAAGGTCAGTTTCACAAGCCTAGGCATCAAACAAGTAAAGTGGAACATAAGCAAATAAAAGGGAGGATTTTGTGAGGCAAAATTCCTCAGGGGAGAAGAGAAATATAAAGCAAGTAAAAAGAGAACAAGTCAACTGTGGTGGACTGAATAATGGCTCCTTAAATATGTACATGCCTTAATCCCTGGAACCTGTGAATGTTACCCTATGTGGCAAAAGGGATTTTTCAGACGTGATTCAGTTAAAGGTCTTGAGATGGGGAGATTATCACGGATTATCCAAATAGGCCCCATGTAATCGAGACGACCCTTACGAGAGGGACCCAGGAGAGTCAGCAGAGAAGAAAGCAACATGATGAGAGAGGCAGAGATTGGAGAGATGCAGTTTGAAGGTGGAGGTAAGGACATAAACCAAGGAGTACAGGCAGCCAGTAAAGGCAAAAAAAATGCAAGGCAACAGATTCTCCACTCAGAGTCTTCAGAAGGAACCAGCTCTGCTGACAATTTGATTTTTCAGCCCCATAAGACTCAGCTCTCAAGACCGAAAGAGGATAAATTTGTGTTGCTTTAAGCCACTAAATTTGTGGCAATTTGCTACAGTGACTATAGGAAACTAACACACCAGCCAACTCACAGTTTCTACTCTTTTCCCATTACAGCTTCCAAACTTAATGATCAAGGATTTTTTTAAAGGAACTTTATTCATGTTTGTTTTAAATTTAGCATTCACCCAGCACTCCAGTTAAGTCTTACTTAATCATTCTTCTGTATTTACTCTGAGTTATTTTTAAAAATTTTGGTGGGAAGAGTGGTTTCAACCCTCAACCTGGTTTTTTTTATAACAAGTAAAATGAAATATTGTGGAATATCTTAAGAAATATGCTAAGAAAAGTGCATTAAACCTTTTTATTTAGCCATTGAAATAGTCTCGTTGACTAAAAAACTCCTTGGATGATACGCAGTTTGTCTACTTCCCTTCAGAAATCAAGCATGTAAACAAATACATCTGGTAGCCTCTCTAGTCTGTTGCTAACAGACAACAAATTATGTGGTTTTAGAATTGGGGAACAAAGAGAATTATTATGCATAAAGCATGTTGTAAAAATAAGAGAAAAAGAAAATACAACTGGATTTTTATCCAGTACAAGGACTGCAAACATAATAGTATTCATAAATATGAGACATTACAATATGAACACAATTATGATGAATGATAGGGGAGGAATAGTAATGATAACCAGGATGACAATTAGAACTGAGAATGTTAAGAAATTCTTACTTCTTTTTCAAAATCCAGAGACACAGTTTAAGCTTGGATTTAGTGTTAGTAAGGCTACTTACTTGGTTAATTTTTCAGCACAATGAAACAGTTTCTTAAGACAGCATGATAAAATTCTATAGCAATTCTATTCTATACAGCAATTCTATAGAAGTAAATAAACTATTTGGCAACTTGAGGAAAGAGAGATATTTTTGCTACAAATATTTATCTAAAATTAATGTAGTCATTTTAGGATTATAAAAATACAAAATATTATGAGTACACTAAGGGTAGGAAGGAAAATAATCATACCATTGTAGTTTTCCTCTGTAGGCACATTTTATGTTTGTCCTGTAAGTACTGGCTTGCCCAAGACTCTGTCTCATTCCTGCTTTGTATTTTATACAGCTTTCCAAAGAAAGTCCATGCAAAAACTTAAAAATCAATAATTCCCAGCTCGTTTCATCTCACTCAATGTTAATTGCATTTCTCTATACTTACTTAAACACTAAATATCATTTCCTAAATGTTCAGGGTCAACTTCAACTCAATCCAAAACTAAACACCTTCAAGAATATGCTCCTTTTTCTCCTGTATCTCTAATTTTGATGAATAACAGCTTTACTAACTTGCCCAGACAATGAACTAGAAACCATCCTAAATGCCATCCTTTTTCAGTTTCTAATCAACTGTTAATAATCTATTTCCCCATCTCCATCCTGATTTCACTACTTACAAGTTTCATCATCTGCTTTTGAGGTTACCTCAATCACTCTTCATCGACCCTATCAACTCTCAGTTTGTTTCCCATTATTCTATAGCACTATTGGCATATATTGGCAATCCAAGTTCTTTACCAATTCCCTAGTGATGACATAATAAAATAGAAATGTTTCAATGTATGACTTCTCTCTTTTATGAAACCTATATTCAATGTATGACTTCTCTCTCTTATGAAACCTATATGTCTACTTCACCCTGAATGACTTTAAACTACATTCATTTTCTCAGTACTCATTTTTCTTCAATCTGTACTATTCCTGGGAAGTCTTCCTTCACTCCTATAGGCAGATATAAGTCCTCTTTTTCTCATACTTCCTTGTTTAAACCTCACATATTAACCAGAATTTCTGGTTCCAAGCAACAGAAAATATTATAGTCATCACCATTTTATTACTGTATTGTATTTTATCTTGTTATTTCACATTGTAGTTTACTAATTGATTGATTTCACATTTGCCACCCCATGTAAACCTTAAATATTAGAAGTACTGGGACAGTTTTTTAAATCAACTTTGTATAATTGGCATAAAGCAGAGCATGGCATGTAGATGTTTCTTAAATGTATGCTAACCGATTTGTAAAGTTAATTATATGAAATAAATTAGATGAAATGCATTTATGTGGTTTATAATATGATTAGGCAGAAAACAATATACTGTTGGTGGACTTAGGTAAAGCAGGTACTATAAAGAGTCACCTTACTAAAGCGCAAGTACCTACTATTGGGTTGGCCAAAAAGTTCGTTTGGTTTATGAATACGTTCAATAAAGTTCTTGGTGAAAATGAAAAATGTGTCGTTTATTTTTACTTAAAACCGAACGAACTTTTTGGCCAAACCAATACATACATTGCAACAGGCAGAGCTTAACATATCATAAACTTTTTTTAGCTGACTTCCAAAATAAAAGTAAATTTAGTTAAAAAAAAAAAAAGAATGACAAGCAGGGCACCCAAATACAAGCAGGAACACTAAGGCAGTAAGCAAAAGCAAAATCCAGAAAAGTCCTGAATGAAATAACCATCTCAAAACCTCAGATTGAGTCCTACAAATATTTAAGATACTGCAATTATCAGATATGAAATATAAAATTAGTATGTAGGAAATACATATAAAATAAAAGGGCTCACACAAATGAGAAAGGAACAAAGGATTATAAAATGGCCTGTGTGATACGGAAACTATATAGATAGTATGTAGTCCCTTGGTATCCTGGGGGGTTGTTTCCAGAACCCACAGTGGATACCAAAATCCATAGATGCTCAAGTCCCATTGTAGGCTTTCTGTGTCTGAGGTTCCCATCTGGGAGTTCAACCAACCATGGACAGTACGGTACTGTAGAACTTACTGAAAAAAGGAAATCTGCCTCTAAGCAGACCCCTGCCTCGCCTCCCGTTTTAAACCCATGCTGTTCAAGTCAGATATATTTTATACAGACACACAGAAAAGAAAAGAAAAGAAAAGAGAATTTTAAAAATCCTAAAAACAGATATTTAGAGCAGTTAGGCACACTGAAAATATTTGTGACTAGAAGTTAAGTTTGATGTGACTAAAATGAAGCACAGAGAAATTTAAATACAGAAAGAGCCATTAGATATTACAAGACACAAAAGATAGAATGACGAGATGTAAAATTGGCTACTCACGGTCCCTAAAAGAGGAAATAAAAACTATGGAAGAGAAGCAATATTTCAAAGATCATACCTAAGAATTTTCTAGAGTTGTTGAAAGATGTGCATCTTCAGGTCAGCTGTCAGCTGGGTGATGCACAACTTGTTTGGCTTACTTCTGCTTGTGCTCTAAGAGTTGAACAATTTTAAGTTTTCCAGGTCTGTAATTTCTTTTGTTGTTTTGACAATACAATTCTTGGCAATACAATTCCTACAAATCTAAAAATATAGTCTATTTGTTTCTGGTCAGTTCTATGTACAAACAACTACAGATCTTGTCTATATATAGCTGTTAAGCCCGAGGGCTCTGTCTTATGTTCAGCAGACTGTTCTTTTGTCATCCCACTCTGTCAGCTTGATTGAGCTTACATGAAACAAGCACCTCTGGTGGGGCCTTATGCTCCTTCCTATGCTGGCTCCCATCACAGGGCAGAAAACTCCTAGCAGAAGATGTGTCTAGAAAAGGTTTGGGCCAAATATTTATTCTTTCATAAGACATACACTTTAAGGTCACTGCTTCTAACAGATACGGAGCTCAAAGCTCCAAATCTCAAAATTCTCCATCATTGTAGACTGTAGGCCAGAAGCAGCTTAAGCAGAGCTTTTTCTCCATCCATCACAATCTCTAGTGTGTTTACATTTCTCTTGCAGGATTTGTTTAAAGTGGAAAGAATTAACAAAAACATATCAAATTTCTTAATTTACCCTAACATTTCCACCAACATTACAGTGTGGTGGGTATGCACTCTGCCTTCCATGATACAATCAACAAAAGGTAGCCAAATGTTTTGCCAGGAATAGCGATATTGTAAATATATTAGTTTCACCCAAATCATTGTTTATATCCAGCACAAATCCAAACAATACCTTTGAACGATTCTTCTAGAAAATAATTATAAAATTTAAATGAAGAAGTCAGTATCTAAAAATAGTTTGTAAAAGAATATATTGGGATGGCTAACCTTATCAGATATTAATATTCATTACAAAATTATTGTATTTAACGTTACTTTGTTGCCTCATAGATTTACCAGTTAAAATATGGATCATTATAAAAACTCCAGAAGGAGATGAACGCATATAGTGAACACGCTATACAACAATGGTAATATCGCAAATATTTAAAATAATTGTTGTGGACAATAGCTTCAATATCCACAAGGGGATGACAGAGAAACTGGGTCCTTATTTTACACTATACACAAAATTCAATTCTAGATAAACTAAAAGTTTAAAACTAAAGTCTGGTGAAGAAATTATACAACATTTTTATGATCTCAATTTTATAAATAAAAGGACTTCTGCAAAAGCACGCAATATGAGTAAGTCAAGAAGGTAGAACTTAATAATTTTGATTGTTTTGAAACTGGAGATTTCAATTGATAGTATAAAGACAAACCAGTATTTCTGAGATGATATTTGAAAAGCATGGCTGTGAAAGAATAATATCCAAAATATGTAAGCATGCCATTAAGAGAAAAATCAAATATCTCAGGAAAATGTGGCCTGAAGGTAGAAATTGTGACTGTGCAGGGGAGAACACATAAATGGCGATATGTTGAATCTTATCAGTATTGGGGGAAATGCAAATCTTGAAAATACTGAGATGTAAGTTTTTTTCCTCCCTAGATTTGTAAAAATTGAGAAACTTCTTACTACCAAATGTTGTCATAGATAAGAAGTAATGGAAATTAGGTATGTTTGGTGTGAGTGTATGATTGATAAAAACAATTTGGAAAACATTTTTGTATTATAAAGATGAAACATATAAACTCTAAGCACCAGATATTCTGTACTGATGAATACATTTTGCAGAAATTGTTGTCCAAGTGCAAGAGGCATGTACGAGAATGTATATAAGCAGTGTTGCTTATAATAGCAAATAGCTGGAAACAAATGATTATTAGCCAGAGAATGGATAACTGTATTAATGGAATAGATGTTCACACCACGGATTATTATACCTCAGGGAGGACACTATACAATAGTTATCTAAAACAATATTACTAAGTTTAAAAATGCAGTATTGTATGAAAAAGGTCAGTTACGGGTGACTACAGAGAGTAAGATACCCTTTGTTAAAGGATGAAGAGCAAGTACAATGAAACATGCACTGTTTAGGAATAAATGCATTTTTGATTAAACTGTAACAGAAAAATAATTTCTGATAAACAATCTCATATGACAGAAGGCAGGAACATGGAAAATGAAGGAGCTCATGGTTTAATGTAAAGTCATCACTAATATTCCAAGTCTTAGTTTGAGTGTTCTATTTATGCTACAGAATTACATGTGTATTATGCATATTGTCTTGTATGCATGAAACATTGAAGAACAGAATATGTTTAAATCTCAATGCCATTTTTTACCCTGAAATTAATTCTTATCCCAGGTACACACACTGATGAATCAATCTGGACAGATACATGGTCTCCCTCTCCTCGACCCCTTGCTATAGCACTGCAGTATTTCACCTTTGTCGCCTCTTCACTTCTTTGTCTTGTGAAGAGTAAAAAATTAAGCCATGCGGGTCAGTTTTCTTAAGAATATCACTTAGATATTGGGGCTAGAGGAGGGTGAGTGCATCAGGAGAGCACATAGAAGAGTTTCATGTGTAAAGGATAGAGGAACTAACGTGCCAAAATGACAGGAAAGAGTTAAACTGATCTGAGAAATCTTTTGAGAGAAGAGAATAAGAAGTCTGCCTAGAACTTCAAGGTGTTAGCAGCTAGGAGGACAAAGGGTATTTTCCCCCCGAGTTGCCTCAGATTGTTTACTCCAACCCCACTAAATGTTTAAGAAAAAACATTTTAGAGCGTGCTCTTTATACACCTGCTCTGAGGTTCCAACACTGAGCTCTGGATTTTCATGATCAACAAAGAAAACATTAAGAATAAGAACTTACACATTTGCTGTAGAGCAGGTACATGCAGGAGAGTCCTAAAGGGATTGGTGGTGGGCATTTACCATGCTTGTATGGCTACCTGGTATTTTTCCTGCCTACCAATTATTCCACCATGGAATTCATGTCTTGGATTAAGACAACGATGCTTGGGCGTCAGTAATCGTCACTGATTACTTGGGCGTCACTGATCGCCACTTTCCAAGCTAACTCTCAAAGCGTAATCACAGTAACGTGCAGCATTTAATGTTTGGCAGTGATGACAACAATGTCCTCACTAGATCAGTTCTGCAGCTTCAGTATTTTTCTTCCTTTTTCCTTGTCTGTGTGCTCTCAGCATAGGACTTAGGTCCTGGGGCATACATGTGAGACTAATATAACATCCACATGATAGACACTGCAAACTGACTTCTTCAAGTCCTACTTCAAACTCCTTCTCCCTTGCTTTATTCTACTATAGAGGCTAGAAAGCAAATACTCAACATCTAGTCTCTCTTTGAACCTAGCAGTGCTTGTGTTCACAGTTTGGGGGATCGTCTTCCCTTCCCAGAGAAAGGAAGGAAGAAAGGATGGCAGGAAGGAAGGGAGGGAAGGAGGTAGGGAGGGAGGGAGGGGTGTGGGAAGAGGAGAAAGGGAAAGGAAAGAACAAGGAAAGAAAAAAAGAGTAAGGAAAGAAGGAATGTAGAAAGAAGGGAGGAAAACATGAAAATAGAAGAGAAAGGAAAAGAAGAAAAGGCATAATTTTTGCTTGCTTTAGTTCTTTATGTCAGCACCAAAAGGTATAACAGCCACATCCCAACCTTGAAGATTAAAGTATTAAACAAAGAATGATGGACAGAGCTCATCTGGGGTGCATATACTGGATACGGAAGGCCTCCCAACAGACATCTGCTCATGGAAAACAAAACACACCTATTAATTATTTAGTCACTGCTTGTTGATTTTTTCATTGCTCTAGAGCCTAACTGACATAGTTCATGGAACAAAAAGGATAAATATCACTGCAACTGATACTGTTTGCCTGTCTTTTATTATTTAAATAATGAACAAATGTTATTACATGGACAAACGGGCACATTACATACAGAATGAATCATGAAAATTAAAAGTATGTCATCAAGTTTAAATCAAATATCAGATTAAGCCTTCACCTTCATAGAATTAATAATCCTTACTGTGCATTGTATTAGTCATGACTGAAGAACATGAATTATTTGTTGTAATTAGGATCATACTTATATTCTCAATCTAAAGTTTAATTTTTATCTATATTTTTGTAGTTGTTTTCCAACTGTGTTTAATCAGTGGTAATGCCAGTAGCTTTTCCTGTTAAAACATCTCCTCACCAATCTGTGGATTTAAAAGACATTATAAATATATTGTCTCAGCCTCAACCTGCTCTCACAGCCCTCACAATGTTTGCCTCCTATTGCAGGTATTTCTGGAAATCAGCAGAGTTCTACTCTCTGCTGCTCAGGAGGAAGCCAGATAGTGTTTTTCTGCTCCACTGTCCTGATGGCTTTCTGTGTGGCTCTGTTCAGCGGGGCACAGCTGTTGTCTGCAGTGCGTTTCCTGAGGCCTGCAGAAGCAGAGCGCTAGCCGTCTCACAGCTCTGAGTTAGCCTTTGGCACACAGGCGGTAAAGAAAAACTCAGAATCTCAGAAAATACTTGTCAGCTACTTCATCACATGATATTAATCCCTAAAGATTTGAAAGAGTAGTGTGATCTCGTTGATTGCTTGAAATAGATCATGGTAATAATATTTACACCATGGAAATAAGCATATGATACAAATTAGGTTCAAGTTATGTTTTTTTTAAGGAGGGAGTGATTGTTAAACATTTGCCTGACACCACTGATTCAAAATGATCACCAAAAAATAAAAAAACAAAACCCAAAAAAACTAAAAATAACAATGACAACAAAAACTATCACCAAGTTCAGGAATGGGAAGGAGGTGCCATAGAACTTTTACCATCATTTATTTCTCCATCTCTTCTCATCAGAATCCGGTGCATGTAGGAAAAAAAATCAAATAAACAAACCACAACAACAACCAAAAAACTTCATTCCTCCACCTTTAGCCAAAAGCAAAGGTCCCATTTGTATTAACTCATGGAAATAAAAAGCTTGAATTTATTAACTCTCCACCATTTCTACAAACAACTATATTCTTTCTCTCTCTCTCTCTCGTTCACCCACACACACACTCACACAGTCTCTGAGTTATGGTTCCTAAAAGTCAAATGTCCTTGAACTGACAAACCAACAGCTTTCTCTCAACCCTTTTACCTGTTTCTCTGGATTAATAATCCCTATTATCTATAACAATCTTCCTGACCTTGCTAAGAGGATTAAGTTATCAGAAACAGTGAGCCAAGCACTACTTCCAGTAAACAGTATGATTGTTATTCTGCTGTGGATACTGAAAAGAACGATAATGAATTCTTGAGACCTTATGGTAACATCAAGAAGTTTACTGAAATAGAATCTGACTCCATTTTTTATATTTGACTGTTCACAGCTTTCAAGCCCCAACAACTTTATTTCTTTTCCGTTCTGTGTCCACCTTAGGGCAAGTGGTTAAGAAAAGCAAAGTGCTCCCTACTTTAGTACTGGCAGGAAGTTCAAACCACACAGTCCCCAGCATGTGTGCAGGAATCATCACTCCAGCCCTACCTCCTATGCACCATGAAACTCCAAAGCCACTCTCTTTTCCCTCCTTTCTCAAGCCATTTTCTGACACGCTTGGGAACTAGCCTTGCTCCCTCCAAGAAGTCTCATGATGTGAATGATAAATACCTTAATATATTTTTTGATTTGTGTATAACACCATCAGTCATGACATCTGAACCAAATTTGGTGTGTGAGGGGGGAAGGGAAGTACATCCTGTCTGGATACAATTATCAGAATATTTACAGAGGCCATTTGGGCTGCATTTGGTCCAATAATGGGAAAGAATAGCTAGGAGAAATCCCATAAGGAAACCCTGACTACACTGGAATTCATTTATATGGAATTAAACAATTTGTGGGAGAGCACTAATATAATAATTTGTCCATATTCCTTGGTGTAGTGTAATGTACGTCTTGCTTTTAATGATGCCATTATTTTAATCCTGCACCTAGACTCCAGTAAGTGGAAAAGGATGCAGTACAAATCACTGTACAACCATCAACTGCAATGTAAGGCAAGAGGACTGTCTTGTTTCAGCATTCTATCTTCCAGTATCTAGAACAGTGTCTAAAGTACAATACATGATACAACAAAAAGAAGCTGAGCAGAATATACCGAGTACAATATTAGAAGTACCATAAATATTTTATGCTTATTTAGAATATCAAGGACCACCCTTTGGCTGAGAACAGAGGTGAAAAAAGAAAAGTGACAAAGACTGTATCATGGAAGAAGCCTTTGAACTAGGACTTGCTTGAGAAATGTTCAGAAATTCCAATAGTGAGCCTGGCAGAAAACAGACTTGGAGTTGGGAAATAGCATTTTAAACACTGTGTATTTTAAGCAGTAACAAAGAGCTGAGAATCAAGCCCTGATATCAATAGAATAAAGAGAGTCTAGGTGTAAGCAACAACTTGCATTCAACTTGAATCTGACAAACACAATATTTAGGGAAAGTGAACAGATTTTTTATAAAGTATACACAATATTATTTCAGTATAAAATTCAAGACATGCTTTTAGCGGTCTGGATCCTGGTTCCCCTTGGGAGGGGGCAGCTTAGTGAACAAAAGGGTCATAAAGGGGGCTTCTGGAATGCTCCTAAAGTTCTATTTCTTGAGCTGGGGGCTGATGAAACAAATATATTCAGATTATGAAAGTTTACTGAGCTATATATTATGATTTGATTTCTAAATGGGTATTATAAAGTTTACTTTCAAAATTAAAATATATATCAACAGTTACATTCTGAGTAAAAAATTATGAATGGTTAAGTTTGGTTAAAGATTAAATTAATATTGAATAACAGCAGGATACACATTTGGAAACGAGTGATACTGTGATAGGCTATAAAAATGGTTCTCAGAAGCTTTGGGATGCCAAAATTACACACAAAAGTATAAAGAGTGGTATAAATACAGTTTAGTTTTGCCAAAAGTAATCTGAAATTAATGTAGCTAATGAAGAAGGGTAGGCAGTAAGTAAGTGATGGCATGTGAGGCATTGGGACAGCTGGCAGAACAAACCAGACAGTAGTTTGTGCAGCAGTGCATTTGTGTGACAGCAGTGGGAATAGTCTCACAAATCAGGCACTTTATGTACTAACATCTTGCCATTTAATAAGGTTAAGGTAAAAAGAAAGTGTGATATAAAGCTACTAAGTCTTCTAGCTAATGATATTAAAGATGCTAAAATAAGGAATCTGAGGTTTTGCGAGTTGAAATGAAGGACTGTCAGGACATGCTTGAATTCTGCTTTTCCCTATATTTGGGGGGACTGAGAAAAATTGAAACTGCCCTTTGTTTGGAAAAAGTTGAATTAAATCAATGTCTCAGTGCCTTTCGGGGAAAGTCAGCCATTCACTGTATGGTGCTTGGACTCTATTTCAAAGTGGCCCAAAGGTGTTATAAAAAGCGGTAATTAGGTTTATCAAACTGATTTGTATAGACTTTTGCCTGAACCTATGGCTTATTTGTTTCAATAAACTCAGTGATAACAGGCTTAAGCCTTACTTATTTTCTAAGGAAAAGTCTTGACCATAATACAGTCTGGCATACAGGAGACAAATTCTTCAGCTTTTATTCATTCAAAGTATAGAAATACGCAATTTGATCTGGCAATACATTGACAGGACACTAATTGTGCTTCAACCTGGCACATTTCCTGAACATGAGCACCAAGAGAAGACTGTCGTCTCCTTGGGAGGGGAGGGTGTAGGGAGTAAAATCTGTTTCCAGGAGCCCTGAATGACTGTCTCAGGGTTCTTATGACACACTAAATATTAGTATTGCTACTTGAGTCCATATTTTCAGTTCCCTAAAATGCTTTAGTGCTATTTTAGGGCCAATATTTACTGTGTATTATTTTGTTCTGTGTGCTTTGCCCCTTCTAGCTGAGCAGTTCACAGAAGGAAATCAGATTACGGGGGTGTCTCATAAACCCGTACCAATACTACCCAGCTACCTGCTTTGGCATGCATCTCTCCTTTTCCTCCTGTTAGAGTGAAATGTGCCCCCTCTTCCTACCTACAAGTTATCTGCGTATCACCTGGTTCCTATAAATACTACCTGTCTTTACTGGGCATCATGTTTGGTTATGCACCCTATTCTACTCCTCTGTGGCATTGACCTATTTACTAGAAGACAAATTCCACTAACAGGAATGAATTGGCCACCTATTATTTTTTTGCTTCGTAAATTATCAGGCTATGTCCCAAGAAAAGCCCCAAGAAAATAGGGCTAGAATTTCTCTGGAAAAATCATAGTAAGCAATGATCAGCGGAAGACTTTCTATATATTTCTACACCTCTTTCTATATATGCATTGCATATTTTTTTCCTAGAAAACCCCCTTGACTTCTTTTTCTTTTTTTTTTTTTTTTTTGCGGTATGCGGGCCTCTCACTGTTGTGGCCTCTCCCATTGTGGAGCACAGGCTCTGGACGCGCAGGCTCAGTGGCCATGGCTCACGGGTCCAGCTGCTCCGCAGCATGTGGGATCCTCCCGGACCGGGGCACGAACCCGTGTCCCCTGCATCGGCAGGCAGACTCTCAATCACTGCGCCACCAGGGAAGCCCCCCCTTGACTTCTTGATCATTACACAGTGAATGCACCTTGAGTTGTAATGACCAAGTAAAAGTAATCATCAAATGATGGGAACACACTGCCTCCAAGAGGTTATTGTCAGAGGGAAGGTACTGTACGAGTGTTAGTGTGAAAGAGTTCCCTGGGGATACCTATCACTCTCTCCACTGTCCCCATGCCCATCACATGCATGGGATACCTAATATCAAAACCAAAGGACCTGCTTCTCTGTGGTTAACTGTGTCACTGAACACATTGTTAATAGCAAGAGACCAGTGTGCTACTGACAGACACTCATTCAAGAGATGGGCTCTCATCTTCATAGGTTCCAGTTATCTCAGAAAATTGTTACATGCCTTCCTCCTTTACTCCTTGAATTTCAGTAAGAAAAACACCTAACTCTTCTAACATCACATGGCAGGTATATGAGTCATTGACAAAAATCAAGGAAGGAACATTTCATATGGTAAGGGACAGGCCACCAATGATTTTAGTTTAGTTCTTTAAATTGAGTTGCCTTACCAAAGGGTCATAAAAATCTCTTAACAGTTCAACTTCACTGCTAAAGCTCTATATTCAGAAGGAAAATAAAATTAGGGCATGCTAATTTTATTTATTTATTTTTTTGTGGTATGCAGGCCTCTCACTGCTGTGGCCTCTCCCGTTGCAGAGCACAGGCTCTGGACGTACAGGCTCAGCGGCCATGGCTCACAGGCCTAGACGCTCTGCGGCATGTGGGATCTTCCCGGACCGGGGCATGAACCCGTGTCCCCTGCATCGGCAGGCTGACTCTCAACCACTGCGCCACCAGGGAAGCCCGGCATGCTAATTTTTACATGACTATTATCTGAATATTTCTGAAATGCATATATATTTATATATACATACACACATATATAAGCATACTTATATATGATAACAGTTAAAATTGCTTTATAGGCCACATATTTTTGAGCAAATGCTCTTTCAATACCTACAGAGTATATGAATATCGAATGCTAATTCATTTATTCACCAAAACATGTGACAGTACTAGTCTAACTGCTGAGATTACAAATATAAATAGGACTTAGTCATGCTGATTAACTCTGGCTACCGTAAGACAGAATAAAAATATCTCATTGTGTTAAATTATAAATTTATTTCTAACAACACGATCTGATTACAGTGTTCAAAGGGAAATATTCCATGTGATGTTTTAGGATTCTGGCTTCCTCTAAATGTCTTCCCCACCAGCTTCTAGAGCTGTGCTGTCTGATACTGTAGCTATGAGCCATACAGCTCTTTAAGTTCAAATTAAGTTAAATTAAAAACCAAGCTCCTCTATTGTCCTAGCCACATTTCAACTTCTCAGTAGATCTACCTACAGAGAGCAGGCTGCCATACTGGAAGGTGCAGAGTTATTTCTTCTTGAGCCTTTCATTCATACTTATGACAAGCAAAGGAAGATAGCAAAAATGGAAGATCATTCAGAAGATTTTGGAATTCAGGCTTGAAAGGAACGATTTCACTGTCTCCCACTTTATTTTGGTTAGAGGTAGGCTCTGGACCCGGCATAAAAGCAAGAGGAATTGGAAATATGTTTATGCCAGTGAGCAAAATTAAGACAGTTCATTGAATGAGTAACACTGCTTCCACTAAAGTCTACTGTAGTCGCTGAGCATTTACTTCATTTTTCTTACGTGGATAAAGTGTACTCACATACCTGCTCCCCAAAAGAGATATCCCAAAGACCCCAACAGTCTCTGCTCAAAGCCCAATTAGAGTCTAGCTTATAGCCCACACCTGTTACATGGGAAAGTCTCATGAGAAAAAAGAGCATTTATCATAACGCCTAAACTCGTTGAGATTTTTTGAAGAGTTTTTAAACCCTATAACTGTGATTCAATAGGGATTTTATATAGGAGACGAGATTATAGAACAAATGAAACTGATGCTCTTTGTGATTGAAAATATGAATAAAGATTTTCACAAAACTACTTGTAAACCAAAGTTGACGTTTATTTAAAGGTGGTGGGGAGAGCCCACATTTATTAATGTGCTCCTTTTCATCCCCCTATACCTATATGTCATGCTTATAAAAATACGGTTTAAGGGGCTTCCCTGGTGGCACAGTGGTTGAGAGTCTGCTTGCCGATGCAGGGGACATGGGTTCGTGCCCTGGTCCGCGAAGATCCCACATGCCGCGGAGCGGCTGGGCCCGTGAGCCTGTGCGTCCAGAGCCTGTGCTCCGCAACGGGAGA
>NW_020172492.1:7094030-7106347 GCF_003031525.2 Neophocaena asiaeorientalis asiaeorientalis
CGTGTACCAAAAAAAAAAAAAAAAAAAAATACGGTTTAAGGATAATACATAAATATAAAAAGAACTTGAGGTGCCTTTTAGCTTAACAAAATGAACTGTTGTAGAGTGATAATTTCATCAATCATCTGTCAAAATTGACGTCTACATTTATTTTTACTTCTAAAACCAGGAAAGTCAGATTGTATATTTATCAGTATATTAAGCCTTTGCCTCATCAGAATAAATGCATTCTATTACTATGAATTAATTGGAAGAAAACAGCATGCCTATGGGTTAAAACTTTTAAAACAGTGACTGTAGGATTAATACACAGGGCGGAATGAAAACATCATATTTGTAATTGGAATCCTTATATGAGGGAATATCAAAGAAAAAATTAGGCAATTCCCTAGCAACAGTGAAAAGTGCAAAGATGACTCCTCCCAGTTACAGCCCACAGCTGCTCTTGCACATCCTGGAAAATAAATGGTCTCAATTATAAACTTGGCACAAAGAATAATGTTTGCAAATTATAATTAATGTAACTTACATGAGCTGATTTTCTCAGCTTTATGACCAGTAACCTACATGTAAACAGAATATTCTACATTTAAGAGGCTGTTCATAATTCAGAACTGTTTAACACACAAACGATATTACTTAGTGTGTTTACCTGAAATCTGGAAATATTCTTCAGAATTAACAGAATAAACAGAGAGACAAAGTATGCATTTTAAGGGTATATTTTTAATAATGACTAATTTAGTTTCATTTATTCATGCTACTCTCATCACTGATGTGCTTATTACTAATGTAAAATAATCATTAGAGAACAAATCATTTTTATACAAATGTGATCCCTTATTTTCTGGGGTTATTTTTTAAATTATACCAAATCTTAATGATGAAATAAATAATTCTTCATTCAAGCTATCTTTTTTCACTGGGACAAATCAGAACATGAAATATATTTGTCAGTGGAATCACTACTTAAGAAATACACTTGAGGGCTTCCCTGGTGGCGCAGTGGTTAGGAATCCGCCTGCCAATGCAAGGGACACAGGTTCGAGCACTGGTCTGGGAAGATCCCACATGCCGCGGTGCAACTGACACCGTGCGCCACAACTACTGAGCCTGTGCTCGAGCCCACGAGCCACAACTACTGAAGACTGCGTGCCCAGAGCCTGTGTTCCTCAACAAGAGAAGCCACCGCAATGAGAAGTTTGTGCACCTCAACGAAGAGTAGCCCCCGCTCACCGCATCTAGAGAAAGCCCGCGTGCAGCAACAAAGACCCAACGCAGCCAAAAATATATAAAAATAAAATAAAATTATTTTTTAAAAAAAGAAACGTACTTGTTAACTATTAAGACTCAAACTTCAAAAGTTAAGTTAAATGTCATACATTCATTTCCCTGCAGTAAGTGTACCTGTGAATACTCTTGTTAGACAATAACATTATAAGGGGCCGATGCTACTTATTTAGTTCTCTGTTAGCTAAGGTCAATGAGATGCTTCTGTTCAAGGTGTTCTCTCTTGATGAAAGAAAATCTCAGGGGCAATGAATTTTTTTTAGCAGATTATGTTAATTATCTTCAAATATCGATTCTCTCTATTTTTATTTTGGTAATGGAAAGTACCACCTCAAATTTTAGTGGCATGCATGGCCAACCAGCAAAATTTGAAGCTGTTGTAACCATGTACCTAAGGACTGTCCAATAAAATATGAACAGAAGTGATATGTGCAACTTCCGTGTGATATCTTCACAATGAAGTTATACACTTTTCACTGCCTTTTTCCCCTCAGCCCTGCGTCTGGAACCAGACACGATGGTGGTGAAACCCTTTTGACGAGATGGACAAAATCTATACCCTGAAAGAATTGTGGAGCCAAGAGAAACCTGATTCAGTCTTGAATGGCTGCATGAAGCAGAGCTGCCCAGACCTGCCACAAGTCCTCTTCCTCCAAGCTTTCTACAAAGTCTCTCCTCTGGGTCCTAGAGTCATACCCCTATGTCTATTCCCCCTTCCTTTTCCCACAGATAGCGCATCACCAGCACCTAAGAAGACTGCCTGGTGAAGCATAACTCACCCAAGAGAGATAGACATGGAACAAACTGAGAGGGCGAAATCAGAATTCTCTTAAGTGGGCAGGAGAGAGAAAAATTTGTAATTCATAGGACGATAAGCACTTCCACAATTAGCAGTAGCAAAATCATTATAGAGTTCAAAAGATAGCTGCAAATTTAAAAAGGGAGTAGACATGAGTTTTTTGTTTACATATTATGCGATGGAACAGAGTTAGTAAGGCATATTGTTAAGAGTCATTAAGAGGGTGAAAAACTCTTAAATTTATATTTATTCAGTGATTAGTGTATATATTTGAAATTGCAAAAGAAAGATTAATTATAAATGGAACATCAACTAGCATACCTTCCCTATGAGAAACTTTGAAACTCTTAACTACTGTAATCCATATTGGTGGTTATATGAAAATTCTAGAATGGTTATAATTCTCTGATCATCGCACCTATACAGTAATTGATAACTTTGAAATTTAAAATACGCTTTAAATTCCTAAGTATAAATTACCTTATGCCTTGCCTTTGGCTATACTTAAGTTTCTAAATTCAGTCTCTTTTATACCATGGAGTGAATTTAACCCTCAATTCTTAATTGAAGCATGTACTTCAAGTGCTGAGCCTTTCTATTTAAAGTTTATTCATATCATATTTTAGAAGTAATTGTGACTGACTCAACTCTTGTGGCTTTTCCGAAATTCTGCTTCCATGTTATAGTAACAGAAGTGTGACTTCAATTTTCTCTTTTGAATTGAGAAATAATTGAGGACAGTTTTGAAAAGGAGTCAAGTGCTTGTTTTCTCTGAATAATCCTGCAATTTTGTTTTTTGAGTGTAGCATCATGGATGGTGTGTTTAATGCTGATGAGCAAATTGCATTTAAGCCAGAAATGTAAGAAGGGTTTGTAGATAAAAGAAATACAGTGGGTAAAAGCAGACAGAGCTAATTAATGTGGATCCATTCCAAAGGAAAAATTGTGGGTTTGGCAGTTATGAAAGGAAATATGTGGCTTAGAAATCAAAAATTCAAATGACAGAGATGAACCAAGATACTAAAATAAACAGCAGCCATAAAGATAGAGGTATGTTGAGCTGCGTAACCAGTTAAAAATATTATGTACATTTTAGTAAAATTGATATTAGGCTCCATTTTATGAGCAAGGTTTAGGATAATACTTTATTATTACTTAAATAACAAGACTAGGGCTTCCCTGGTGGCGCAGTGGTTGAGAGTCCGCCTGCCAATGCAGGAGACACGGGTTCGTGCCCCGGTCTGGGAAGATCCCACATGCCGCGGAGCGGCTGGGCCCGTGAGCCATGGCCGCTGAGCCTGCGCGTCCGGAGCCTATGCTCCACAACGGGAGAGGCCACAGCAGTGAGAGGCCCGCGTACCGCAAAAAAAAAAAAAAAGACTAGCGCATTAAAAATATTATAATGGAAAAAATTCCACATATAATTTCCTCATTGTTGGCAAAGAATGTATATGGTACATTATTATTTCTAAAATTGCCCTAAACAATCAGTACATATGATCTCTTCAAGATGTTTCCCCACATCCTTAGGCTAGAAATAAAACTGTTCATATTTCAAAAGTAAAGAATAAATAGATAACAAAGGAGAAAGATGCACCTGGTGTGTATTCATGCTTTGTTTCCTTCATTTTTCTTTATGAGGGTGGGTGTGATACTTTATTTAAAAGATTGGGGTGGAAATACTCTTCTGAGGTACAAGACACTAACTGGAAAATGGATTTGTTAAAAATCTTTGAATTCTTTGGTTTTCAGATGATTTGCAAGCTACCAAAGAAAGGTAATTCAAATATACTATAAGTAATATAACAATGACTATAAAAGCTGAGTTGAACTTGACTGCTTTATCATTACCTGATCATTAATATTTACCAGATTTGATCATGTGTTTCATTGTAATATATGCATTCATAATAAAATAATCAAATTCTTGTGTTTCTTCTCCTCAGTATTGTGTGCTATTCCATTTAGCAAACTTCAGAGGGGGAAAGAATCTTAGAGGAAATAAACAAAGGGACAAAACTGAACTTTACAGTTAACTGGTTGAGCATTTATTTGAATTAAACATTTAAATGTGGCTAATTAACTCATTAACCTTTACACTGAAAATTCTATTTCACACTGTGTACTACACTATAGTTCAGCTATGGTTCAGGTGTTACTTAATTAAATCTCAGGCCAAGATATTTATTCAAAGATTCTCTATTAACTCATTTATTAGGAGACCATAAACATTCAGAACAATGCCCAGATATATTTTACTATTATCTTATTATTAAACAAGTTTCACTCTTATAATATACCTGTTTAATAACTTAACCAAAAACACAAATCTTTTTCTACTAATTAAGAGGCATAATTATGAAAGCCTGAAGGCTTTCAAAGACAAGCATGATTGGGATTACAGATTCTTTATACCAGTTATACATTTATTTCCACTTCAATTTTATACTCTGTTTTTATGATATAATGTTCATTTTAAAATTTAATTCAAGGAAATTTAATTGAAGCAATGACATTCTATATAAAGAAAAATATTTATGAATCAGAATTTTTTCTTCAATTAGAGTAAAAATTCTATATCTCATTATGCTTATGATATCATTATGGGGTAAATAAAAACTAATCTCTTTCATAAATTAAAAAAAGTAGAAATACTGGAATCACAGTTTGGCTTCTACCAAGCATAAGTTATCTGTTTATCTATCTATCTATCCATCTACGTATCTTATGTTCCAAATATATAATTGCTTCTCAGAGTGCCTTTTCCCAAGATTTCTATTACCACATGACTTTGTCACTCTCCTCAATTTCTCAATAGTGAAAGCATTTAGGATAGCTTTTTGTTATATAATTTATGCTTTATTTTGTTTCATTTAAAAAATGAAACAAATAAAATAACTTTTTTTAAAGTAGAGATTAGAAAAGCATTGATGAATGAATTTTGAAAATCATAGTTTCCAGGTTAAATTGACAATAGAAAATCTAGAACAATGATATTTACTAGCAGAAATATATACAGAAGTTTCTCCTTATAGAATATTTTTAACAGTACATTATCTGCCTAAATTGCTTATTATTAATGTGCATAAAATTTGAGACCTGGTTTTTCTAAGTTTATAGTTGTAAAAAAAGGAGGATCCCCAAATCAAAAAAACGTTGCATTTTAAACAGTGTTTTTGTAATTATTGCTCAAACCTCACAACTTGATGTAGGAAAAAGAAAAACTTCAGCAGCTATTTCTCCTGGTTTTTGGTTCCAGAAGTTTTGGATTTCAGGCATATTTTATCTGGTTTTGCCTTTATCCTTTGAATCATTAGTATATTTTAGTGTTAGATAAGATCTAGTTTTGAGAGATCAACCCTTATCTTACAACTTTGTAGCAGTAGTAAGATTGTTTTTCAGACTCATGTTTCACTTCCTTGACAGAAAAGAGAGAGTGGAAAACTTGATGAGAACTGGACTTCAGGATGGCTTTCTAGTAATCCTTGGGATCAAGTGGTGAAAGTCCCAAATAAGTTTATGGGGGGATTTTCAAGATTTAAACTTAGACCAGGGAGAATTGGCCAAGGGAAGAGACAGAGAATGAAAAGCATTAAAAAAATAAATAAAATTAAGGAAAAATTACTATTTCCTTGCTGTTCTTAGTATCCCCACTGAAAACTTATAAAGAGAGAAAATAGAACAACCTAAGAGAAAGTAATATATTTCTTTATATTTCTGTTAATGAGAAACTTTTTGTATTTTCCTGGATACCTGAATAGATGTTATAAGTGAAGACTATACAGGTGGCTTGGAGCCAGGGCCAGGTGACCATGGAACACACAGGATATTCTATTAAGACATGGGCCTCAGTGTACTATGATTCTTGTGCAGATTAGAGAGCACATTTTAAAAGGCCCAAAGGCATAAATTGAAAGATATGGAGATTCTTGGAGGTTATGATAATGGTGTACATCATGAGTTAGAAAATGATACTGGGATGGGTATTCTGTCATTTCATCCCCACAGTACAAAGGCATGATGTCAATGTACATTATGTATAAACGGAAGACTCTGACTTAACATTCTTATATGATGTCCACCAAATCTCTCCTTCACCTGGTTTTAACTGTGATGTTAAATGGGAACTTTTAGAATTGCTCAAGCTCCCCCTCGTAGTAAAATTATGCAATATAATGTTCCAGGAGGGCAATAAGAGATAATTGGCTGAAAGATTAGTTCTGATTCCCACTATACAAGGCAATGGGTCATGGAGACTGACATGACTACAGGGACTAATCAGGGTGATTTCCTCAAGCACTTCAGTTATACCTGATATGATAAAGTCAACACAAGAAGTACAATAAGCTAAGAATACCATAATGGACTTGGAAGGCATCTTCTATTCAATTTTACTGTCAAAGTACAGCCAGGCATAATTATAATTTCATTAAAATTAAAATATTATGAAACTAATTTCGTTACCAAATGACTGTCTAATCCTTTAATTAAATATGGTGAAAAGGCAAAAACAATAAAATGGTCAGAACATTTAGTTTGGTTTTAAATAAATCATGTATTACCAGTGATACTATATTTTACAATATTTTTCTACAAATCCTTGATTAGAATTATTATACGTGCTTCAAATAATTTAGAACACATTTTCAATATTTTGTCTATGAGTTGAAATTTCACTGAAAATTAGCCACAGACTAGATGAGGAAGGTGAGTTTTCACGTCTAGACAGTCTCTAAGACCTTTGCACATGTGGTCCATGTGTCCAACTTTGGCTTTTATAATCCTCCTTCTCTCAATACAATCTCACTTTCATTTTCTGAGCTCCAGTGAATATGTTACAGTTCTTCTGTATCAGAAATTGCTAGACAGCAGAAGCAAGAAGAACTACAATCCTGCACCTGTGGACCAAAAACCACAGTCACAGAAAGATAGACAAGATTTAAAGGCAGAGGGCTATGTACCAGATGAAGGAACAAGATAAAACCCCAGAAAAACAACTAAATGAAGTGGAGATAGGCAACCTTCCAGAAAAAGGATTCAGAATAATGATAGTGAAGATGTTCCAGAACCTCAGAAGAAGAATGGAGGCAAAGATCGAGACGATGCAAGAAATGTTTAACAAACACCTAGAAGAATTAAAGAACAAACAAACAGAGATGAAGAATACAGTAACTGAAATGAAAACTACACTAGAAGGAATCAATGGCAGAATAACTGAGGCAGAAGAACGGATAAGTGAGCTGGAAGACAGAATAATGGAATTTACTGTCGCAGAACAGAATAAATAAAAAAGAATGAAAAGAAATGAAGACAGCCTAAGAGACTTCTGGGACAACATTAAACGCAACAACATTTACATTATAGGGGTCCCAGAAGGAGAAGAGAGAGAGAACGGACCAGAGAAAATATTTGAAGAGATTATAGTTGAAAACTTCCCTCACATAGGAAAGGAAATAGCCACCCAAGTCCAGAAAGCACAGGGAGTCCCATACAGGATAAACCCAAGGAGAAACACACTGAGACACATAGTAATCAAATTGGCAAAAATGAAAGACAAAGAAAAATTATTGAAAGTAGCAAGGGAAAAACGACAAATAACATACAAAGGAACTCCCATAAGGTTAACAGCTGATTTTCTCAGCAGAAACTCTACAAGCCAGAAAGGAGTGGCATGATATACTTAAAGTGATGAAAGGGAAGAACATACAACCAAGATTACTCTACCTGGCAAGGATCTCATTCAGATTCAATGGAGAAATCAAAAGCTTTACAGACAAGCAAAAGCTAAGAGAATTCAGCACCACCAAACCAGCTCTACAACAAATGCTAAAGGAACTTCTCTAAGTGGGAAACACAAGAGAAGAAAAGGACCTACAAAAACAGACCCAAAACAATTAAGAACATGGTCATAAGAACATACATATGAATAATTACCTTAAACATGAATGGATTAAATGCTCCAACCAAAAAACACAGGCTTGCTGAATGGATACAAAAACAAGACCCATATATATGCTGTCTACAAGAGTCCCACTTCAGACCTAGGGACACATGCAGATTGAAAGTGAGGGAATGGAAAAAGATATTCCATGCAAAAGGAAATCAAAAGAAAGCTGGAGTAGCTACACTCATATCCGAAAAAATAGACTATAAAATAAAAAATGTTACAAGAGACAAGAAAGGACACTACATAATGATCAAGGGATCAATCCAAGAAAAAGATATGACAATTATAAATATATATGCACCCAACACAGGAGCACCTCAATACATGGCAACTGCTAACAGCTATAAAAGAGGAAATTGACAGTAACACAATAATAGTGGGGGACTTTAACACCTCACTTACACCAATGGACAGATCATCCAAAATGAAAATAAATAAGGAAAGAGAGGCTTTAAAGGACACAACAGACCAGATAGATTTAATTGATATTTATAGAATATTCCATCCAAAAACAGCAGATTACACTTTCTTCTCAAGTGCGCACGGAACATTCTCCAGAATACATTACATCTTGGGTCACAAATCAAGCCTCAGTAAATTTAAGAAAACGGAAATCATATCAAGGATCTTTTCTGACCCCAACTCTATAAGATTAGAAATGAATTACAGGGAAAAAAATGTAAAAAACACAAACACATGGAGGCTAAACAATATGTTACTAAATAACCAAGAGATCACTGAAGAAATCAAAGAGGAAATCAAAAAATACCTAGAGACAAATGACAATGAAAACACGACAATCCAAAGCCTATGGGATGCAGCAAAAGCAGTTCTAAGAGGGAAATTTATAGCTGTACAGGCCTACCTCAAGAAACAAAAAAGTCTCAAATAAACAATGTAACCTTACACCTAAGGGAACTAGAGAAAGAAGAACAAACAATACCCAAAGTTAGCAGAAGGAAAGAAATCACAAAGATCAGAGCAGAAATAAATGAAACAAAGAAAACAATAGGAAAGATCAAAAAAACTAAAAGCTGGTTCTTTGAGAAGATAAACAAAATTGGTAAACCATTAGCCAGACTCATCAAGAAAAACAGGGAGAGGACTCAAGTCAATAAAATTTGAAATGAAAAAGCATACTACGGACACCGCAGAAATACAAAGCATCCTAAGAGACTACTACAAGCAGCCCTATGCAAATAAAATCAACAACCTGGAAGAAATGGACAAATTCATAGAAAGGCACAACCTTCCAAGACTGAACCAGGAAGAAATAGAAAATATGAACAGACCAATCACAAGTAATGAAATTAAAAATGTGAGTAACAATCTTCCAACAAACAACAGTCCAGGACCAGATGGCTTCACAGTTGAATTCTATCAAACACTTAGAGAAGAGCTAACACCCATCCTTCTCAAACTCTTCCAAAAAATTGCAGAGGAAGGAACACTCCCAAACTCATTCTATGAGGCCACCATCACCCTGATACCAAAACCAGACAAAGATACTACAAACAAGAAAATCACAGACCAATATCACTGATGAATATAGATGCAAAAATCCTCAACAAAATACTAGCAAACAGAATGCAACAACACATTAAAAGGATCATACACCATGATCAAGTGGGATTTATCCCAGGGATGCAAGGATTCTTCAATATACATGAATCAATTAATGTGATATGCCATATTAACAAACTGAAGAGTAAATAGTATATGATCATCTCAATAGATTCAGAAAAAGCCTTTGACAAAATTCAACACCCATTTATGATAAAAACTCTCCAGAAAGTGGCCATAGAGGGAATTGACCTCAAAATAATAAAGGCCATATATGACAAACGCACAGCAAACATCATTCTCAATGGGGAAAAACTGAAAGCATTTTCTCTATGATCAGGACAAGACAAGGATGCCCACTCTCGCCACTATTATTCAACATAGTTTTTGAAGTCCTAGCCTTGGCAATCAGAGTAGAAAAATAAATAAAAGGAATACAGCTCGGAAAAGAACAAGTAAGACTGTCACTGTTTGCAGATGACATGATACTATACATAGAGAATCCTAAAAATGCCACCAGAAAACTACTAGAGCTAATCAATGAATTTGGTAATGCTGCAGGACACAAAATTAATGCACAGAAATCCCTTGCATTCCTATACACTGACAACAAAAGATCAGAAAGAGAAATTAAGGAAACAATCTCATTCACCACTGCAACAAAAAGAATACAATACGTAGGAATAAACCTACCTAAGGAGGTAAAAGACCTGTACTGGGCTTCCCTGGTGGCGCAGTGGTTGAGAGTCCACCTGCCGATGCAGGGGAAATGGGTTCGTGCCCCGGTCTGGGAAGATCCCACATGCCGCGGATTGGCTGGGCCCGTGAGCCATGGCCGCTGAGCCTGCGTGTCCGGAGCCTGTGCTCAGCAGCGGGAGAGGCCACAACAGTGAGAGGCCTGCATACCGCAAAAAAAAAAAAAAGACCTGTACTCAGAAAACTATAAGACACTTCTGAAAGAAATCAAAGATGACACAAACAGATGGAAATATATACCATGCTCTTGGATTGGAAGAATCAATATTGTGAGAATGACTATACTACCCGAAGTAATCTACAGATTCAATGCAACCCCTATCAAATTACCAGTGGCATTTTTTACAGAACTAGAACAAAAAATCTTAAAATTTGTATGGAGACACAAAAGACCCCGAATAGCCAAGGCAGTCCTGAGGGAAAAAAATGGAGCTGGAGGGGCTTCCCTGGTGGCGCAGTGGTTGGGAGCCTGCCTGCCATTGCAGGGGACAATTGATAAAGGAGGCAAGGATATACAATGGATAAAAGACAGCCTCTTCAATAAGTGATGCTGGGAAAACTGGACAGCTACAGAAAAAAGAATGAAATTAGAACTCTCCCTAAACCATACATAAAAATATACTCAAAATGGATTAGAGACCTAAATGTAAGCCTGGACACTATAAAACTCTTAGAGAAAACCATAGGAAGAACTCTCTTTGACATAAATCACAGCAGGACCTTTTTTGATCCACCTCCTAGAGTAATGGAAATGAAAACAAAAATAAACTAATGGGACCTAATGAAATTTAAAAGATTTTGCACAGCAAAGGAAACTACAAAGGAGATGAAAAGATAACTCTCACAATGGGAGAAAATAGTTGCAAATGAAGCAACGGACAAAGGATTAATTCTCCAAAATATATAAACAGTCATTCAGCTCAATATTAGAAAAACAAACAACCCAATCAAAAAATGGGCAGAAGACCTAAATAGACATTTCTCAAAACAAGACATACAGATGGCCAAGAAGCACATGAAAATCTGCTCAACATCACTGATTATCAAAGAAATGCAAATCAAAACTACAATGAGGTATCACTTCACACCAGTTAGAATGGGCAACATCAGAAAATCTACAAACAACAGATGCTGGAGAGGGTGTGGAGAAAAGGGAACCCTCTTGCACTGTTGGTGGGAATGTAAGTTGATACAGCCATTATGGAGAACAGTATGGAGGTTCCTTAAAAAACTAAAAAAAGAATTACCATATGACCCAGCCATCCCACTACTGGGCATATACCCAGAGAAAACCATAATTCAAAAATACACATGCACCCCAATGTTCATTGCAGCACTATTTACAAAAGACAGGTCATAGAAGCAACCTAAATGCCCATCAGAATGGATCGAGATGTGGTACATATATACAAAGGAATATTACTCAGCCATAAAAATAAACGGAACTGGGTCATTTGTAGAGACGTGGATGGATCTAGAGACTCTCATATAGAGTGAAGTAAGTCAGAAAGAGAGAAACAAATATTGTATATTAATGCATATATGTGGAACCCAGAAAAATGCTACAGATGAACCGGTTTTCAGGGCAGAAAAAGATTCAGATGTAGAGAACAAACATATGTACATCAAGGGGGGAAAGTGGCAGAGTGGGGTGGTGTTGTTGGGATGAATCGGGAGATTGGGATTGACATACATACACTAATATGTATAAAATAGATAACTAATAAGAACCTGCTGTATAAAAAATAATTAAGGGCTTCCCTGGTGGTGCAGTGGTTGAGAGTCCGTCTGCCGATGCAGGGGACACGGGTTTGTGCCCTGGTCTGGGAAGATCCCACATGCTGCAGAGCAGCTATGCCCGTGAGCCATGGCCATTGAGCCTGAGCGTCTGGAGCCTGTGCTCTGCAACGGGAGAGGCCACAACAGTGAGAGGCCCACGTACCACAAAAAAAAAAAAAAAAT
>NW_020172492.1:7106669-7183905 GCF_003031525.2 Neophocaena asiaeorientalis asiaeorientalis
AAGGGAGGGGCCCCCGCCCCAAAAAAAAAAAAAAAAAAAAAAAAAAAAAAAAAATTAAAAAAAACATTAAATAAAATTTTTTTTAAAAGTCCATGTATGTAGTCTTTCTTTATGCCCCAATGATTTTCAGTGGTCTTGTAATTATTTAGGACTTTTGCCCTTAAATATAGCAGGTATGCCTGCAGATGTGGACCCCAAACACTCATGGTAAAATTTCTTTGTGCCTCGATTTCACATTCTCCTCCTTACTTTGACTCCACTGCATGGAGATGCTGTCATTGACCTCCATTTGTTTTTTTGTTTCTTTTTGTCAACTTTCTTACTTGAAAGGCTAGGAAAGCAAAGCAAATAGTCATCTAAAATGTACCTTACATGTGATGCACATAGATTTATTTTGAGGTTGCTATCCACTATGTATTAACATTTGAAAATATTATAAAATATAAATATTTGGTAAACCGCTATTTCAGGTAGATATTATGGCTCAAAATATGGATTTTTAAATGTTCTATAATTATATCTGTTTTATTATAAGATATAAATCAAGGTTTTGTGTACTACTGATAGAGAATTCTTATTAGAACTATTATTATTGTTCTTATTATCATTGCTTTTAATGTTAACATCTCTAACATATATTAACTATTTTTTAAAACATTTTTTTCTAAGGCATGGTCATTAGACCTTGGATGTTGTGTAGTTGTTTTGAGAGAAAGAAATATCTTTTCATTCCAGTATTCTCGAGGAAGGGCTTTAAGCAAACTCTGCAGCACATTCCAAGTTGTATGATCAAAGAACCCATACACAATTTTTTTTTCTCTAAAGGTCATCTTTGGAATATATTTTTCAGTGTGATCCCATGTTTAGAAATCTTGATATAGACCATTTTTCCTCTTTATATAAGTACTCTATATTTGCATTTTTCATCTGTAGATTTTTTGCTACAAGGTTTCTTTATAATAAACATGTATTTTTAAAAACTCTGAATATGCCAAGTATTGCATATTTTCCCCACTAGATAGTGCATTAAATAATGTGGAGAAATAATCAAGTATGCCATTAGCATGACCTAAAGTAAGTTCAATGTAGAAACAATGTAAAATACCAAAATGAGTACAATTGCTCAAGAAAACACACTGGAGTAATAGCTCCTGGTGGTGCATACTTATTCCCTAAGCAACTGCTAATAGCTTCTTAGGTAGTAGTTCCATTAACTACCCTGTAAATCTGATGTGAAACTAACATTTTGTGTTTTGTGTTTGAGATTTCCTTTACACAGGAATCAAGGATCTTAAGTGTAATGTATAAAATTCATCATAAATTATACCTCAAAATTTTATAATTTTATTAACACAATCATGAAATTTTAATAGCCACTGTTGATACAACAAACGTGTGTATATTCTCTACAAGAAATTGTTTTTGAGGTTAACTTTTAATATAAGTTTCTCTCTTCAAAACCTATTTTTGCTTTCCTATACTGGAGGATCTAACATTACATTCACTACATATAAAATTACTATTATATATTTTTTTAATTAGAGAAATATAATATTCAGAACATAAGTAAGTTATATAAGAAGATGTATAGGACAAACATATTTGACTGTATTTGACTACAACAACAACAAAAGAGTAGGCTCCTATTTCATGGCAGTGTAGGATTCCAAAAAAACAAATAATTCCAATGGAAACATATAAAGCAGAAAAGCATTTAAATATGATACTAGAAAAATCAGAAGTAGTCAATATATAATCCTAACTCTATGAACTTAATTAATAATGAACACACTTTCTCTCATTATTGTCTTTTCCTGAAATGCATGTTGCTTATTTTAAGCATAGAGCCAATAGTTTCTAATCCTGAGTTTCTAAAAAATAAATCTCAACTGTGTACTTTAAGAATTGTTGGCTTCTCTAAACTTTTTGGTCAATTGTTTATCATGACTGACCTTTGAAGTCAAACCAATCAACTGTGACCTTCATGTAAGTGCCACCCTTACCTAAGGAATAAAGGGTTTTCATAGTTTATGAGCTGGCCTCAGCTCCCTTCCAGTGGTTTCCTTCAGCACTTTATGACCACTTTATGACCAATATTATGGAACTCAGTTTTGCTAAACATACTTTATGCTCTTCTGAGTGTTTTAGCTCCATTCATTGGATAGCTATAGCTCACTTTTTTGTGCTACATGTTAAATTGTATTATAACTTAGTATAAGTATTTCATAATTTTTATTAGATGTTATGCTTCTTGAAGCCAAGGACTATATTACATTCATGATTTTTCTTACATAGTAAGTTCTCAGAGATTGTCTTTTTAAATAATAATTCACATTCATATCTTTAAACTGAATTATCTGAATTATATTAATGTTGTTTTGAAATAAATTATCCAAAAATGTCCAGGGTAGTAATATTTTTAGCAATGCTCTATTTGAACAATGATGAGGAGAGATTCATGGATAGGTATGATATAAGGAAGATAAGATCTATTGGGTTTCTTTATTATCTGTTGAAAAAAGAGAAACAAGGACACAAATACAAAATGAGTATGGACCCACAGAAAAAGTAAAACTTCAACAAGCTTTGCTATTGTACAGAGAGGAATTACAGACTGCACCATTAATCTAATTGAAGATTCTTTAAAATATAGGAGGTAATTTATTACAACGAAACACAGATTGTCTCATGGAACCCATGGAAAATGTAACCAATCATTAAGATATGATGGAAACCAGGAGAGGATGCGAAGACAGCGCATTCTTCCACCCCAATTGTATGGCTCTGTTTTTGCTATCAACACGTTTTTCAGTTGCATTCCATCACGGGCAACCACTCAAAGCTCTGTGTTGTTGTTAATACTAGTAACATTTTATTTAACCCAGTATATCAACAAGTAATCAATGTATATCTTATTGATAATATACTGTTTTTACATATGATGTCCTTTTCCCATTAGACTACTTCACAAAATAATCATAGTTATTAAATTCTCCGTGTGATAATGTCAGCACTTGTGTCATATCTTAATCTGTTTCTGATGGTTATTCTGTCTTCAAACTGTAATTTTCTTTCTTTTTATAATATCTTAACAATTGTTTTGGTTGAACGTGGGACAGGATGTATTGGGTTATCAGAACTAAGTTAAAGAGTCATTTAATGTGAGGTTTTGTGCTAACATGAATAGGGGTAGGCTGTGTTCAATGTTTGCTGTAGGTGTGTAGACAGAGCATCCTTGTTTTGTCTCCCTTGTTTACTTTGGACCTCCCTAAGTAATACTCCTGGGAGAGAGTCTGTCTCTTGCCACTTTCTTCAGCTGAATCCACTGTTGTTATATTGAAGCCTTTTCGGTGGTGGTAAGCTGTAGGGGAGTGGAAGAGCTCTATAATCTTAGGCTAAATCTCATTGTTTTCGTTTGGTCAGTCATGGTCCCCGGGCTCTGATCTTTATAAATTCTTATCTCAGACCACCCCACCTTCCACCGTACAAAGACAGAAAGGCTTAAGACAGAAAGTTCTTCAGCTGGCATGGGAGAAGTGCCCTTCCTCCATGTAAGACAAGGCTCTGGAAAAGTCTTTTCCCCTGAGAGTAGGTCTTTGTTATGCAGAACATTCTGGGAGGATTTCCCAATGATTAATCATCTTCCCTCCTTGCCAAAACTATGAGAGGATCTTCCTTAGTTCTTCAGTATAAGAATTCCATCAAATTTCTGGAGGCATAAAAGTGTGGGGGCTAGGAGTTTCTCACTCTGAAGGTAGCCCTCCAGGAATTCATCAAAATTACTATTTAAATGTCTCTGCCAATTTATAGGTCCAGATACTTCTGTTCTGTGTAAGAAGATCTTGGCTGTGGCTCTGTGCAGTTATGTGTTTCTCCAGGTTTCTGCATGTGGTTTTTTCCTGTGTTCTCCATTCTCTGATATGACCACGAAAAATCATTGATTTTCCATTTGTTTAGATTTTTCTTTTATAAAAATTGGAGTGATGACTTCTAAGCTCTTCACATGTTGGAGCTGAAACCAAAAATCTTGGGTATACTTTTTTGCCTTTTCAAGAGAACAGGTAGACTATGGTTGTAATGTTCCAATATTCTAAATACCTGTGATATGTACTAAGATATATAATGCAGGTTTGTATTGTGTCCAAGTGGCTATTTTCTTTTTAACCTTGTGGATGAAAGAGAGGGGCAAGTTCCTTAAAGTAGGGAAATGAGCAAACAAGACAGCATATGTCTACCACAAACTGTGCAGTGCTGAAACGATAACTTGCAAGTGGAGTCCTCAGAGAGGTTTTGAGGTAGGAGGGAGATGGGCCCCGGGGGCTGGACAGCTGGAGTTGAGAGGAGTAATTAGAGCTTTGCTTTCCCTAGACACTCCAAGGACAAAATGGCAAGAGCTTTACTCAGCTGGAGTAAAGAGATAAGAGGACCACATCTGTCACTCTTGAGGTCAAGGAAGCCTCCCCAACTGTACATGCGCAGGAAGGCTCATCGGGGGTCAAAAAGGGAGGGGGCGTCACCCCATAAGTGTTGTCAAACCTCCCACAGGCCTCTGCACTGGAATCCATCTTGGCAAAAAGTTGCACATGCACATTGGGGAGGAACCTAGGGTAGGTCAGGTGTGGATAAGAAGTGAGATAAATGGCCAAAGGGAAACAAATACCCGGAAGAACGGCCCTATGTAAATGATTTACCTGCCTCTTTACTGCGTTCCTCCTCATTAGGGAGGACTTCCACACCCTTCTCTTCCTGCGTGTTTCTGCCTTGCTTCTGTCTTAAATAAACAAACTGTTTCTCTGTCTGCTCTCCCACATGTTATGCTGTCTCTGATAACAAACTTTTGTACCTGTTTTTTACAGTTTTTGCCTTTTTGAGAAATTCATTTTTCAAATGGGGCAAGAGCCAGGGGAACTTTACTTCTATCCTCCAGCCCCTGGTGCTCTAGCAGCTAGGATTCCTGGTTTTTCATCCAGGCTACCCAGGTTCCATTCCTGGGCAGGGAACTAAGACCCCGCTTCAAGACCGCTTGCTGCTGTCTCTCCAAGATCAGTTTGACTAGGATTCTTGACTCCTGGATTTTCAGTGGGAGTCTAGCTTGTGGAAACTTTAAATTCTGAAACAGACTGTATTCTAGGACCAGATTATTAAACAAGAAGCAAATGGTCAAAACAAATCTGTTCACATGTCTTAACTGCTACGTATTTCTCAATGCCCTAAATCAGCTGCTTCAGAGATGGTGTCATTATACAATGCATCCAAGGCAGCCTTTACTCATATGTAAAGGGTAATATGCCCTCACCAAATTTTAGTGGTTGTTGCTGTTTTTCACTTTTGTATATTCCAAGAATAATATCTGTACATTGACATAATAAGTGTTTTAAAGGGACCTAAAATATGTAGTTTTATATACTGCATATATTAACTAGTAATCAACATACAACACTAATATACAAAATAATAATATATTTAACATAATTATATGATTATTAATAATATAATTATAATATAATTAATAATTCATGTGTAGTTTATATATTGTCTTTATATGTTATAGCATCCTCCATGGTGGTTTTGTTTCTCTCAGTAGAGATTCCATTTATTGAAATATCTCTTCACATCTAATTTGGAACATGAAGTTTGAAATCTCAGGTTTACATATTCTGGGTAAAAATAAAAAAATAATAATCTAAATAAATTATTTACAAATTATCATGGCTAAGAATCAGGACACTTAACCATAAGTATTCTAGAGAACCTTAACTATTATTATTATTATTATTATTTAGTAAAATTTGGTAATTATCTTCCAAGGCATTATATATATATAGGATCATTAACTTTGACAAAGGCAATGTGTTCTAACAATCTCATTTACCTTACTGCTGTAGACTCTATTTTTAAATGCTGTACGTAGCATTTCAATAATATATATGTTCTTTATTTCCAATAAATGGAACTGTATCATATTTTGTATAGTCACAGCTCAAATGGTTCAACAGAAATCATTAGAACAACTGTTAGGCTGAATAAAGAAAGTATTGTGAGTAAAATAAATTACAATGGTAAGTTATTAGTTGTATGTAATATAGCTCCCCAAATTTTCAATATTTTTAAATTGGTATATAATATTGATTTATTTTGCAAAATATTTCCATAATAACTATGAAATAGGCACTATGTTAAGTCATGGGGATTCAAATATTGATAAGAAATGGTCACTACCATTGAAGTTTCCAAACAATAGTTAGGAAAAAAATATGTACAAAATTAAAACATAATTACTAGAAGAAACTTGTACATAAAGTTCCTTGGTGTTACAGAAGAGGAGAAAATTAAATTTTCTCCAGCTGCCTAGGGAAGTTGCCATTATAATTTTTGATTTGTTTAAAGTATTTCCTAATTTTAATGAAATAAATCACCTTTGAACAATTGAAAATGGAAGTTGAAACTGAATGCCACATTGGAACTGAAAACAAGTCAAACTTTTGCACATCTGAGAACAATTTATGTTAAGGACCATGAAGATAAGCTTAGAGTAGATATCCAGTTACCAATACATCAAAAATAGAATAATATACATGCACATCTATACAATATCTTGGAGGACTTATTTTAAGCCTTGAGTAAGTATGCAAACTAAAGACTGGAAAAGTCAGTGCTTTAGAAGTATTAATAGTCCATGTGGAATATATTGGCTATATATCCAATAAAGGGTTGACAACATAGTAGGAAATTATCACTAGGCCCATACAGCAGAGAAAACAGGAACCAAATATGTCTTCTACATGATGAAATAGGTGTTTATCTATTTTTTTAAATTTGCATTTCAAAATACAGTTTGCCTCACCCCCACGTTACATACTGCTCATACAGCATTAAATGGAATATAATTTATATCGTACTTTAATATAGATGTTATCTTAACAGGTAGGGTGACTGCATTTCCTCCAGGCATTCTTACATTTGAGCTCTGGAAAAATTCTTAGTTAAAATTAAAATTAATTCTGCCTTAGCAGTATATACTATGAGATATTAAACATGTATGCTTAAAATATTTTGGGAGGGTTCAGAAATGACAATTAGAAAACTTATTTTTTCTTTTTACAATATGCCATTTTCCCACATTAATCAACACTTTAAATAATAAATTACATAGCAAATTTTAAAATAAAATTAAGAGAATAGTGTACAAAAGGCTTGCTTTTCTTTATGATTGAAATCACTGAATTTATGGAAAGCTGTGTGTGAGTGTATATGTGTGTTTAAAAAAGAAAGAAGAAAAGGAAGAGAAATTGAATTACTTGCCCAAAATTAGAGAGTAGAAACACTTGAAATGTCCCATAAATATTTTCCAAAATTTATTATACAAATATATTTTGGGCATTTTGTTTGGGAACCTGTATGTTTCTCTAGTTATTAGAACAGGTTTTCACAAGTTACATTTTCTAATATTATCCTTATTTTTTTCCTATTATGATTTGAAAAAATATGAACATATTACTTTCCACCTCTACTTTTTCTATTCATCCATTCAGTACATCTTGGAGCTTCTGTTTATAGTCCAGGCACTACTCTTAGGTAGTGAAGATAAAAGCAAGAAACAGAATAGACAAAAAATCCCTTGCTCACTAAGAGCTCATATTCCAGTATGATGCCCTAATTAACTTTTTCACAAGTGATATTGCTCCAAACTATGAACTGATACTGGAAAGAAAGTACCATAGCACATGCTACACACATAAGGATAAAAGCAATGTACAAGAATAAAATATCCTATTATTCTATTCTATTCCATTCTAATATTCTATAATAATTATCAGGGCACAAAACAAAAACATTTTCAGATAAAGTTTCTGGGGATTTATTTTGTTGCAAACTAGTTTAAGTACAAATGGTCTGACCTACATTCTACACATGATTTATAATACTGTGATCATATGAATGATATGCAAACATCTAAGATGCTTGAAATAAAGAAAAGTAACTGCAGCCTCTCTACAGAATGGAACTTTATGGACTGAACTATATCTACTTAAGGAGAAGAAAGTAAGAATATAATACAACCTAAAAGATTTCTATACATTCTGTGATTATGGGAATAAAATGTATTGATTCTTTGCTGTTTCAATAAGACACCTGAGAGGCCTATATGCCTACTATGAAACAACAGGCTTTCAAGAGTTGAATAAGTATGCAAATCAAAGACTACAAAAGTCAGTGCTTCAGAAATATTCATGGTTTAGGTAAGGAGTTGTTAGACTATGTAGCTGAAAGTTCCAATTTGGGAACTGACTGATTATGCAAGGTCTCAAAGAAATAACTGAAGAAATAAGGTTTCAGCAGAAATTTTTATATTCTTAAAATCAGAAGGAAAGAGCAATTGAAAGGCTTAAAGAAAGAGCATGTGGTAGACTATTTCAAATATGGCTGCCAATAAATCTCAGCTCCTGATATTCATTCCCATGTATAGTCCCTCCCTCACTGAGGCTAGGATTCCCATGTGACTGGTTTTAGCCAATGGGAGACTAGCAAGCATGATTGATGCATGCAGAGGCTTAAAAAGGCGCTTGCAAATTGGAGTTTATCCTCTTGGAATGCTAGCCCTTGCTTTTAGGGGAACTGCCCCCTGAATTGTTCTTTGGGGGAATGCTACCCAAATTAATTGCATCTGGTCAAAATTCAGATTATGAGATCTTGGACTTCAGGTCTGTCTAAACATTATAATTATATAGATGAAACCCTGATGGTTTTAGGGTTGGGTGTGGGTCGGTATGTTTCACATGTAGAAGGAAAGTGAATTATTGATGTCCTGGAGGAAGATTGTGGGAGGCAGTTAAAATGCCCTTCCTTCTCCTGAACCACTAGTCCCAGAATTCACAACTTTTGTCTTCCCCTTCCACATTGACTCTTGACTTCTGCCTTTAACGAGTGGAATGCAAGTAGAGGCTTGAAAAACTCTGGCCTACTTCCAGACATTTGTAAGAAAATGAAATATATTTCTATAGTTATTTAAAACATTGTTACTGCAGGTATATTTTAAATATACATACCTAAAATATACGTAAATTAAAACACACAGACTGAAAGAGAAAAATGGGAAAATACATAATTGAAAAGCTATAACCAAAATAAAGCTGAGTAACTATACTAATAGTGAATAACACAAGCAAAATATTATTTGAGAAAAGAATATCATTATATAATGATAAGTTGTTTGGTTAACCATTAACATTTTAATATGTATATACCTAATAATATATTTTTTAAATATGTAGAGCAATAAGAGAGTAAATTATGAGAATAAATAAATAGTAAGGTAAAGAAAAATTAAATAACATTTTAATATAGAAAACATTAACACCCCCAAATCAAGGCATACCCAACACAGTAGTTGCAATGGTCAATAACTCCAATAGTTCTCATTATATTTGGAAATGATTTTGAAAATTATACTACATATCAGGTAGTAAAGCACAATAAAAATTTTTAAAGAATTCGATGGTAGTACAATCAAGTTAAAATTCAACAACAAAAGAATAATTAAAGAATAAATGTTCTGTGAAATAAATAAAACCCTAAAGAAATTAGAAGGAAAAAATAATATAAATGAAATCAGAAGTTAAATAGGCCTTAGTGCACGTTGAGGAAATGAAAACAAAGGTAATTATTCTCATTTTTACAGATGTCTGAGTGAAATTCAATTTAGAAAAAGACCATAAATTCTTTTGTTTGTTTATATAGCCCTAAACTGATCAGTTCTGCAGAAAGAAGAGAGGCAATAAATGGTCAGATAAATCCAGAGAACAAAAAATGAAATGGATTAGAAAACTGGTAAGGTAAAATATATGAAGAAGTTTGGAAAAAAACCCAAAACACTAAGGTATAAACTGAGAAAACAGCCTTGGCATAGAGAAGAGAAAAAACTTTACTCTGACATAAGAATAAAAGATTGTATAAGTAAAGATATCCAAAAGACATTTTTAGTTGGAAACAAGATAAGCTCAGGAGTTTATGCTATATGATATCAACCTTTTGAGTACAAAACTATTAACAGAAGAAGAAATGTGGAATTGGCCTGGAAGCTCAAGAAGCATG
This sequence comes from Neophocaena asiaeorientalis asiaeorientalis, assembly GCF_003031525.2. Lineage (NCBI taxonomy): Eukaryota > Metazoa > Chordata > Mammalia > Artiodactyla > Phocoenidae > Neophocaena > Neophocaena asiaeorientalis. Next base: position 7,116,762 of record NW_020172492.1, read on the forward strand.
GAAGATTTGGAAAGCTTTTCTGTGGGATATAAGTAAAAGCCAATACAGACAATTTAAAAATACTAAAGAATAAAGAGATAGATTTTGTTAATCTGTGATAGACTTAGTAAACAGGATTTAATAATTATTTTACTATATGCGGATGTTCCGCAGTCTAAGAATGAGAATTTGGATGGGTGAGGATCCATATGTGGCCCTGAGCACACTAGTGGTATTAAAGAATCTAGGGAAAGATGCTAGCACACAAATAAGCTCTATGTCTTTGTCTTTCAGTATTCTGACTATGCTGTGTTTGGGCATGGATCTCTCTGTGTTTTCGATACTTCAGAGAGTTTGAGTGGCTTCTATATGCAGATAAATACTTTTTCAGCAAAACTGGAGTAGTTTTCAGCCATTATGTTTTCAAATATTTTTTCTGCTTCTTTCTCTTTTTCTTCTCTTTTTTGGTACTCCCCAATTATGTGTATTTTGATGCACTTTAAAGCTTACACATTTCTCTAAGGCTCTGTTCATTTTTCTTCTTTTTATTTTGTTTCCAGATTGCATTATCTCTATCAACCTAGTAACCTATCTTCAAGCCTTCTGCCAGTTCAAATGTACCCTTGAGTCCTAGTAAATTTGTTATTTCGATTATTGTTTATTTCAAATTCAGAATTTCCATTCATGAAACAAAATTCATATACTATGGCAAGACAAGAAAAACTTAAATATAAAAATTTTCTCTGCCCTTTGGCCTCCTCACCCCCCTCTACTGTGCATTGTGTATTTGCATTATGCATAAACCAACCCTCCCCCACTGGGAGAAATAACTGCCAACCATAAAGAGCAATATTCTCAATATAATTACATGACTGGAAATTTAAATAAATAATGTGTATGACTTGATTAATAAAGTAATTCATTATAAAAATTTAAAAATAGACCATATATTTTAGTTCAAAAACAAAACAGTAACATTCTCCTAGCACCAACAAGACAACTCGTTAAAAGATAACATTCCTTCTTAATCTTACAAGGGACCATGATGACCCATGACCCACTGCTTGCTACATTGTGTAAACTGGCAATAATACTTAATTTAATGGACAGTCCTTTGTCTCAAAATCTTATATAACTGTGCTTTGATCTCTAATCCATGGAACAGTTCTCAAAGCTTCCCGAGAGTTTGTTCCTGGGTTATAAACCTAAAACGGGCTCAAATAAAATTTTCCATTTCTTTCTTAGATTAACTAATTTCTGTGAACACATTTTATTCCTTTTCTTTTAATTTTTTTTTTTTTTTTGCGGTACGCGGGCCTCTCACTGTTGTGGCCTCTCCCATTGCGGAGCACAGGCTCCGGGCGCGCAGGCTCAGCAGCCATGGTTCACGGGCCTAGCCACCCCGTGGCATGTGGAATCTTCCCAGACCGGGGCATGAACCCGTGTCCCCTGCATCGGCGGACGGACTCTCAACCACTGCACCACCAGGGAAGCCCTCTTTCTTTTTTTAATTTTTAAATTTGATTTATTTTCTATACAGCAGGTTCTTATTAGTTATCCATTTTATACATATTAGTGTATATATGTCAATCCCAATCTCCCAATTCATCACACCACCACCACCCCCCGCCACTTTCCCCCCTTGATGTACATACGTTTGTTCTCTACATCTGCATCTCTATTTCTGCCCTGAAAACTGGTTCATCTATACCATTTTCCTAGGTTCCACATATATGCGTTAATATACGATACTTGCTTTTCTCTTTCTCACTTACTTCACTCTGTATGACAGTCTCTAGATCCATCCACATCTCTACAAATGACCCAATTTCGTTCATGTTTATGGCTGAGTAATATTCCATTGTATATATGTGCCACATCTTCTTTTTTTTTTTTTTACCACATCTTCTTTATCCATTCATCTGTCGATGGACATTTAGGTTGCTTCCGTGACCTGGCTATTGTAAATAGTGCTGCAATGAATATTGGGGTTGCATGTGTCTTTGTGAATTATGGTTTTCTCAGGGCATATGCCCAGTAGTGGGATTGCTGGGTCATATGGTAATTCCAGTTTTAGTTTTTAAAGGAACCTCCATACTGTTCTCCATAGTGGCTGTATCAATTTACATTCCCACCAACAGTGCAAGAGGGTCCCTTTTCTCCACACCCTCTCCACCATTTGTTGTTTGTAGATTTTCTGATGATGCCCATTCTAACTGGTGTGAGGTGATACCTTATTGTAGTTTTGATTTCCATTTCTCTAGTAATTTGTGATGTTGAGAAGCTTTTCATGTGTTTCTTGGCCATCTGTATGTTTTGTTTGGAGAAATGTCTACTTAGGTCTTCTGCCCATTTTTGGATTCAGTTGTTTGTCTTTTTAATATTGAGCTGCATGAGCTGTTTATATATTTTGGAGATTAATCCTTTGTCCATTGATTCATTTGCAAATATTTTCTCCCAGTCTGAGGGTTGTCTTTTCATCTTGTTTGCAGTTTCCTTTGCTGTGCAAAAGCTTCTAAGTTTTATTAGGTCCCATTTGTTTGTTTTAATTTCCATTACTCTAGGAGGTGTATCAAAAAAGATCTTGCTGTGATTTATGTCAAAGAGTGTTCTTCCTATGTTTTCCTCTAAGAATTTTATATTGTCCGGTATTGCATTTAAGTCTCTAATCCATTTTGAGTTTATTTCTGTGCATGGTGTTAGGGAGTGTTCTAATTTCATTCTTTTACATGTAGCTGTCCAGTTTTCCCAGCACCACTTATTAAAGAGACTGTTTTTCTCCATTGTATAACCTTGCCTCCTTTGTCATAGATTAGTTGACCATAGGTGTGTGGGTTTATCTCTGGGCTTTCTATCCTGTTCCATCTATATTTGTTTTTGTGCCAGTACCATATTGCCTTGATTACTGTAGCTTTGTAGTATAGTCTGAAGTCAGGGAGTCTGATTCCTCCAGCTCTGTTTTTTTCCCTCAGGACTGCTTTGGCTATTCAGGGTCTTTTGTGTCTCCATACAAATTTCAAGATATTTTGTTCTAGTTTTGTAAAAAATGCCATTGGTAATTTGATAGGGATTGCATTGAATCTGTAGATTGCTTTGGGCAGTATAGTCATTTTCACAGTATTGATTCTTCCAATCCAAGAACATGGTATATCTCTCCATCCATTGGTATTATCTGTAATTTCTTTCATCAGTGTCCTATAGTTTTCTGCATACAGCTCTTTTGTCTCCTTAGGTAGGTTTATTCCTAGGTATTTTATTATTTTTGTTGCAGTGGTGAATGGGAGTGTTTCCTTAATTTCTCTCTCAGACTTTTCATCATTAGTGTATAGGAATGCCAGAGATTTCTGTGCATTAAGTTTGTATCCTGCTACTTTACCAAATTAATTAATCAGCTCTAGTAGTTATCTGGTGGCATCTTTAGGATTCTCTATGTATAGTATCATGTCATCTGCAAACAGTGACAGTTTTACTTCTTCTTTTCCAATTTGTATTCCTTTTATTTCTTTTTCTTCTCTGATTGCCATGGCTAGGACTTCCAAAACTATGTTGAATAATAGTGGTGAGAGTGGACATCCTTGTCTTGTTCCTGATCTTAGAGGAAATGCTTTCAGTTTTTCCCCATTGAGAATGATGTTTGCTGTGGGTTTGTCGTATATGGCCTTTATTATGTTGAGGTAGGTTCCCTCTATGCCCACTCTCTGGAGAGGTTTTATCATAAATGGGTGTTGAATTTTGTCAAAAGCTTTTTCTGAATCTACTGAGATGATCATATGGTTTTTATTCTTCAATTTGTTAATATGCTGTATCACACTGATTTGCATATATGGAAGAATCCTTGCATCCCTGGGATAAATCCCACTAGATCATGGTGTATGATCCCTTTAATGTGTTGTTGGATTCTGTTTGCTAGTATTTTGTTGAGGATTTTTGCATCTATATTCATCAGTGATATTGGTCTGTAATTTTCTTTTTTTGTAGTATCTTTGTCTGGCTTTGGTATCAGGGTGATGGTGGCCTCATAGAATGAGTTTGGGAGTGTTCCTTCCTCTGCAATTTTTTGGAAGAGTTTGAGAAGGATGGGTGTTAGCTCTTCTCTAAATGTTTGATAGAATTCAACTGTGAAGCCATCTGGTCCTGGACTTTTGTTTGTTGGAAGATTTTTAATCACAGTTTCAATTTCATTACTTGTGATTGGTCTGTTCATATTTTCTATTTCTTCCTGGTTCAGTCTTAGAAGGTTGTGTCTTTCTAAGAATTTGTCCATTTCTGCCAGTTTGTCTGTTTTATTTGCAGAGTTGCTTGTAGTAGTCTCTTATGATGTTTTGTATTTCTGCGGTGTCTGTTGTAACTTCTCTTTTTTCATTTCTAATTTTATTGATTTGAGTCCTCTCCCCTTTTTCTTGATGAGTCTGGCTAATGGTTTATCAATTTTGTTTATCATCTCAAATAACCAGCTTTTAATTTTGATATTTGCTATTGTTTTCTTTGTTTCTATTTATTTCTGTTCTGATCTTTATGATTTCTTTCCTTCTACTAACTTCGGGTTTTATTACTTCTTTCTCTAGTTCCTTTAGGTGTAAGGTTAGATTGTTTATTTGACATTTTTCTTGTTTCTTGAGGTAGGCTTGTATTGCTATAACCTTCCCTCTTAGAACTGCTTTTGCTGCATCCCATAGGTTTTGGATCGTCACGTTTTTTTGTTTGTTTTTTAAATTTATTTATTTACTTATTTTTGGCTGTGCTGGGTCTTTGTTTCTGTGCATGGGCTTTCTCTAGTTGCGGCGAGCGGGGACCCCTCTTCATCGCAGTGCACGGGCCTCTCACTGTCGCGGCCTCTCTTGTTGCGGAACACAGGCTCCAGATGTGCAGGCTCAGTAGTTGTGGCTCACGGGCCTAGTTGCTCCGTGGCATGTGGGATCTTCCCAGACCAGGGCTCGAACCCGTGTCCCCTGCATTGGCAGGCAGATTCTCAATCACTGCGCCACCAGGGAAGTCCCGTCATGTTTTTTTGTCATTTGTCTCTAGGTATTTTTTGATTTCCTCTTTGATTTCTTCAGTGATCTTGGTTATTCAGTAACGTATTTATTATCCTCGATGAATTTTTGTTTTTTACGTTTTTTTCCCTGTAATTGCTTTCTAATCTCATAGCACTGAGGTCAGAAAAGATGCTTGATATGATTTCAATTTTCTTAAATTTACCAAGGGTTGATTTGTGACCCAAGATGTGATCTATCCTGGTGAATGTTAATTAAGTCCTGAAAGCAGTGTGTGATCTCAGTTGGAAGACTTTGGGCTTTGGCTGGGTTCGAGTCCCAGCCACATGGCTTCAAATTCCAATCAGGGTTTTGGCTGGGATCAAGTCCTAGTCTGGGTTTAGGCCAGGTTCGAGTTCTGGCATGGGGGTTCAAGTCCCAATTTGAGGTTTCAGTCATGTCTGTCAGCACCTACTATGTTTTAAAAGTGGCAAGTTAACAAGCAAGTTTTATTACCCAAATTTATTAATTTATAAAATGATATTTTAGAATTAGAAGGGAATCTAATGAAATCCATCTGTCCATCGTACTATTAGACCAATGTGACCAAAGGAAGTAAGGGGGAATTTGCTTTATTTATGGGAAAGAAAGGGAAGAAATAGGATTAGGATCAAGATCTCCAAATTTCCTGGTCAAGTTCTCTTTCATGTGTCATTGTATACAAATGCAGATTATTTTATAGTCAAATTAGTTGAATTACTGGTAGTTAAGTTTCCTTGCTTTATGCTGACAAATTATTCTTCAAGGGAATTTCAGTCCTGACTATGATTTATTCAAACAGATAGAATATCTCCCTTTCAATAGTAATTACCCTTGGGGGGGAAAAAGTTTCATTACTAAAATTGTTCAGGTGTTTATTATACTTTATACAGATTGAAATCACAGATATTTGAAATTGTACACATTGAATTTGAACAGGAAGTCTGTCTATCTGTAGCCTTAGCCAGGGAAACAGTTCCTTCATTATTGGAAACAAGATAAAAGGCGGGCTCATTTTGGAAATGGAAATGCTATTTGGGGATGGAAACTGTCAGTGTAATCAAACATGACCACTGTAATTTTGCCACAATTATTAACAAACCCCTTCACTTTGTACTTTTTAGCAGAGAAGACAAGAAATGGATACTGTGGGAAGAAAAGCATAAAGGATGCTACAGATTTTTCACTGAAGTGAAAGAAAAAAAAAGATTCAGAAAAAAGGGTACAAATGAACTCATTTACAACACAGAAGTAGAGTCAAGGATGTAGAAAACAAACTTATGGTTACCAGGGGATAAGGTGGGGGGCAGGGATAAATTGGGAGATTGGGATTGACACATACACACTACTATATATAAAATAGATAACTAATAAGAACCTGCTGTATAGCACAGGGAACTCTACGCGATACCCTATAATGGTCTATATGGGAAAAGAATCTAAAAAAAAGAGTGGATATATATATATGTATAACTGATTTACTCTGTGGTATAGCAGAAAGTAACACAACATTGTAGAGCACCTATATTCTCCAATAAATTTTTTTTAAAAACGATTCAAGTTAAATTAATGCAATGATGGTGTTTATTTTGCCCTTTTCATCTTAATAATCTAGATAAACACATTGATACAACCCACTATTATTAAATATCTGTTATGTGCCAGTCATTGTTTCTTGTGGTAAAGGTGAAAAAAACAGAGTTTCCACCTTTCAGGACTCACAGACTAGTGGAAATAAGAACACTTATGCAAATAACCAAAGCTACTAACTAGAATTTAAGTAAGTGCGTAAAATTATGAGTAATAATCGCTTATGTGTTTGGAGGGAGATGAAAATATGCTACTTGAGAGAAGATCATTTAATCTAAATATTGAATGTGAGTACAAGTATTCTTTTGAGTCAGGGAAGAGGAGCATTTTTACACAGAAAGAACAGTATGGATATAAGTGTAGGCAACAAATATAGCTATTTGGCTATAAAATAACTCAATTTAGAAGGTCTTTTTATTTCATATGGCAACTGTAATGAATTAAGATAAAATTGTGTTCAATTTTCTATTCCATAACGAATTTTGTCAATCAAAAATATACTTTCTGGTTAGAAATTCAAAGATCTTAACTGTAAACGAAAAACAAACACTTCTGTAGTGACAGATTCAATTCAGAACTTTCAAAATCATCTGGTTACACAGGCAGCCATATAACTAATAGCAATGCATAAAAACAACCCCAATCCCTTATAAAGTTACTACTTGAAAAATCATGGAAAGTCAATTAATTCCAAAATGGGTGATTATTTTGCATAAATAACATTGAAGTAAATTTCTGAGTGTGGCAATGTATTTAGCAGAATTTGATTCATAAGTCCCACTCTTAGAGACTTAAGTTATTGTTTAATTTCCATTCAAACATGTGAGTTAATTAAACAGTACTTTGTCAATATTCATTTCAGTCTAGTTTATGATTGGTTGCATAGTTTTCTATTGTTAATCAGTCTAGAGACAGAAATCAAGGTTTCTAAGAAATGTACGTACTAAAACATTGTGTTCCTTTCAAATTTCCCACCAGAAAAATAAATATTTAGAAAGCACTATATTAATTCACTTGCACAATGTCATATTACTGCACTGAAGAATATTCAAAATTTAATAAAACATTTAACTTGACAGGATAAACATTAGTTTCCTTAATCTGTTGAATTTTGTGGTATGTGAATATATTCTAATGTACAGAACACTCAGAAATTTTGTTTCCTCATGCATAAAATAGATAGAATAAATTCCCAGTACACTTGAGCAATATGCAGACATACACACATCTATTAAGGTAAAATAAGTTCTGTACAATTTTTACAATGTATTTTATTCTCTATATATGTCTTTGTGTTTAAATATGCTCTAGGGAATTTGAGTTCCCATAAATCATTATAATTTTTAGAACAATGTTAGATTTTGTTCCCCTGTTTGGAAAGATACATGGAAATTTTCACTTGTCAGATTTTGCCTTAATGTTTAAATTTGCTAGGGCTTTATTCAAAAACTCAAATAAACATGCTTTTACTAATGTGTTACTAGGAATCCTTTATTTAGAGTTTAAAGTCTAAGTTAAAATATATATTAATAATATCAGATGTCTCAGCCTGAGTCCCATCACCACTACTATGGTCTCACAAATAGAGATTTTAAAAGAACAAAGGAAAAAATATGTTACCCCATTTATTAGTAAATAGAACAATAGTAAGAGTTGGTGAAGATGCTAGGTAACCAGATCCCCTCAATCACCGTTTAACCCACACATCATCATGATGTTGTCTGATCCTCAGAGGCTTCAACAGTGTTTATAAACTTTCAAAATTTCAAAAAGAAACCTCCACTAATCTCCAATTGCTTGATGATCTTTATTATTACTTGATCAATTCCTGAGAAATGCAAGTTAAGGTAAAACTTCTTATCTGTTGCCGGGTAGTAATAGTTCCTGACAACAACCAAGTCTGTGTTTTGAGAGTCAACCATAGATGCTTAACAGATGTTTGTCTTTAGGTGTCAAATGTTCCTCCACAGAATGCTCTGCATCTAGTGTGTGCACACAGAATACTATGTTCTTCTTTTAAGTCAAGGAAGCAGTGAAGACGCCTGTGGTACACTAAGTGTAATGCTAGGTACATAGCTACATAATTAATTAATTAACTAGTGTATTCTGTGTGTGTAGGTAGTGTTAATTATTGCAAAATAAAAACTCTTGAAAATGTGTGAGGAATCCTCACCACCATTGCTGCTTTGAACCTGTTATAATGCTAATTTTTCTCAAAAAGTGGAGTGGATCCACTCCTTTTTTCCCCACTCCTTCACCCAAGGAATGGTTATATTACCAGTCTATCGGAGATTGAAAATACTTCCTGGGGCATATATTTCACAAGTTCAAATACAACCAAAGATGTCAATCTAAGGATTCCTGGGGTAGAAATAAGGAGAGAAAATCAATGCCTGAAATGAAAGGGTAGGTTTATGAGATTTTAATAGGACTTGTTTTAACAGTTATTATGGGAGAAGAGAAAACAATCTAGATACCTCTAGAAGTTAAATTTATCTTTCATGAAATAATAGAAGTGGATTTTTTAAATAGTTTTAAATATTTAAAAAATATTCATTATACACATAAAGCAGAAGTTTACACAATTAGTTAATGGCAAAACTGGAGACAACAAAAGAGATTTTAATTTATACACATAAATTATACGTTAGATAGTAATCAGATCAAAGGAAAATAGTATTAATAATATGGTCTCTGAATTATTCCGGCTTCCACGATAAATCTTCTAAATTTCTAATGGGATTTGATTACATTTTACACATGAGTTATCACAGAGAATAAAAGCAAAACTGTGATAATTATGTCTTTTAACCACTAGCTCTATATTCCCAGTACCCAGTGTATCACTAGAGTATATATCTAATCACCCTTTTTCCAAATCAAAATTTTAATTTTAAACACATGAACTAGAAGAAGGAAAAAAATCCAAGATTTCAAAGAACAAGTTTTAAACAGCTGTGTAAGAGCAAGATAATTAACCCATTTTTTTGATCAGTGGAGGAAGGTAAGGCCCTGTGTTGACAAAAGACACTACAGATTTCTGTAGGTGCAGAAATCCTATAAAATTGGTATCATTCTTTTTCAGCTTTTAAAAGTCTTTTCGAGGTAAGAAATAAATTGAGTTCAGATCACATCTGTCAGAACACTGTTTCAAAAAATGACTGAATGTTGCATTCTCAGCTCTGCCACTAACTCTAAGGCTTGTTATTGCAACTGTGTTTGTCCAGTTCTGTCATTTAAATGTTGCCATTAGGTTGTGATGAAAAGAATTTTCAAACTGTGTTCAGTTCCCTGTTAGTTTTCCCTCATTCAGAATAGTTTTCTATTAATTCCAGATCAGTATATCTAGAGACTTTTGTCCAGATATTTATTTTGTTGTAATTGCAATTTGCCTCTCCTCCTATGCTCTTTTACTGTTGGCATCTCACGGTTTAAGTAAAAGCCAAGGCTAATACTTGTAAGTACAATGAAAGCATGCATACAACATTCTGTAGGATTGACTGCAGCAGACAATTATTCTTGTGTGTGTTCTGAGTCACAATCCAATATATAACTATAGTGTAATAAAATTATAGTTTTTAACCTGGGTAGGCTGCCATGTGACCAACTTTCTGTTCCATTTCTAAACCAGAACTTGATTATCAAAAATCAAGAGTTTATATTGAACACAATCATAAGAAGATAACAGAAAAGAAATAGACCTTAGTTTCATATTTTATATGTTTTCTTATAATGATCAATGATGTTTGATGTAATCTTTCATGTTTTACTAAATATAATGATAGTCATAATCAACTATTTGTACTGAGTCAATTATAGTACCCATTATGAGTCCTAATTGCTTTATTATATACAATTTTCAATAATGCCATATATGTATTTTTGAATAAAATAGCATGATGCAAATATGCACATGAAAACAGAAGAAACAGATTTGGAGAAACAGGTTTGAGGCAGGCCAACTAAAGTCCTAAGAAACTTTGCAACAAGAATATTAATGCTTTAATTATCCTGATAAAAATAATAAAAGCACTAATGCAGCTAAAATAACATGTTGAATTCCTAATATATAACAAAATATTAGACTTAATGAATGGCTTTACCATTTAAAAAAGTGGAAGTACAGCAAAAGGAACCTTTAACAAAATGAAAAGACAGCCTATGAAATGGGAGAAAATATTTGCAAATGATGCAGCAAACAAGGGATTAATATCCAAAATATAAAAACTCATACAACTTAATATCAAAAAAACAAATAATTGAATCAAAAAATCAGCAGAAGACATGAATAGACATTTTTCTAAAGAAGCCATACAGATGACTAACAGGCATGTGAAAAGATGCTCAACATCACTAATTATTACAGAAATGCAAATCAAAACCACAATGAAGTATTACCTCACACCTGTCAGAATGGCTATCATCCAAAAGTCTACAAATAACAAGTGTTGGCAAGGATGTGAAGAAAAGACACCCCTTATACACTGTTGGTGGGAATGTAAATTGGTGCAGTCACTATGGAAAACAGTATGGAGTTTCCTTAAAAAAACTAAAAATAGAACTGCTATATGATCCAGCAGTTCAACTCCTGGGTATATATCCAGAAAAAATAAAAACACTAATTCAAAAAGATACGTGCACCCCAATGTTCATAGCAGTACTATTTTTAATAGCCAACACATGGAAGGAACCCAAGTGCCAATCAACAGACAAATGGATTAAGAAGATATGGTATATATGTATGTATGTATACACACACACACACACACACCCCCACACACACTGGAATATTACTCAGCCATAAAAAAAATGAAATATTGCCACTTGTAGCAACATGGATGGACCTAGAGAATGCTTAGTGAAATAAGTGAAATGCTTAGTGAAATAAGACAGAGAGAGAAAGACAATTACTATATCACTCGTGTGTAATCTGAAAAATACGACAAATGAATGTATATACAAAATACAAACAGACACACAGACATAGAAAACAAACTTATAGTTACCAAAGGGGAAATAGAGGGGTAGTGGGACAAATTAGGGGTACAGGATTAACAGATACAGACTACTACACATAAAACACATAAGCAACAAGGATTTACTATATAGCACAGGGAATTATACCCAATATCTTGTAATAATTTATACAGGAATATAATCTGCAAAAAAAGAATTAATCACTATGCTGTACACCTGAAAGTAACACAACATTGTAAATCAACTACAATTAAAAAATAAAAAGGTGGATGTAGCTTGTTTATATGGTGTATAAGGAAAAGATGGGGTTACCAATTTACGAAAACAAGGATAAAATGTGCAAATTATCAGGGAGAACAGTGCAATCAGCACTACCTGAACAGAACATGTGGCCAAACTAAGACAAAAAGGAGACCATGGGATGGGGCTGGCATTGAGTTTTAACAGGGCTTGTTGAGGCTGGCTAGTTTAGTGTTCTGTATCTTTAGTTGCTTTACTTGGGAGCAGAAAACATAAGGGTGCTGGGAAAACACCATAGGGACTAACATGGCTTCCATCTTTTAACAATGTCATTCCTTTTTTTCCCAGTCATCCATGAGCTAATTTGAATTACAGAAATATTTACTGAAAAGAAAAGGGACTACATTAATACAATTCTTTGTATCCAGATAAAAATGTTGTTACTCTATAAAACAAGTGCTTTGGTATTTTTACTTTTATGATACATATTAATATAGTATGATAATTTTGGAGTAATTTTCTAAAATATTCAGAAAGTTATGCATAATGATTATCTTTTTCCATGTTAGAAATATCTCCATTTTTTCATATTTCCATATATACACACACACACATATGATTTAAGGGATTTCAGTCAGTAGATATTATGAAAACAAAACAAAAATGTAAACTAGTACATTTTAAGGAACTTTTTATTCTGATCCTACCTTTTCACAAAACTTTAGAAAAGATGCTTTCAGTTACTTTGCATTTTTTTTTACAAGTTTGTATTTTTCTCAGATTTATATCTGATAATGTGCCCTTCGACCCCAGTCCAAATCCCACTAAGATCCAGCTTAGTTCCTGTCTTACATGTTATTGTTTTGCCCTTCATGATTTTTTTCTTTCTTTGTGAATGCTTCTTGGAAGCTCTTCCAAGTCCTCCAAGCTTTTGTTTACATACAGTCTTAGATTACTCTCATTTCTAATTTTGGGTATATTCATTATTTAGAATAACCATTTATGAAGAAAGGTGGCCTCAATATTCTTAACATAACTCATGGTCTAAAAAGGCCATTCAGAATATTCACTTCCCTCAAGCTCCACTAGATTTTTTTTTAAAGTTCTTTGAACAGTTTACCGTTATCCAGGGAGCAAAGAAATAGTTTTGGTTACTTTTTAAAGAGGTATCACCTAAGATTACAGTGTTCCCACTCATCAATTTGCTTTTCCACACTGATCTCTGACTTGAAATTTTCAGGCTGTCTAGAAGGTCAAGTAACAAAATAGCACTATTCACTATAGGGAATACCACTCCTGCCCTTTCGTTTGGAGGACCCTGCTGTTCCATAGGTATGACAGCAAAAAGAGGGGCATGAAGGCTCCATCTGCCTCTGACTTTCGTAAGCTTCATTTCAGTAGAAGCAAGGATTAATGGAGAGAAATGTCTCATCTTTTGAAAACATCTTGTTAAAATTTCACAACTCAAAAAAAGGTGTCCAAATATTCCATTTAAAGCACCTAAATTTTAAAATTAAAATATATAGATTATACATTCATTAGAGGCCTGAATCATTAGAAATTTAAAGACTTTTCTCTCATGGAACCATTGGGCTTAACATGCCCTTTTATATCCTGTTTCCAAGATAACTCAAGCATCTGCTTTATGACAGGACTTCAATCTGCATGGAGTCAAGTGTGACTATTCTGTTTCTTTTTATAGAAAGGATTAATTGTGTTTTACATCTTCTGAGTGACAATTATCCTGAAAGATACCCTTCACAATTCCTATCCTCTCCAGGCTCAGCAGGGTGACAACTGATGTTCTTACAATATCAAAATCTGACCTATAGGACCCTGACCTGAACTGATATATGAGCAAAAAACAAAAAAATCATTGTATGGGAATCATTATACACTTTGACTCTCTTTATTTCATCACAATAGCCTACTCTTGCTAACACACTCATAATGTTAGCCCAATGTTTTAACTGAGAAAATACAAGCATTTCTCATTCAAATATGAAAGTTAACTACTTAGGTGTTTATGATTTTGGAATTAAATTCTAACCACTAAAAGCTCATATGTTCAAGACTAATTTTGGTAATTCCATAAGATAATATTGTACTCACAGTCACTTCATTAATATGCCAACGACATTAAACTGCCTGAACAATTTGCTGCAATATGCTTCAAAAAAGAATGGAATCTATTTGTTTAATCTTCAAGTTTGATTTCTTTTCATTTACTTCATACCTGCTCATTTTTTCCAAAAGTTTTTGCCCTATTATTTTATTCTTTGTGATTTTTTTCTCTTTTGGTTCAGAAACAATGTTTAGTTGGGTTATCCTTTCCAAATAGATTTTTCAACATTCCTGCATTTCACTCTGGTCACTGTTCTTTTCAGTCTACTGATATCTTAGAAGTATGTAACCATATCTTGAGCATATGTGGCTCAGAAGTTGTACTACAATGGTTCTTTATATCCTTCCTAAAAGAAAACTGGAGACATTCTTCAAAGTTAGAAATCTTAAAGTCTTGTACCCTGCTTTGTCCGATTCCTTTTGTGAAATTCCAGGACACTGAAACTAGTATCAAAACCATTTTCAAACATTATATATTTTGAAAAAGAAATTTTTTTCTCAGATGTCACTATATATCTATCTGAAAAACCATAAAGTGATACCCAAGATAATAGAACTATTAAAGGAATCTGGGGCTTAACTTTCATTTTTTTCAAGCATAATATAAAAACAATATCACAGCTGGGATTCACTGATGAATTTATAATACACCTACCAATTCATTTTTTTCTAAAGAAACATTATTTTGCCAAGAGGCAAAACTAACCCCAAAAACAAAAAATAAAAAATGAGAATTCCAAATCTGTAAATTAAAAGGAAGTCTGAAATGTTTATTTCTTAATAAAAAGCATCATTTGGGCTACAGTATGAAGGAAGATCCTGTAGCAAGTAAAATAAATTTAACAAATTCATCTATATCTTTATATTGGACTCCCATACTATTTTTGCAGGGAAAACACCTAGATTTGACATTGATACACAACACAGCTGGATTAAATGGGGGAAGGAAAGGGATTAGTGGAAAATGTCTGTACCCAGTGGAATCTAGGTGGGAGGAAATAAGTAGGAGGCTACTGTTATTGGAGAAACTATGAGTTGTGTGTATATGTGGTGCAGGTGTGTGGACAGGGAATGTTCCCTGCCCTTCCAGTAAACAAAGAATGTTGCCCACCTTCCCAGTTCTAAAAGGATCAAGCCATCAGCCCCTGCAGCTGCCCGGGACAGTGTGCCCTGATGGGAATTCAGAATGGAGAAAAACAGGAAGCATTCTGTGCTTTGGATACTGGCCCCAGATAGATTCAAATCTAAGGAATAATCTGAGTGAACCCAGATCTTTGCATCCTCTCATACACAGAAAAGCACTGAAATCACTAACTTGAGGTGTCTGTTCTTTGTCATTAGCAGTAATCTTGTGATGTTTGATTATAGCAAGGGATCAAAAATCACAGCAGGAACTCCTATATATCCTGGCTCCTCCCTTACCTCTTCAAAGAAGCTCCTCAGGGATATCTGAGAGGCTGCTGCCTGTGCTAGAATTCTCAGTAAGATCCCGGAGTACAGCTTAACTCGCAACTTTTAGGTTGTGAGTTTCTTCAGTCGACATGTGTGTTCAGCTATAAATTAAAGAAATAACAAAGTTTGATTCTATTTTTTTGAACTATTTTTTGCCAGTCTGTCAATTATAAGAGTTGGAAGAATTAGACTCTGGCCTGAAGAAAGTTATGTAACAAATAGATAAACACACAGAAAGAAAAATGTACACTAGAGAAATTAGAGGCAGTATGCTAAGTATAGAAACCTAGAGTGGAAACAGAGTATACAGAGAATAAGAAAATGATTAACAAAGATATATTACCTAAAGTGACTTAGACTAGGAGAAATTAAGAGACGATACAACAGAGCTTCACAGTGGTGAAATCAGCATATAAAATATAGGCCAATTCTAGATTTACAAATGTCTAATTTTGATATCAGTTCATGTGTCTGATAAAATTCAGTGACCAATAAAACTTATTTTCTTTCTCCTAAAAGCTGGAGAAGCATCCATTTTATTTATTTATTTATGTTATTGTTGTTCTTGTTGATATTCCTAATTACATTATGTATTGTATTTCTGCTAATTTTTTTCTTTTCCCTTTTTCATGGAAAGGCATTTTACTTTAAATATAGCAGTGTGTACACATCCATTTAAAAATTGTATTTGTTTTCTTCTTCTCTTGGAAATCACCCAAAAGAAAACAGAAAAATGAGAAACAAAAATAAAATGTCAACTTTGAAGAAATCAACAGATATCTAAAACTCTGAATCCCAAAATGGGAGGAGAGGTTGTTTCCAAAACTTTTTAAAGGTCAAATAGGTGCAGGAAAATATAGATTATCACATCCATGGACACAGATCTTGAAAAAGCTTACAAAAGCACACTTGTCAAGTAAGTAGTACACCCTGAAGTGGAAAGCAACCATGTTTCTCTTCAGCTGTGGAAATAAAGTGCAAATACCCAGCCATGAGACTTTGCTGGGTTGGTAGCTTGATATGCAGGAGTGAAAAAGCCACACGGGCTGTTTATGTGTCTGGACAGCAGAGCGGGGAGAGCTACTCTGGTTTGAGAGCCCTGTGATGCTACTCTTGACTGGCTGGGGAGACCTCATTCACACCCGAATAATCCTAAAAGGGAAATTCTAGTAACCTGGGAACATGAACCTGAATTCTGCCCCCCACCCCCCATGAAGAATAATCTAGTTCAAAGAAGAGCAATAATTCAATAGAAACAATAATAGACTGGTAAAAAGTAAATATAATGAATAGGACAAAGAATGAAGAAAGAAAGGAATGAAAAATAACCAAAGGAAAAATACCACAAAAGTATTGCTGTAGATCAGATACAAATCATCACAAAAATATCACAATTGATTATAAAACTATTGAAGCAGTCATGTTAATACAAGAGCATTTCTTCATGGTGATGAAATGGTGAGAAGGAAATGAAACAAGAGTTGTTAAAACTCAGAAAAGAAATTAAATTTTAAAAGTCTCATAAAAATAAAGACTAAATTGGAAGTAGCAAAACTGTAAGACATTGCTAAAATCGCAATAAGCAAACGCAGAGGACAAGACATTAAAAACTGAACAAAATAAAGTACGAATAAACAAAATACAGAGCAAAATACAGAGAAACTTCAAATAAGCAGTAGTTTTTCAAACAAGATCTAATACACTCTACTAGCGTCTCCCAACGGGTCCAAATAAAATAGTGAAACGAGAAAAAAAATTAGATATTCAGTTAAAAAAAAACACAACTTTTCAGATGTCAAAAAACACTTGAATTTACTTCTTTCAAGAGAACACTATATCCTAGGAGAAGCTGACCTAAAAGTACCCACTGTAAAATAAACCCTTTAAGTTAACTGAATTTCAATTTTTATATAGATATGAATGCTTTGGGCAGCCAGGAAAATAGATTTAATTCATCTATAAGGTGAAAAAATAGGCTGACCTTCAACTTCTCCACAGCAATACTCAATGTTATAATGATCATGAAAAACCACCTATACAATCTTCAAGGAAAGAAAGTGTGACGTAATAAATTTAGAGCTAGTCAAACCACTATTCAAACATGAATGAAACACGGACAAGGGAGCTATTATTTTTTAACTTACGAGAAACCAGAGTTCCTAGTAAGTTCATTTGAACTGTAAGTTCATTTTGAAGAAATTCTCAGGGAACGCATATTATCCACCAAGAGAAAAATGGCAAATGAACAGCCAAGGGACATTAAATCTGTTTCACTAAAAGTAAAGGAGGTGTTATGCTTACATAATGTGAACATAATGTGACTTTTATAAGAACAAACAAGGAAGAAGTATAAAGTGATGTGTGAGATATTTTAAGTGTGCTGATTTCCAAATTTTTACTAGCTGGAGTAAAACATATGTCATTTAAGTACATAAATTACATAATAATAATGATAATAATAACAATTATAAAGCTGGAAAGTAGAAAGTAATGGTGGAAATGACAAATCTAACAGAAAAAAGGAAAGTCTTCTTTTCATCATGAAACTGTGCAAGCCCTTGTGTGTCTTTTGAAGTAAAATGCTGACTCAGGAGTTAATGATGGGAAATGTGAAGATGTAGAAACAAAGAACAGCTGTTGGGCTGGGAAACTGGTAACAATCTAGACTCTAAATCCACCACACAGCAGCATCCCAGTTCCCCGAAGGATACAGATAAAGGCCTGACACACATTCCTAAGTTGTTTTTATAGGAAGCAGACCCCCTCCAGATGAAAACTGCTGACCACAAGCACAGACCCTAGACTGGTTGAATCCAGAAGGCTAATGATGCTTGAAGCTTCACCTTGATGCCAACCAATCCAAGAACTGTCCACAAGCTGACCACGCCCTGCTCCTTGAACACTAGAAAACTTCTCACTACCCCTTCCAGGGTGGGTCACACAGTCTTGAGGGCATTAGTCTGCTGTGGCCCCCTTTGCCTGGCAAAGCAATAAAATTTACTCTTTTCTACTTCTCCCAAAATTCTGTCTCTGCATTTCTATTCGGCACCGGTGAACAGAGGTCAAGTTTTGGCAACAATCAGTATCTTACTGTACCTTTCAAATTTTGAGCTTTATACAAACAATACCCATCAAAAGAAAAGAGTAAAAATAAATGAATGAACAAATCATAAACAACTAATTAAATAAATAAAATTCCTGATTTGAGCTGGAAGGCAGTGTATGACAAAAGTTCCTAGATAGTCAAATAGATCTTAGGATTTCCTAATATGAAGTATCTCAACACTTATGTAACATTCACATGCTACTAGCAATCTTTACACAAATATCAAGTTGTGGTTCACAGGACTAACGAAGTCGCTCTATTATCATAAATTGAAATGTCTTACTAACAATGCACAGTCAAAAGCAATGAGGTATCGCTACAAGCACACCTGCATATTCACTTATTTTGATTACCTATATTTATATTCAGATACCATTTTATTTTACTGTATGATGAAAATATTAGAATTCATTAAAATGTTACCTTTGTGCAATTGCTCATGATACTTGTTTTAAAATTTTCTTTAGGCACTTTGCATACGTATATAAGAATTAGTTTAAACTAATTATATTTTTTCCTTGATTTACATAAGGAAAATAACACTTTCCTCTAAAAACATGTTATCATCACTTTCAGTATATGTATGACAAAATGCACTTGGATTTCCCTTCTTAGTCTCAAAATTTTGCGAGTAAATTGGCATGTCAAATAAAGCTATGTTTTATGTGTTGACAACATGGGAGCTATTTCCTGGAAACTAACTCAATCCTATTTTTCTTGTGCGCCAGTAATATAAATAGAAATTCTCTTTCTGAAAATTAACTTCATATCTAAATATACCAAAACTTATCTTAAAATAGAGTAAGAGGTAAAATAAAAATGATTTTCAAATATTTCAAAGCTTTAAAATCAAATCTGGAGCCTAAACTCACCTGGAATAAATGCATATATATGAATAACTACGTGTAGGTCTGCTCATTTTCGAGGCTCCTTAGAGCTGCTTTCACACGTATGACTACCTCTGCCCCCTTGTTAACAAGGTGTTTTACAGCTTATCCGATACTTATCTGATGTCCTTAGGATGACTCTCTCTCAGTGCCAAAGTACCTGATTCTCAGTTTTTATAATACTTATGTTTCTTCCCTCTGTGAACATTTCAAATATACGCAATTACCAAACCGCAATTTAATCAGATGCTAAACTTCAGTTTCTTCAAAACTGATATATTTCCATACATAACCTAGTAACACACTAAGAAAATTAAGTAGAATTGAATAGCATCTATATTTTGAAGAAAACAATATAGAAAAAAGAGAAAATGCAGTAGTTTTTAACCCTAGTCCATTTACACTTAAAAACTGCAGTGAACTCTCAAAGGAGCAATTGTAGAAATAAACTTTTTGAAAACAGAAATGAACAAAACGTCTCCTAAATTTTTCTTCATTAGAGAGCTTAATTTATTCTCAAGATTAAAGCCATAGTAAAATTAGCCATAACTATTTGGCAAGTTAAAATTTCCATCCCTCCAACTTTGATCGAGTGGTCAATAATAAATGTCAATATTGATACTAAAAATTACAAAATTTATTCATTTAATTAAAACGGCTAAAACTATTTGATAGTCTTTGGATAGTACTTACAAAACAGAGAGACAGAATGTTATATGCCTTTACAAAGTTTTTACTCAGCAGGTACTTTTAAGAAAAAGAAAACTGTAACCAAATTCAGTTATTTGGAAAAGTTTAACTATGGCAACAACACATGAAGTCTATCATCATCCTAGTTTCTTCTTCTACAAATTGTTAGAGTATCATCAGGTTGTATTTTGGAGAGTATTTACACTACATAACGGAAGTAAGAAAAGCAAATTGCATACCGTTCCTAGAGAATCCTCTTGCTTCCCTTTCTCACTCTATTGTCAACTCTCACTACAAATTTGGACTGAAAACCTCAGTAAAAATAAGGAGCTAAAATAAGCAGCACTGAACGTCTTACAATTTAAATTTTGTGATTAATAAAACAAAGAATCTCATTTCTTAAGATATATAAATGAAATAATGACTTTTGCAAGAACATATGAGAAATGGATTACATCATTCAGTAAATATGTATTTCCCTTCACTGTATCAGGTACTACTTTTGTGCATGAGAGATATAAAGGTGGATTTGAAATTGCTGCCCAAATGAAATGTACTTACCTGTGTAGCCTTATTTTGAATAAGAAAAAAAGTTATTTTCTAAATTAAAATAATACTAATCAATTAATCAAGAAAGATTATCTTTGGAATAATTTTCTTAGAGAAATATGCATTAATCTCAAATGATCCTCACAACACAAAGTTGATAAAATGGTTAAACAATGGCTCAAATCTCCTACAGTACATTTTGTAATGGCAAGCTCAGACACTGTATAAGTTCTATAATTTTCTTAGGTTTGATTGAGAAAACACAACATATCATCTTGGTTTTGTTTGAAAGAAAGGTAATGGTACAACTGAATGAAAGGGATCAAGTAATAGACTCCATTTCTTTTCCCACATCTTTCCTATTTTGTTTTTGCAGAAAATTACTTCCACACAGATTTGTAGCTTGCTTCATTAAAATACCATTATATCAGGGCTTCCCTGGTGGCGCAGTGGTTGAGAGTCCGCCTGCTGATGCAGGGGACGCGGGTTCGTGCCCCGGTCCGGGAGGATCCCACAAATATCAGAAAATATTTTTATAGTTATATACAGAAAATATTATTTTTTAGGTTTAATCATAGATTTTGAAAGCTCAGTTCACTAAAGCATGTCATTTCCTAACAATAATGATAAATCAACACCTTCTAGGATTAAAACATCATTTACTTAGCCACTTGCATTAAAGTCTTTTAAAAATTATTCTGTACATGCTTATAGGACATATGCACATATGGTTAAAATATACATGGATAACTAAATCAATCAAAAAATGTACTGGCTATATTCAAAAATTAGTATTCATATGATTGAATTAAAACATAAAATTGTTAGGAAACGTTCAATTTAAAAATAATCTTGTGTTTTCATTGGTGCATTTTTTCCATTTTATATTATTCCCAAAGACTTTCTATTCTTATGAGATAAAAGTTCACTTTTAACTCATGAACTTTATGTTAATTTCCTCTATATAAAACTAATGGTATATCAGTCAGGATCTCAGGAAGCATCAACAAGCAGAATATTATGAACTGTTGATCTGCCAGTTGAGAACTAAAAGGCCAAGTGGGAACATGGGGGGTAAATGGGGTTGGTAAATTGCAGGAAGCTGCTCCTACGCCCTAGTGCCGGGGAACAGTGGAGAACAAAGAGAAGAGTCTGAAATCATTTCAGCTGTAGCTTGGAGAAGAGTCCCGGAGAACTGAGGTTCAGACTGCTGAGGAGGGGTGGATGTGGATGGCAGGGTGTCTCTGAGGGGCAGCAAGGGGCTGGTTCTGGTCAGGTGGACCACCTGCTGCTAGAACCAAGTGACAGGAACAGGGGGCAAATGGAGAGGAATACGCCATTCCTTCCCCAGCATCTCACTGTCCCTTTAGAGCCCTCACATGGCATAACCTAAAAAGATGACAAAATCCCAAAGATCATCCATGTTGTCACAAATGGCAAGGTCTCCTTCTTTCTTATGGCTTAATAATATATATATATATTACAAACACCACATTGTGTGTGTGTATATATATATATATACACATTGTGTGTGTGTATATATATATATATACACACATTGTGTGTGTATATATATATACACAAACATCACATCCTTAGCCATTCATCTATTAACAGACACTTGTTTCCATACCTTGGCTACTATGAATAAGGCTGCAATAAACATGAGTGTGCATATATCTCTTTGATATCATATTTTCATTTTCTTTGGACATATACCCAGAAGTAGGATTGCTGGATCATGTGATAGTTCTATATTTAATTTTCTGAGGAACCTCTATCCTGTTTTCATAGTGGCTCAACTAATTTACATTCTAGTAAGAGCAATGAGGTTTTCTAAACAAAACATTTTGTTAAATTAAAATGCAAATAAAATAATGCTGATACACAGGAGCTCAGATTTGATAATGGCAGGGAAGACAGTAGAAGATACAGGAGAGCTAAAGTATTTGATAAAATATTAAGAGAAAAAGAAAATATCACCTATATTCAGAATGGGAAAGATGAAAATCTTTCTAATATAGCCTTTTAATTTGTTATTTATACAAGTTTTATGAAATTAATATGCTCATATTCTCATTTATTGTTCCACCAATAATATTATATATTTCTTTACTGCCCAGTTGGTAAAATAAGATCATTAGTACCTTTAATTTTTCAGAAAATCCTTCTACCTTCCAACTTTTAGCAGCTAATGCTTTTACATTATAGAGACAGGCTTTGGGTGATTAATTTTTCATTACTTCCACAAGTGAGTGTCTATGTTGTGCTACCCACTGTGCAAGGTGGTAGGTATGTAAAATGGAGAAGGTCAAGTATGAACCTTTAATGAGATTGTCAATGAATCAAGTCCTTTTGTATTGTTTCAGCCTGTTTGCATTTCCCTGTGTTTTCCGTGGTTTTGATACGTGTTCTGATACATGGATAGTTTAGAACTCAAATTACAGTTTAGCCCGGTACTGAAATATCACGTTTTGCATGATGAAATTTCTGCTTGAATTTTACCCATTATCAGTATTGGAATTTCAGGGTTCCAAAGTCAAAGCTATTTGGAATTGTTTGTTAGTATTACAGGTCATCTTCATTCATGTGTTTTAATGACAATAATTGACTTCTATGAACACTTTAAAAGTTTAAAATGAAAAGGAAATCTAGCACCAAGCTTATTTGCATTTCTGGCAATATGTCCTTACTATTAAAGGGGAGAAAATAATATTTTATACAGGTATTGTAAACAGTAGTACAGTTTAGTTGCATGTTTTATTCATGAATAAAAAGAGGTGGGTGGTAGTGAGACACAAGACCACAGTGGTCCAACAAATTCCAAGCATTTGCTAGGGTCATACCTTGTGCTTTTCTAAATAAGCTCAACATCAGGGAAGCTACAGAGGATCAGTTCTCCCAAAAAGTTAGTGCTGAGACAGCTAATCTTAATAAGCACAGAAATCTTGAGGGGTATTAAGGGGAATTAACCAGTTAATCAAAAAGCCCAGCATGAATGAGGGTAGCTTAAAATCTGAATGGTAATTTCCTAGGAGAATCCCAAAATAAAATTTTATCCAGATTTCCTTGTCTTTAAGTACATAAAATAATTTTGAAGCAAAACAGCATTTTAAAAGCTTTAAACAAATAATTTTATCAAAAGAAAAATTACAGATGAGTCCAGAATTTCAGAAAGGTTACACTGGAAACTTTCCAGCATCTATAGAAAATCATAGCAAAAAGGAACACGTGAAATAAAAAGAATACAGGCTGGGTAGCGATGAAAAGAGAAAATTTTGGGAAATGAAATAGTTTCTACGGGGACTGACGAATGCACAATTTTGAATCCATGCTGTTTCCAAGATATTAAAACTGAATATAGTACGTCTGCTCTACTGCGTCAGAGATAACATATCACAGTGTGAAGTTTCATGATGATTATGTGTATTCAACTGTTTTTTCTGGATATCGCTATTCCTTTGCTTTTTTTCATTATCTGAGAGCTAGAAAGGCTGCTTTTAAGGAACTAGTAAAAAAAAAAAAAGTAAAGCAATCCAGGTGACACCATAATGAAAAGTACGGCAAAGTAAAAATCCCATATTGGAAAGTAGGCTGGTATTCAGACCTAGGACTGATTATGTTGTTGGATGACTAAATATTCCAGGGTAGTACACTCCAGCTGCTGACGTGCAGTCAAACTGCTCACATACTAGTTCAGCTATATATCATTTCTCTTTTTTGACCTCAGAGAAACTACTGACCTGAGCCCTTATTCTGAGTTAAAGTTATACAGATACAGCAGACAGCAGAAGGAGCAAGATATGACAGGCATATATATTCAAGGCAAAATGACATATAACAACATGTAAAAATATGTTACAATACTGTGCCATGAAACCATCAACTACCATGAATAGAATTATGAAAACATAACTGTTTCTGTTTCCTCCGACTTACAAAAAGTAAAACAGAATTTTCTCCAAGCCAACTTAACAAGGGGAGATTAAAAAATTGTCTAGGGCTTCCCTGGTGGCGCAGTGGTTGCGAGTCCACCTGCAGATGCAGGGGACACGGGTTCGTGCCCCGGTCCGGGAAGATCCCACATGCCGCGGAGAGGCTGGGCCCGTGAGCCATGGCCGCTGAGCCTGTGCGTCCGGAGCCTGTGCTCCGCAAACAAAAAAATTGTCTAAATACTTAATCATAATAACCAATTTATTTTTAAGTAAAATGAATGCAGAAGAGGTAATTTTGTGATAGAAACATGATGCCAATTAAGTTTCAAATAATATAGAGCAAGTGTAGTTCTCTTACCCCAGCACACATATCCAAGCCACGGAATTTAGATTTCCATGATCATGGACAGAAGCTTATTATTAATGTGTTTTTCTCGTCCCTTAGTCTCTTCCCTGAAATAGAATTCAAGTCTCATGCTGTGACTCTGCAATATTGTTTCCCTGCAAGAAACGATTTTGTTCCGCCTCAGAGGCAATATGTTTTTATGCTTAATTCTGCCCTGGGTAGCCACAATGCTTGTTTATGTCCTTAATGTGACTTTTAAAGAAATTAATTTCCATGAATCATCAATAAATCCTGATTCTAGGATCTAATTCAGTTATAAGCTGAGGGAAAAAAATTAAGTTTTCTTGCTCTATCATGTGTTTACTAATCGTGATTAAGCAGTAGCATTTAATCACATGTGTGGAGATATACAAATATATCATTTTCATATTTCAGCATAACTTTAATTATATGCTTTTATTTAAAGTTTTGTCACTAGCTTTAGATCAGTTTAGCCCTAAGTATAGCTAAAGAATTTACATTGGCGGTGTAATAAAGTTATGCAACTGAATTTTATCTTTTGAATAAATGCAAAATAAAACAAAGGTGTGTTCAAAGGAGTGAGAAAAATGGTGAGTTCCAGTGGCTCAGGGGAAGAGAAAAAAATCCAGTGTCCATCATTAATGATTGAGATCATTGTTATATTATTTTTCATAGTTCACAAAATAGTGGGGTGATCTGATGAAACCAATCTATATTTCAGAGTAAGTGATAAAATTAAAGTTCAAAATTTGCATTTTGAAGTTAAAAAAATTAAATTAGAGAGAAGTCTTGAAGCAAAGCTGCCTACATCCAAGTAGAAAGGATCATTAGATATTTAGATATTTAGTAATATTAAAAAGAAGTTGAATAATGAGGAAGTTCTACATAAAGAGAGTTTCCTTTTATTTGGAGGAAAGAAAAGAATCTGAACTAATTTTTTAAAATTCTTAATTTAAAAATGTGTTTAGTGTCCATCTGAATATTAACTGTTCTCAAAGGTACTTTAGTTTTGTTAAAAATATATATGCTCATAAATATTAAAGCTATAATCACTGATGACTCAGTTTTGAACAGTCTAGCAAGCATCACTATTCTTTATATATTCAGCTAAATCAATAAACGTATATACATTTATGTGATTAATCTTCCAAAAAACTATTATATTATGCATGCTGCATTGTAAACTATTTCTCAAATTTGCCATGGTCATTTTCCATATCAACAGATACTTTCCTGCATCATTACTTATATTGTTTCAATAATATTCAGAAGAATATGTTTATGGTATTTTTCTTAGCAATCTATTGACGAGCAATATATTTTTTCCAATTTTGCTATTATAAATACCCCAAAACAAAACAATTATTCAATATTTACTGAGGATCTGACTTGGCCTTATCCAATGACTGACTTCTATGGTCACGCATTTAGCCTCATCATAACAACTAGTGCTTTAAAATTTCAATACCAAACATCATACACTCTGACCACCATATTGTATGTTTCTAGCAAATGCTCTCCGTTGCTCTGGCTGCAATAATCCTTAATTCATGAAGCTAACACTGGAGGAAAAACAGACCCATTCTGACTTGTGTTGCTTCATACTCATGATCAGAAACCAGAGTAGGCTCGTAACACCATCTAATATATTCTTCTTCCTTGGTTCATTTTCTTTCCTCTGCTCCTAGACAACTTTCATACTTTGATTTGCTTAAATCTTCACAACCTCCTACCTGAGCTTCAATCTTAGCTAAAGAGCTGGGCTCTCCCTTCACCCAGAAAATGGAAGCAATCAGAAAAGATGTTTTATAAGTTTCTACCACATCAGTGCTCTGGGTCATCAATGGCCTTATACCATCTTCTTTCCAGTTACTGTGAATTTACTGTTTAAGCTCTACCTTTGCACAAGATTCCATCTCCACTTGCCTACTCCAGGGCCTTGCTCCTACAGCTTGTATTCTTGCCCTCTCCCTTGCATCATCCCTTTTTTCCACTGTACTGGAGCATACACATCAGTATACAGATATTATTTTATATTTTTCTCTTTTACAAACAAAACAAAGCTAACAAAAACAAACCAAAACAACAAGAATCACATTGCCCAATTTCTCTTCTTGACAGAATAGGAAAATTCTTTAGTTGCTATCTCAAGTTCCTCTTCCCCACTTCTTCCTCCAATCAAATTTCTTCCTGCACTACTCCTGAATTGCTCTTGCCAAAGTTGCCAATGATCCCCAAGAAGCTAAATTTGGTAGCTCTTTCACAATTCTCATCCTACTTGATTGTCACAGGGAATTACTTTTTGCTTCTTAAAATACTTTTCCCCATGGCATCCAAGATGCCACATCAACTGACTTTCCCTCTTTCGTTTTGGAAACCTCTCACTGCATTTTTCACATTTTTCTCATTAACCTACTTTCTAAATGTCAGATGACCCAGAATTTAATCCTTAGGTGATTTAACCAGCATTATGGTTTTAATACAATTCATTTGCTAATGACCTGCATATGCATATCTCTAAGCCAGACCTTTCCCTAAATTCCAGTTATATTTAACTGCCTATTTCAATACCTCACACACATCACATACAAAACTGAGATCCTGGTACTCCAAACTCGCAATCCAGCTCCTGTAGTTATTGCATCTCAGTTAATGCCAACTACATTATTCCAATTGCTTAGGCCAAAATATTTCTTATCATCTTTGATTCCTTTCCTTCTTTCACTCCCTAGACCTAGTGAACAGTAAATCCAGATGATGATATCCTAACAAGAGGTGTCTGGAATTTGACCATTTTCACTCTTCACGCTGTCCTCACTCTAGAAACCAGTCTCTTGACTACACTGTTGCAGTGGCCATTTATCCAGTCTTCTGTCTCAGCCCCCCAATTCTCAAAACAGCTACCAGAATTTCAGCATATAACTCAGGAATGGGATCATGTTTTTGTTTTCTTTAAACATTCTCATGGCTTTATATATCTCTGATGGTAATAAACACAGTATTTAAGACATCCTGCATGATCTATCACCACATCGATCTTGTCTCCTATTATTTCCACCCTTGCTCTTTCTACTTCAGCCACCCCAGCCTGTTCCTCAGTGCTCCGTGAGCACACAGGTGTGCTGCTGTCTTAAGGGCCTTTTTATTACAAATCTTTACTCAAAAATTTACCTTCTCAGTTAGGTCATCCACACTCACTCTATCAATAATTCCACACACATCCCTAACTTGTATAATCACTCTTTCATAATTTCTGAATCTTTATCCCTTGTCACTAATATATGTAGTCTGTATTATTCATATTTTTGTGTGTATGTCTTCAATAGAAATTGTTTTTCTGTTTCATTTACAACTGCATCCTGAGCACTGGAAACCCTGCTACACACATAGCAAGTATGCAGTTAATATTTTGAGTGAATAAATGGATGTTTCTTGCATTCATTCCATCTTACTTTATAGCAATGTTTCCTTATCATTTGCCCTAGAAACTAACATCTCAGCTTTGCCAGAGAAGAAGAGTTGGTAAGGGATATACCCAGGCAGCTTTATATGGATGGTGAGAAATATAAATTCTATAACAAATATAAAACCTTAAGGAATTGGTGTGTTATGGTCTTGGAGCTTGAATGATGGGTCACCCAAGGCAATAACAAATGTCAATATAAAACAGTAGCTATCAATGAACACTCTACAGAGATATTAACACATGAAAATCCAGGAGAGGACCTACTGAGTTAGAGACAATATTTCTGAGCTGAAGAGATGAACACAAAAGTGTAGGGTGGGAAAATAAAAAATGAATGGTTACATGATACTATTTTTGATGTCTTTTTATTTTCTGAGTAGGTCATGCTGCCTAGAGTTGGCTTGGTTAAATTACAGGGGAAGTCATATATACCATGGAACAGAGACCATTCTTACAGTAGGAATATTTTTACTCTTATTTGTTTTTTAGTACCTAGACCTTTTTTTACATTCGATTAATATAGCATTAGGCTAAGGAGAAGAGTCAAACACAGGCAAATGGAAAGTTCATTTTCTACATCTGGAAGACATTTTCCATGTGTGCAGGAGAGAAATAAGGAGAAACAAGTAAGAAGGGTTGTAATCTTCCTATAAAAAGAGAGATAGAAATTTACATCCTGCTTTTTCCTTAGCACACACATTGACAATGAAGAGCGAATAATAAGACACTTTCTTTTTAAAGTAGAATTCATGTTGGAGCATAGAAGGTTATTTAGAATATATTATAAAGTTGCCAGATGTCAGGACTCTTAGATAAGACTTGATTCAATACCAATAGTGTAGTTTTGGTTTACTGAACAGGAGAGTGCCTACAGTAAAGTGATTTTATGAAGACAGACTGATTTGACAAGAACCATTAGTAAAGAAGGCAGGAAGAACAGAAAATGTGGTCATCAAAGGCATAGGATTCAGCAAAAAGAACGTTGACTGCAGTGTGAAACAGAAGATGTACTGAGGAACAGAGAGAAGGAGGAACCAATTTAACTTAGTGATTAGCTCATTGTGGGACAAGCAGAATCAGTACTAGATAAGTTGAATCTTAAGTAACTAAACAAAATGCAAGATACTTTGGTTTGGTTTGTTATTGTTAGAGAAACTATTAATTAACAGTAAGAATGTTAAAAATGAGAATGTATACAAAGCACACTCACATACACGTCATCACATTTCAAAATAGTCCTTGATTTAGTTCTATATTCCAATGTGTTTTTTAATGCAACACAATTTTTAAAGAAATAGTAATGTTGTTTGTGTAATGATGTATGCTTGAATTGTTTTGTTTCTCTGAAAGAGAATAAATACCCATGATTATTCTCAAATTTACTGATTACATTTTAATGTCTTTGATCAAATTGTAAAAAGACATTTAGAAACAAGTGTCTTCCAAGAAAAAGTTTTAAGTCAAAGTCTGGCGCATTCAATGCTTCCTAGTGAATAGAAAATAATACCTAGAGTTGATTGCTTTTTGTTCCACGTAAAAGATGCCCTTTTCTCATCAGTAACTTCCTTCTAAATTACTGTTGATTAAAAAGTTTCCCAAGGAGTAGTCATCATGGTCTCCACAAATCTATTACCATCTTCCTATCTTTTTGAAGATATTTGTTTTCTATTAAGTAAATCACAGAAAAATATATTTAAAATGCCACTTTTTTTCAATCCTCTGTGCATAGTTTACCTAGAGTTGTAAAATCAGCCAATACACCCAATTCCCAGTCAATATCTAAAATGGCCAGAATGGATTTCCTATAAATATTAACAAAATTATAAACACAGCCCAGTAATTTTTGAGAACATATCTTTAGTAAAACTAAGAATATTTACTGTTCTTGAGATAAGAATGTTGAGCTATGTGCAAAGTATGTGAAATGCATTATCTCATCACTCTTCACAGTGCTACTGCTCCATTCCCCTCCCATCAGGGCACAGATGTCTCTTTTCTTGTAGAAGAGCTTTAGGGCTTCATGGTGCCTCTACCTAAAACTATCTTCTCTAGGAACTTTGCTTAATGGGTTCCATTCCATGTTTCAGGTAGCAGATTAAATGTCACATCCCTAAAGAGGTCACAAACATTCACACTACTTAAACCCTACAAGTCCACGTGAATTATTTAACAGGTCACACATTCAATTATTTTATTAAATGAATTACAGTGCATGTTTTATACATGATTATATTTTCTACTTTCTTATTATTTTTATTAGTAAGAGAGGTGTCCCCTTGAGGGTACACATACAAAAATGCCCAATGTATTATTTTAGGCTCTATCTGCAAGGATTATTTAAATATTTTTACTGAAAGGTGGATATATACCTAATACTAAAATTCACTTTAGTATTTCTACTTTGATCATATTTAAATGAAATATCATTCATTCATTATAAAACATTCTATAAATTTATATTTTAATACGAAGTTTCTAATGCAATGGTTTGTTTCTCCATTTGGGGGCTGTGAGATTTTGCCTTTTTTTTTTTTTTTTTTCTGTTCCTAGACACAGACTTCAAGCTACATATTACCAACTACTCCATAAAAGTTTCATTTCAAAGTATGCCCTGGCTTAGAATTATATTTAGAATTATATACAACTCATGGAAGTTTATTTCTACTTTCAGAAAAAAGTCATCAAAAGATTTATTTTTAATTACAGTAAGTTTTAAATTTTATTTTAAGATTAGGGTATTATTTAATTTTAAAACGCATTGAAATGCATACACTGTTCCTAATAATGCCATTACAAACCATCCCAAGTTTATGCCATAAAACAATGTTTTTACTGTGTTCAAGGGTGTGTGAGTCAGGGAGCTTGACAGGGCACAGCAGGGATGGCTTGTCTCTGCTCCATCAGCACCAGGGGTGACTAGAAAGACTGGAGGCTGGAGCCATCTGGAGGCTTCTTCACTCACATATCTAGTGCCTTGATTAGGATGGCTCTAAGGGCTTAGCCAACTGTGGCTTCGGCTCACCCAATCATATGGTTTGGTTCCAAGACTGAGTACTGAGAGTAAATGTCTCCAAAGCCAGTACTTCAAAAGATCCAGGAGAAAAGTGCACAGTCTTTTATGACCTCGTTTCAGAAGTCACATACCATCACTTGTGCCATCCTCTATTGTTTGAAGCAGTCACAAGCCTGCCCAATTCTAAAAGGTGGGGACATAAACACCCTCTTTTTTTGTGGTAAGAACACTTAACATGAGATCTACCCTTTTAACAATTTTTAAGTACACACTGCAGAATTGTTAAGTACAGGCACAATGCTGCACAGCAGATCTCTGACAAGTATTCATCTTGTATAAGTGAAACTATACCATTTGAACAGAAACTCCCCGTTTTCCCCTCCCTTCAGCCCTTGGCAATCACCATCCTACGCTCTGCTCTATGAGTTTGACTACTTTTAAAAAAATTTTTATTTTATATTGGAGCATAGTTGATTAACAATGTTGTGTTAGTTTCAGGTGTACAGTTAAGTGATTCAGTTATACATATACATGCATCTATTCTTTTTCAAATTCTTTTCCCATTTAGGTTATTACGGAATATTGAGCCCAGTTCCCTGTGCTATAGAGTAGCGCTTTGTTGGTTATCTCTTTCATGTATAGTAGTGTGTACATGTCAGTCCTAAACTCTTCATGTAAGTGGACTCAGGTAGTATTTGTCCTTCTGTGGCTGATTACTTCACAGAGCATAATGTTCTCCAGGTCCATCCATTTTATCACATACAGCAGAATTCTCTTTTTATAAGGCTAAATAATATTCCATTGTATGTGTATACCACATTTTCTTTATCTGTTCATCCATCAATGGACATTTAGGTTGTTTCCATATCTTGGCTATTATAAGTAATGCTGCAATGAGCATGGGAGGGTGGATATCTATTCATATTGATTTCAATTATTTTGGATAAATACCCAGAAGTGGGGTTACTAGATCATATGATAGTTGTATTTTTAATTTTTTGAGAAACCTCAAGATTGTTTTCCATAGAGGCTGGAGAATTTTACACTTCAAACAATAGTGTGAAGGTTCCAATTTCTCCACATCCTTGCCAACATTTGTTATCTCTCATTTTTTTTTTTTTTGATGGGCATTCTAACAGGTATGAAGTTACATATCATTGTGATTTTGATTTGCATTTCACTGACAATTAGGGATGTTGAACATCTTTCCATATATCTGTTGGCTATTTGTACCTTTTGTCTGGAGCAATGTCTATTTAAGCCATTTGCCCATTTCAAAGCAATCTTAAGAAAGAAGAACAAAGATGGAGGCATCATACTTCCTGATTTCAAAATATATTACAAAGATAGAATAATTAAAATAGTATCATACTTATATAAAAACAGACATATAGATCAAAGGAATAGAATAGAAAGCCCAGAAATATACCTACTCATTTACAGTCAACTGATCTTCAACAAGGGTTCCAAGAATACACAAAGGCAAAAGGATGGTCTCTTAAACAAATGATTTCGGAAAACTGGATATCCACATGCAACAGAATGAAATTGGACACTTATCGGACACATCTTACACCATACACAAAATGAACCCACAAATGGTTTAATTATTTCAATATGACACTTGAAACTGTAAATCTTCTAGAGGAAAACACAGGGAAAAGCTTCATGACAGTGGTTTTAACGATGCTATTTTGGACATGACATTGAAAACACAAAAATAAAAATAAACAAGTGATAGCTATATCAAACTAAAAGCTTCTGCACAGCAAAGGAAACAACAGAGTGAAATGGGAGAAAATATTTGCAAACCATATATCTGATAAGGGGTTAATATTCAAAATATATAAAAAACTCCTACAACTTAAATGGCAAAAAACCAAAATAACCACCCCCCCACCTCGATGGCAAGAATTTCAAAATATCTGTGACCATTTTAAAACCTTCACATGTATATTTTCATATGCATTCAGATACATATTCACATGCTGTGCAACTGGACTAAATTTTCTTAGATTACATTATTTCCTCGTAAGGTTTCTAGCGATAATAATTTTTATTTCTGAATTCTCTGACTGATGACAAGAAAAAGATGGAGACAATGCAGACTGTCCAATTTGTAAGTATACTCCATAAATATTCATTCTAATACAAAACAATCTTGAATTGGGTATATACTCATAGGAAAGTAACAGATGAAACATTTTCCTTCAAAATGATAGAAAAATATGTTTGGTGACACAGAATGTAATCTGTCTGAAAAAAAAACTTACTTAATATTTTATGTCACTCTCATATTCTAGGTTTATTTCTCATCTAGAGAAGAAACTTACATGTGTCTATGACTGCTCGGGACTTTATGTAAATTACATGTTCTTATCTCTTAAAAGTAATTTTAAAAAATGGAATAACAATATATTTAAAAGTTTTGGAGCATCTATTTTTAAATAGAAAACAAGTGAACACAAAGCAGGTCTAACCAAATTTCACAGACACTTCACAGATAAACTTTGGTTGACATTTTTCCTCAAAATTGAGTATGTTTGAGAAACATAAGTTTTCTAGGTATCATCAAGCCTTTGACTCCACTTCGACTACACAACGGGATTAACATCTGAATCATTCTAGTGTCAGCTCTGTTGGGATTGGCTCTGCTGACTTTAAATGAATTTGCACCAGCACCTGAGCAGTGAAACCTGTCTTATTTAACAGCAAGGTATTCATGTCCTCTTGTCACGTTAAGTTGCTCTTCAGGTTTTAAACCCAACATTCTGCATTTTCCTTGGACATGTGATTATTTACTAAAAGTGAGGGCATATACGTATACATATATACACATTTTGCTTCTTTCATACTTTGTTGTATTGCTCCCAGAAAGGTGCCGCATATGAGGTGCCCTAAGATACTGTGTTCACAAGACCTAGTTACTGGGAAAGTGATATAATGGACTAAAGGGTACAGTTGAATGCTCTTCTTCATCTATGTGTATCTCCAGCTTTTCTCCAATTAAGTGTCTTCAATATTTTATAGCATTATTCTGTCTCAGGAGCTAGGATTTTAAACTGAATTTCAGTTATTTTCTTCCATAACATAATTTGTTAAAATACTATAATTTTCAAATAATGTCATGGAAAAATACTTGGTTTTATAACTGAAAGGTACATCCATTTATTTTAAAATAATATACTCAATTTTAATTTTTGATAATTTTTATACTGCTAAATCAACATTGATTCTGCCTTTTAATATCATCCTTGATATCAGAAAATATTACTTACTTCAACAGTGAATCCACTTTGACTACTTAAGTTGATCCAAACTTTTCAACTGTTCTTTCTGCAGAGCCCATGGTTTCCTTTTTACTAAGAATTACTCACCAAAAATAAAAGAAAATGAAACAAACACTTGCAACACTGAAATGGATTTTGAAGGCCCAAAATGAAAAACACTGCAGCAGCCTAACAATAATTTTCTACTTCTGAAAAAAGTATAACTTCCATTTCCTGGCTTCTAAATTAAATTTTAAAAAAATTAAGATTTTTGTACTTACCTTTTTTCCCTCCTAAAATTAACTATGACTGACCTGGAAGTCAGCAATGTCACTGCCACATTCTATAAGCTGTCTCACTTACAGCTTTTTTTTTTCTATTTAAAAATTTGAAATACGAGTTGCATAGTGACAGCCAAATAAAATAATTAATTGAACTCTCACCAATCCAGCGTGATATTCAAATAAGTTTCAGCATCTTGAACTATTATGGTAGGTAGGTGACATGATGAAATATTTCAGCTGATAACAGAAAGTTATTTCTAACCTATTTGAATACATAAATTGCTTTGAGTGGGGAACAGTAAAGACACTGCAGTTTGTCATGTTACTTTCCCAACATTTTAAATATTAACTGGTCACATAACTGTGGGTAGGAAATGATATATTCCTTCTCTAATAAAACAGATTTGGAAATCAATATAATTTCTATATTTTCAAGATTTACAGATTTGTGTTAGTAGAGAATCAATTTTAGAAAAAAAAACACACGATTTTTTTTTCACTAAATGCATGAATCATTAATAAGGCAACATTAATTTGGGAACATTTCTTTCCCTAGAAATAATTTGTACCACTTATTTGGGGAATGCTGTCCATACTTATACAAATTTTACTGTGCATAATTACATTGGGCTTGCATGTGAATCTTATAAATTTAATTTGAATTATCCTGTCAACATTGTAAGTTAATCTCTCTTACCTCAATTTTTTTTTCCAATGGTGAAACTCATGTCCAGGGTGAGTACCTAACATCCTAGAAAGCACCTTCAAGTTAAGGGCAAGTCCCCAGAAAAGGGTGAAAGTATAAACAATTAACCCATAAGCACTGAAGCTGGATGATGGGATAGTGGAGGATGCTGAATGTATCTGGGAGGGGAACCAAAAGCCTTCACCACAAGAGATAAAACACAGATTCAGTCAGTTATGCCTTCTGTAATCAGGCAATATGTTCACTCAACCAAGATTTATTGGAAGCCAACTGTGCGTCAGCTACTGTACTAGGAAACCATGGATATAAGACTAAGAAATACCGGGCTTCCCTGGTGGCGCTGTGGTTGAGAGTCCACCTGCCGATGCAAGGGACACGGGTTCGTGCCCTGGTGTGGGAAGATCCCACATGCCGCGGAGCGGCTGGGCCCGTGAGCCATGGCCGCTGAGCCTGCGCAACCTGGAGGATTCTTCAGTGTAGTTGCGAAGACCAGACAGAGTACACAAATAATTACAATAAGATGAAGTTCTGTACAAGAAGAATCTACAGGTTTCTCTGGGGGCATAGAAAACGTGGAAAATTTCACCTTCCAACAGGCACTTTTTCTTAGATCCCAATCCTTTAGATTTCTATTTTCTTCCATGATCCCTTAACTCTTCTCTTCATATATTTTATCTGTCTAAAGAAAGTCCATCTCCTCTTAGCACACTGATTGTATTAACAACTATCTTAATTACAGTAGAGCAGAGAACCATGGAGCTTATCTCTTGAACACAATGCAGTACATACATGCATAGCTTTCCTCATCCTATGCTTTGTTTTTCTTTTCTCGTAAGATGCGAAAATCCAGCCAAACAGCACTCAAATGTTCTTCTTTTGCCTGATCTACTAGTCCTACTTCATTTAACACAGAAATGGTTCTCAAAAAGAAACTTGTAACAGACACTGTTTTCATTTATTCCCCGAATATTTAGTTGCAATGAGCAACCTCATTCATGTCCCCATATGCACCTGTGTGGGAGCTTCTTTTGTATATGCACGCAAAAGCCAAGTTTCTAGGTCTGAAGACCTGAGTCTACTTCATTTGAACAAGTCTTAAAAGATTCTTCTTCAATACACCCACCACCCCTTGCACCAGCTATGCATGAGAATTCCCATGTCCTCACACGACTACCAACACGTGGCTTCATTCCACTGCTTATTCTGTCATTCTAATGACTTCTGTGTAATATCTCATTGATATTTCCTTTCCTTTGGTTACTAATGTGTCTATGGTTTGGAAATCCTCTTCTGTAAATTTTCTCTTCATATTTTTTGCTATTTTGATACTGAAGATCCTTTTTTTCTTGCCAGTTTACAGGAATGTCTTCAAATCCTAGATATTAGCTACTAGTTTTAAAAACTATAAGTACCTTTTCCCAATCTTTAATCTATTAATGTATAGGATATGTCACTGAACAGAAAAACTTAACTTTATATAATCATAGCTATCAACATCATACCTTAGGGTAGTACTTTGAGAGTTTTAAGAAGTCCTTTCTCATCTCTGGATCACAAATATATTTTCCTATATAATGTGTGTATTAGTCAGGGTTCTCCAGAGAAACAGAACCAACAGAAGATTAGACAGATCCAGGTCTAGATCTAGATGTTTTTCCTTCATCATTCCCATTCTATACAAGTTTTATTCAAAAAAAAAAAATGGTGGGGGCAGACTAAGATGACCATGAAGAGTAACCATCATTACAATAAAGTATTCAATTGGACAGAATTCAGACCCAGTTCAGTTTGTGCTATCCTATCCTCTCACTACACAAGTTAAAAAAATTCACTTTCTCAGTGTGGAAGAGTACGACCACATTTACACTGAAATGGTGCCCAATACGAGATACAAAAATCCCTGATTTTTTTTTTTTTTTTGTGGTACGCAGGCCTCTAACTGTTGTGGCCTCTCCAGTTGCGGAGCACAGGCTCCGGACACGCAGGCTCAGCGGCCATGGCTCACGGGTCCAGACGCTCTGCGGCACGTGGGATCTTCCCAGACCGGGGCATGAACCCGCGTCCCCTGCATCGGCAGGCAGACTCTCAACCACTGCGCCACCAGGGAAGCCCCAAATCCCTGATTTTGTCTTCTATTTATCTTTTTCTTTTTCATTCTTCTTACACTCAGCCTTAGCTTCTTCTTCTTCATGTTTTTTGAAATGTACATAAAGAAATTTTTCATCATGTGTGTGCTTATTCCACACCACCAAGCAAGTCTCTGGCACCAGCTGGATGTCCCACAATTCAACTCAATTCTGATACTGTCTACCTGGAGATAGCATCAGGATCCATAGGTTAAGGGCTCAGTCCTGCAGGACTGCCCCCACCCCCAGTTAAGACACCAGTCACAAGTCCACCTTGTTACCTGTGCTGACTGATTGGCTATAGATTGGAGGTTCCAATGACACCCTACACGGTTTTGATTAATTTGCTAGAGCAGCTTACAGAATTCAGGAAGACATTTTACTTAGTAGATTACTAGTTCGTTATAAAGGAATACAACGCAGGAACAGCCGTATGGAAGAGATGCATACAGCAAGATATAAGGGAAGGGGTACGGAGCTTTCATGTCCTCTTCAGGCATGCCACTCAATCAGAAAGAAGGCTT
Source organism: Neophocaena asiaeorientalis asiaeorientalis (assembly GCF_003031525.2). Lineage (NCBI taxonomy): Eukaryota > Metazoa > Chordata > Mammalia > Artiodactyla > Phocoenidae > Neophocaena > Neophocaena asiaeorientalis. The sequence goes on from NW_020172492.1 coordinate 7,155,058, forward strand.
AGCCAAATATCTGGACACCCTATGATCCAATCAAATTAACACCTAAAATCAATGATCATAATATGCATTAACTGAATACTTTCACTTTCATATTTAATGTTTAAAATGAATGTAAACCTATCTTGTATATATTCTCAGGCAGAAAACAACTTGATTTTTCTCCACATAATAACCTATTTTCTGAACACCTTCTTATAAAGGAAAAAATGGGCTTTGTAAACTAAGTGACATAGGCAGCTCCAAACTATTCATACACATTGCTTTTTTCAATATAGATTTGGTAAAATAGAGTTTAGTAGTAAAATAAATATTAGAGGTCTTTTAAGGTAGTCCAGGCCTTTCTTAGCTATCACAATGCATAATTGTGCTACTTTATTTTGACAATTACTCTAATGAAAAACTTAACCTTGGTTAAAGACACATTATTTAAACTGAATTTGACATGGAACACTTCCTGACATAATGCCACTGCAGAATCAGTGATCATGGGATGCTTTTTGTAATCGGCTCTTCCAAAACAATTTTCAGAGATAATTCAGTATATTATTTTTTATTCATGATTCATACTGCTGTACACTCAGACTGATGTACACCTGGAGATATAAATTCTTCATAATTATGTATCAATAGATGTTTCTAAACTTCTTTTGACAACTTCTATATCAATATGCTAATGCCATCTCTAAATCTCTCAACTATTCTCAGATTATGTTTTTCAATTTAATATTATTATAAATATAATAATTTAGAAAGCAATATCTACTTTGGGCCAAAACTACCCAGGCCTATTTTGTCATTTATATTTCATTGAAGTAGTTCCTTTAAAAATAAATTCCCTAGATGACCTAATGTGAATATTGTTAGTGCAATAATTATGCTTTATTTTATTTTTGAAGTGGCATTGTCTAGCATAGTCATAAAGACTCAATAACTACCTTTGGATAAATTAGTGGTTATATGATAGAAACAATCAGCTATGTTTGGTAACTAAAACTACTAACCTAGGGCTTCCCTGGTGGTGCAGTGGTTGAGAGTCTGCCTGCTGATGCAGGGGACACGGGTTCGTGCCCCGGTCCGGGAGGATCCCACATGCCGCAGAGCAGCTAGGCCCGTGAGCCATGGCCGTTGAGCATGTGCGTCCGGAGTCTGTGCTCCGCAACGGGAGAGGCCACAACAGTGAGAGGCCCGTGTACCGCAAAAAAAAAACAAACTACTAACCTAGTTGGTATAAATTTAAATAATCTAGATGGGAAAGGTTTGGTATTATAATATTGATACCCTCAGCCCTTAGTTTACTTTTCAGTCCAATGTATTATAATCAGTTTTACATTATATATCTGGAAGGTATATGACATTGCTAAAATCTGAGAAGACGAAAGCATTTTACTGGAATGTAAGTAAGTTACTTTGCCATATGTTTGCCAGTTGTGTCAACAGATTCAATTGAAACTTTTTTTTGAATCTGAACAAATCTCCTTCTCCAACTGTCACTTGCAAAAAAAATTAACTGTCTTAACATAAAAAAGTAAAAAATGATCATATAAGTGTTAAAATGACTTATTGGAACTAGAGAAATATATTAACATCATACTCTATACCAGCAGTCTCCAACCTTTTTGGTACCAGGGACCAGTTTTGTGGAAGACAATTTTTCCACCAACGGGGAAGGGGGGTGGTTTGAGGATGATTCAAGCACATTACATTTATTATGTACTTTATTTCTATTGTTATTACATTGTAATATACAATGAAATAATTATACAACTCACCATAAAGCAGAATCACTGGGAGCCCTGAGCTTGTTTTCACTTGCCACTCACTGATAGGGTTTTGATATGGGTCTGCAAGCAATTGATTTATTATGTTCTCTGTACAGTCAAACCTCTCTGCTAATGATAACCTGTATTTGCAGCCACTCCCCAGTGCTAGCATTACTGCCTCAGCTCCACCTAGATCATCAGGCATTAGATTCTCATAATGAGCACACAACCTAGATCCCTTGAATGCACAGTTCACAGTAGGGTTCGCGCTCCTATGAGAAGCTAATGCTGCCGCTGATCTAACAGGAAGCAGAGCTCAGGCGGTAATGTGAGCGATGGGGAGCAGCTGTACCTACAGATGAAGCTTTGCTGGCTCACTGGCCACTCACCTCCTGCTGTGCGGCCCAGTTCCTAACAGGCCACGGACAGTTACTGGTCCATGTCCCAGGGGTTGGGGACCCCTGCTCTACACTTAGGAAATAGCCAATCACTTGTAAAAGGAAACTTCTGAGATAAAAATTCAATGTTTCTTTTTTTTTTTTAATGGTTTTTCTTTTCAAAACAGTTTCAAATGACCAAAGAGGAAAAAAAATCTTATAAAACCATGGTAATTTAAGAAATGGGTAATTAAAGTTAATATGATAACACATACTTTATGTTATTCTCTATACTATACAAAGTAAACAAAATATAATAAATACAATTAATATAAAGAGTTAGACTTTTTCTGATTTCATGTATCATAAAATACAAAGTAATTAGGCATGTAGTTCTCACTTTCTTAAAATTGGAAGTTTGTTTAATATTACTCATGATTAAACTTGGGCCAAATCAGAGAAACTGGTGAAAACCAGGCTCCCAAAATTACTCACAAAGGAAATACTAGAAAGTTTCCTCAAAGTCAGGAGACCAAACTTCTCCTAATACTTAAAATTATTAATAGAAAAGGGCATTCTAAGAACCTGTACTAAAGAAAGTCTGTTTTGTTTCTAAGTTTTACCCCCAACCTGGGTATCCTGAAAATATACCTGGACGTTATTCTCAACCCATTACCTAACACTTTATTTTTTCAGGACTTGGTAGAAGGCAATAATCTGTACAGGAATTATTTTATTGTGGAATTTATTTTTCTTGTTGAAAATTTCATGATCTTTGAAGGTATAGTCTGTACTGTGTCAGACACAGGGTTAAGTGTAGTTACAGATCCAAAGATGAACAAGAGAGTAATAGCCTCAAAGAAGGTCACCACTAATTGAGAATAAAACAATATATAAACTTCATTATGGGAAAAATTGCTGAATGTTATAAAATATAATACCCACCTGCTGTTGTATCACTATCACATATAACGCTCCACATCATCTTTATCAAATTCTACACCGTAATGTTCCTTATTACTTATTTACAACCTTAGTCAAATAAACATTGGTGTAATTCATTTGTCTTCCTTGCAAGACTCACTATGTCACTTTATTTTGTCCCTACTTAAAATAGGGACAAAGTGTCTTGTTCACTAATGTAGTCAGCACTTATTATACAGCGTCTCCTGTAACAGTAACAGCTCCAACATCTTCATGCAATTACTTTATATCCCCTTTCTCACTTCACAGCCTCACATCCAATTTCCCACTTCCTTCGTTGCAAATATAATTATCTTTTTTTTTTTTTTATAATTATCTTAAACAGTATAACTCCGTTTAGCATCTCACATCCTTTGATGATTGTTGTCAGATCTTTTACTTCCACATATGTTATAAATCCATCAGTGCACTGGACATATTTTGTTCTTTTGGGCTTAAATCATTATTGATGAGAAATCAGCAAAAATTCTTCCCATTGTTCATATGTATATAATTTTTTTCCTTCTGGTTGTTTTCAAGATTTTCTCTTTATCTTAGTTTTCTACAATTTGACTAACTTTCCTTAATGTACCTGCTGATTATATTTATGCTGTTAGTGGTTGACTGAGCTACTGGAATCTAAATGTAATTTTCATAAAATTTTAAAGGTTTTAGTCTTTTTCTTCAAATTTTTTCTGTCCCAATTAGTTTATTGTTTGATATTGTTCCACTCAGGTCCCCAGAAACTTGGCTCATTTTTCTTCATTCTTTGTCCCTCTGTTCTTCAGACTGATAATTTCTACAGACCTGCCCTCAATTTACTGACTTTTTTATTCTGTCACCTGTAATCTGCTAAGACCATCAAATAGTTTTCTTAAAATTTTAGTTATTTCTAAACTTCTCATTATTATTGTCTCCATTTATCAGATAAGATTAGCATTTATGATTAATTCAGACTACTTTTTGCTTTAACTATTCAAAGATATTTTTAATAGATACTTTAAATCTGTATTTGTTTAGTATAACCTTTGTGTCATTTCAGGTTTGGTTTCTATTAACTGCCTTTTCATGACTATGTGTAATACGCGTTAGTACACACATATATATAATTATATAGTTATATATTTATAATTATTTCTTTGTACGATCATTGCTTTGGGGGTGAACAACAGCTTTACTGAGAAAATTTACCATATAATTTAACCATTTATCTAAATTGAACGACACAATGGTTCTTAGTATATTCTCATACTTGTGCCATCACCATACTCAATTTCAGAACATTTTCATCACCCCTAAAAGGAACCATGTACCCTTTTGCAGTCATGCTACCCATTTTCCGCCACTAATTTACTTTTATCCTCTATAGATTTGCTTATTCTAGACATTTCATATAAATGAAATCATAAAATATGTGGTCTTTTGTGACTGGCTTTTTTCACTTAGCAAGATGTGTTCAAAGTTCATCCATGTTGTAGCATGTATCAGTACTTCATTTTTTTTAGTACTTAAAAGGAAGATATTATTAATATTTATTTTGTCAAATAGTCATTAAAAATGCCCCCAAGCTCCTATTATGTAACTCTTAATCTTATTGAGACATTTTAACACACAAAAAAAGAACATAATCCCTAATGAAGGGTTGCTACACATTGATTAAATTTAGCCACATGAAAAACAGCATTTCTTTCTTACTATGGGTCATTAAAAAATTCTGGTGACTTACTTTTTTGTCTGATATCTTCAGCAAAAAGGGTATAGCCCAACAAAGGCAACTTTTTGCTTCCCTTGTAGGAACTTAGGTGACATGGGAAAACCTTATGGCTGTTCAGAAGTGTGGGTCTCCCCTCTCCTCATCTGTAAAAGACAAGTTGGACCAGATGATTTACCTATTACTGTATTCAAAAAAAAGTATGAACACCCATTATGTGCCAGGCATTATGCTCAGCATTATGGCTTTTAAAAAACCTTCAATTTTATAGTCCTTTATCATTCAAGTCACATGTATTAGTTTGTTTTAATAGAACTGCTTTACTGACTTTTTCTAATTCCAGGCAGTGGACTAGGCTGCGGCGGCAATAAGTTCAAGGCGATGTGCTGCAGAGAAGCCAGTGGTTACGTGGGTGTTCTGGGATCAGGCTTCACAAGAGAAGTGACACTTGAGAAGGGTATGCCAGCCAGGACAAGATATCTCAAAGCTGAATGGGAATCCAGGCGGCTGAGTGTAAATCACATGTGTAGGAAGGGGATTTTTACCTCTGAGATGAGCTGCTTGGCTGGGCTTTTTCAGCAGAGAAACGACGGTGAACCTCATCCGGTCTGCCGCACCAAGGATAAGGATGGCATGTCCAAGGAAGGGACCCCAGCAAAAGTCCCAGGATTAAGGTAGTAGCACTACAGGCAGGAAGGAGGGACCGGGTTCCAGGCAGTTTTAAAGCAGAAACACTTGCAAAATTCAAACACCACCTGCACGAGCTCCATCAAAGATCTGACTTCTTTTTCCTGTAGCTGTGACCCCGTTTCTTCCCATCATCCCACCGTCACACCTCCTTTGTCTGACCTTCTTAGGTCAAGGAACGTCATCGGGGTTCGACATCGGCCCTCGGGTTCCGGACTTTTCCTTCGGCACAACCGAGTCAGCCAACCAACCGCGTCCTCCCGTCACCTGAGATCCCGGGTGATCGCTCTCGCGAGTCCAGAGGCGCTAATCACGCAGGCGCACTGACCCCAGTCTGCCTTAATATGCCATGAGAACAATGAATATGCCATTGCACATTTTCTTTATTCATGAGTTTATGGATATCTGGATTGTTTCCACTTCATGACTGTTATGAATAATGTTTTCTTGAACCTCCATGTGTAAGTTTCTGTGAACATGTTCTTATTTCTCTCCAGTAGACACCTAGGAGTGGTACTGCTAGATTGTATGGTAACTGTTTTTTTGGGGGGGGATTGGGGTTTTTTTTTGTTTTTGGTTTTTGTTGTTGTCGTTTGAGGAATTGCCAAGCTGTTTTTCAGAGAGACTGCATTATTCTGCATTCCCACCAGCAATGTATAAGAGTTTTAATTTCTCCATATCTTCATTTGCTGTCTTTTTGATCATAGCCATTATAGTGGGTGTGAAGTTGTGTCTCACTATAGTTTTGGTTTGTGTTTCCCTGACGGCTAATGATGGTGAGCATCTTTTCATGTGCTTATTGCCATTTGTATGTTTTTTTTTTCTTTTGAAAAATATCTATTCATAACCTTTGCTTATGTTTTAAATGAGTGTTTTGCCTTTTCATTAAGTTGCAAGAGTTCTTTGTATATTCTGGATATAAGTTTCTCATCAGAAATAGATTTTTAATATTTTCTTCCATTCAGTGGATTGTCTTTTCACTTTCTTCATGGGATGTTTTGAGGCATAGAAATGTTTAATTTTGATTAAGTCCAGTATATCTGTTTTTTTTCTTGTGATACTTGTGCTTTTGGTGTCATATCTAAGAAACCATTGCCTACTGCAAGGTTGTGAATGTTTACACCTATGTTTTCCCTTAAGTATTATATATTTTTAATGTACATTTAGGTCTTTGATCCATTTTGAATTAATTTTTGTATTTGATGTGAGGTAGGAGTCTAACTTTGTTCTTTCATGTGTAGTTATCCAGTTGTCCCAGCATTATTTGTGAAAAAGACTATCCTTACCTCACCGAATCATCTCGGCACTTTTATTGACGGTAGTTTTTGTTTTGTTTTGTTACTAAATTCTGGACATTTTGGATACTATCTTGTAAAAATGCAGAATTCTCTTTCTGAAAATTTTAATTTTAGCTGGCAGTTTAATTACTTCTGGGTCCCCTTGAATTTATTTAGACTTGTTTTACACTTTGTTGATGTAGACTCAAGGGAGGCCCAAGGTGTTTCCCAGGCCCAATAGGTTGGCAATACTTAAATTCCATGTCCTATCTTCCCTAAGGATTTTTTTCAGACTTGGATTTCAGCTTTGTCAGGATGTCATTATTTTGAGGCCTTTCTGGCATCTCAGCTTACATGTTAAGGAGATCTCTCCAATGGCAAGGCCAGATGTCACCAGACACTGTGCCTTTCCCCGTGACCAGCACTGCTCCATTGCTACTCAACCCTGTAGAGGTTGGTATCCCATTAGACTTGAGTGGTCCCATTTTGTGCACATATATCCCAACCCTTGTACACTGGCAGGTGTCTCACCCTGACCAATGGCATTCCTTCTGCACAGAACTGCCCTTCCTGATGCTTTGCCCAACAGGTTCCAGCCACTTCATTCTAATCACTTTCTACTCAGCTTTGTGGGATTGTGTGCTTTGTTGGGACCCCAGCTCCAAGCTGTGGTTCATTGGGAAATTGTCCGCAGGCACGAAGCTGGGAATTTATGGGGCTAAATTGAATTTCCCTTTATGTAAGACTCACAGCTATGTATGGCCTGTTGCCCATTACCTGAAAACAGCTGTCCTCTCTTATCATTCTTTATAATGGAAGGGCTAGTCTGGGTACCAGTTACTCCATTATGGCTATTTAATGCAGGCTTTTAAAAAACTACTTTACAATGGGAATATATTTGTTTTATTTTACTAAATACTCAGAATCACAAAATAATATTACTTATCCTGAGTATCATTTGTGAAAAATAATGAAATTGTCTACCATATGTTTAGTACCCTGGAATTTTTTAATAATACTTCATTGAAAAGAGGGCTTAGTACATTTTGTAAAATTCTAAGAGAGACTGATAATTCTGAAGTGGCCTTAAGAATTACAGTGTAACTCTTTCAATAGCAAAAATCTAAGGAAAATTGAAAAAAAAAATGCCTTCTATAAATCAGCTGAATGCAATTCAAATTACTAGAAATAACTTTCTAAAGAGTGCAAATAATACTGTTACAAGAATCATAATGAAGGGGAAATTATTCTAAAGAAGTAGAGTGCTTAGTTGGAGGAGATAATTAGGTAATGAATGGTTAATTGGTAGAGTATGAAGTTGGTGTGTAGGTATATCAAAGTAGATTAAAAAGTCTCAAGAGAGACAAAGCAAAGGAGAAAGCAATTTAGTGTATTAACCAGTATCCTCCCTCCACAACTCTTAGACATATGTAAGAGCATAATCTTTTAGGGAGAAAACTGATAGCATTCATTTATTCACTAAATGGAGAAAACTATGAAAATTATTTGGAAGCATTAAAATTATGGCATTGAGAAATTAAATAGCTATATAATTTAACTTGACTCTCAGATCTTTAGTACATAACACTAAATCTTTTAAAGTAAAAGACTAGCACCCTGAGGTTAAAAAGTTAGCACTAAAGAAAACAGAACTACTCAACACAGGCAACCAGAAGATTCCCGTAGACTAAACACATAGGTATACAGCAGGCCACTACTGTGCTCCCCAAGTGCTGGACTGCGGTAGAAACAGCACATTGTCTAGTAGAAGAAAAACATGTCCTCTTCCAGTAATTCCTTGGTGTAGTATTTTCTTATTTATGACACACAATAAGTGGTCATTTGAAATTCTGCTTGCTGAGAAATGATCTCTGATCTCCCACAGACTTTAGTTTCTCTGAACTCTTTTAAGTGCAACTCTTTTGCACTCTTTTAGTTTCTCTGAACCCTTTTAAGTTCCTGATCAGATCTCCAGGCCTTGTCTAAAAAACAAGACAGCCTGTTTGTAGGGTTGTCAGAAAAAAATGCAAGCAGCCCAGTTAAACTGTATTTCAGGTAAACAACTTATGGGGGGAGGGTATAAGCATGTGCTAAATATTACATGTGACACACTTCTGCTATAGTGATTGCATTATTCATTGTTTATCTCAAGTTCAAATTTCACTGCATGTCCTGTACTTTTATTTATTAAATCTGGCAAATCTACCTGTTCAGTAAATGCATGCCAGCTTGGTTGGCAGTGGCACCTGGAGGTTGAGACTGTAGCCTCAGAGTCTGGGAGACTTAGGTCCTTATATAAGAACTGCCTTCAGTTGACCTTGTTGGGTATGATTTATTTTTTCAACTGTAAAAGGGCATAATTATAGTATATTTAATATTCTTGTTGGAAGGATTCAAAGAATTTTTTTTAAAGTGACATGACAACAATGCCAAGGTCTTACAAATAGTAAGCCCTCAATAAATATAAGCTATTTATTTAATAATGTTATTATCTTTCATTCAAAGAGAATGAGACTTAGAGTATGTATATATATTTCCAATATTCAAAGATCGTTTCCTCAACATACTACTTCTCTATTAAGATATTTTGAAGTTCCCTTTTACCATCATAATATTTCATTCAAAACCTCTCAAAATTCTTAATACCTATGAACAATTTGAGCCATTTGGATCAAATAACCTTCTCAAAGCTGTGAAGATCAACAAACTAGGTCCATTATTTTCCTCTCTATTCTTCATGTAACTTTACTAAACTGTTTGCATAAATCAATGTGTAACCTACAAATATTAATAATTCATATGGAAATGAGATTTTAATTCTGAATATTATTATTAGAGCCTATAGAAAGATAACTATGTGAACTATGCTATACAATTTAGGAGAATAAAAGGTTAAAACTATAAAAATAAGTGTATCACTTTATACACATTTATGTAAAACGTGTAGGATAAGCGTAGGATACAGAAAAATGGATGTAACATTAAGCTAGTTTAGAAAAAATTCAATCATCCGCCCAGTCCTCACAGCCTATAGCTAATTTAAACTAAACACATTTATACATATCTGGCTTCAGACTTCAGAGTTGAAGTGTGTGGGCTCTAATTGCATCCTGGCAGTTATTTGCTAGAAGTTTAAGCAGGAGAGCTTTGAAATCTTTCTCAAATACTGTTTATATATTAACTAGCTCAACATGTAATGTGATTAAACCAGTGAGTCTACAAATCAGTCTCAAGGGAAGAACATTCTTTGCACATCTGTGAAATTATTTTTCAATCATTTTAAATTTTATTTAAAATTAAAGAGGTGTCCTGAGAGTCCCCATTTATTCTTTTATTTCTTCCTATTGCCATCTCAGTCTGCATGTCAAGGCCATGCTTCTCTTTTGGTTGTTAATCAGTTTCATTTTGAGATGTCAGGATCAGACAGAATTCAGTGTGTCTGAAACCAATTCACTCTTCCTGTGAAATGGAACACTTTTCCTGAACGTCCAGTTTACGTGCTTTGCCATTACCTAGGATCAAATGTAATTTCTGTTGCATTCTTCATTACAGTGTACAATCAGTTGTCATGTCTTGTCAGTTCTTCCCTCAGACTGTCTATTGTATGTGTAGCTCTAGTTGCCCACAATACACACATAAAGACACACACGCACACTTTCTATACCCATTCTTCACTTCTGGTCTGAGTAACCATTAATTTTAAATGGTTTAGAAGCTTTCTAATTGCTTCTATCTCTCCCCTTTAATTTATCCTGAATGTAACTATCAGCTTAACCTAATAAGGTAACACTTTCTTCATGATTTTTTCTTATTCATACCAAAGCAATGGTGTCCAGTTAACATTGACCATTTTACATTACGATTCAGGTATGGTTTCTAATCAATAATTTTCTACATCACGAATCCAATTGTTAGTCATCCCATTTTGTCCCTTTTCATTTCGTATTGTAAATATTGAGTTCTTAGATAAGCTTTTTACCCTGAGTGGTCATGAATGAAATTTCAACTTTTGGCTTTGAAAACTGTAAGCCCTACTAATTACTAAAAGAAATCTGAAGATACAGAAAACTCCCCCTTCTCTCATAGAACTCAGGAAAGCAATTACTATCTTGTTATCATAAAAGTATCCTTCCCAAGTGTTATTTTTTAAGAAATAAGCCTTATAAGACACATGGGCCTTAGGTATCGCTGCTATATGCATGACAATTCTGATTCTGCCCTCGCACTAGCAATTTCACTTGATAGAATATGTAGTTATGTTCACCACAAGGCATATTTAAGAACACTATTTCTAGGAGCCCAAACTGCAAATGACCCAAAGAGCTATCAATTATAGAACAGATACACCATACTATATTAAGATAACAGAATACTATAGAACAACAGTGAAGAATTAGAAAAACAGCCGGCTACCCCCGCCTCCTTCCGACGGATCCGTGCTGGCCCGCTGCTGCGCCGGCTCGGCCGCCCGAGAGACGAAGCACCGCTGCCGCCGCCACCGAGCGGGTCCCGGGCCGTGGCCGCCCCCCAGGCCCCCCAGAACTGAGCAGGGGGCGGGGAAGTGAGCAATGGCCTGAGAGGTCCCAAGCCCCCAGGCCCCGCCGCCATGAAGTTGAACCAGCGCAGCCTGGCCTTCCACGCCACCTGCGACGCCCCGGCCGACAACGCGGGCTTCCAGTACAAGAAGGGCGGCCGGCATGCGGCCCACCACCGCCGCTGGTCTGTACCGCGCGGCACCATGCTCTTCTGCTTCGGGGACGCGGCCGGCCGTGAGCCCGTGGGAGTCATCATCCTGGAGGGCTGCACCGTGGAGCTGGTGGAGGCGGCCGAGGAGTTCGCCTTCGCCGTGCGCTTCGCTGGGGCCCGGGCCCATCCAGCCCCAGGCCCTGCTCTGACAGGCCCAGCCCTGAGACACGGGGACCTGGTCCTGAGGGCGGTCGCAGTCGGCGTAAGCCCTGAGGTCCCTGCCTGGTCTGCTCTCGCGGACTCAGGCTCGGAGAAGATGCTGGGTTCTGAGGGGTGCTTTGGGACCTCTGTCATTCAGAGAAAGCCCAGCCTTGAGGAGGCCATCGTGCCTGATCCTCAGGAGAATCCAGGCCCTGGGTGATCCTCAAGCAGCCGGAGGGCTGGTTTTGTGGGAACTGTAGCCCCCAACCCAGCCCTGCAGGTGCCTCGGTTGCCTGTCCCGAATCACCTAGCCGAGGCTTGTTGCTGGCAACAGGCGTCCACTGGGGCAGCTGGGACCTGTGAGGGTCTGTGGCCTGGAAGGCACATGCGCAGTCTGCACTGGTCCAGAGGCTCCAGACTGGGCCTCACGCGGACAGGAGGCTGGGCTGTGCTACACCACACCTGGGCCTGACCCTGTGGCTCCAAGGCCCGCTGGAGGAGCTGCCTGGCTGCCGCCTGCCTGCCTCCATAAGCGTGGGCTTTCATGTGTGCCCAGCACCGTGGGATGGCCGGGTCCTCGGGGCTCCCGGCCCGGAATGGCCTGGAAGGCACATGCGCAGTCAGCACTGGTCCAGAGGCTCCAGACTGGGCCTCACGCGGACGGGAGGCTGGGCTGTGCTACACCACACCTGGGCCTGACCCTGTGGCTCCAAGGCCCGCTGGAGGAGCTGCCTGGCTGCCGCCTGCCTGCCTCCATAAGCGTGGGCTTTCATGTGTGCCCAGCACCGTGGGATGGCCGGGTCCTCGGGGCTCCCGGCCCGGAGTGAAGCCGAGGCAGCACTTTCCCCGGGGCCTCAGCCAGGCCTTGCGGTGGTGCTCCTGGGACCGTAGCGGCCCTCTGGCCTCAGGCTACGTCTGTGCTCCTGTGGCAGCCCTCACGCTCTCCCAGCACCGCTTAGCCACATCCTCTGCCTTTTCCCGAAGCCAGCCTGGGGCGGGGCCTCTCGGGAGCTCGCCTGACCTTGTCCAGTCCTGGGCTGGGCAGCTATGGCCTGAGCTGACTTTCCAGCAGCTTCCCCTAGGGAGGAGGGGCCATGAGTCAGCTCAAAGCCGTATTTGGCTTCCAGAACCCTCTCCCTCCATCGCAGACCCTCTCTGAGCTCGCAGAGTCAACCCCCTTCTCGCCCACAATATTCCAAGAGGGAGACCAGGTCTCGCTTTGCTTCAAGACCAGCTTCTGTTTTTCACTGACTACAGTGGCCGTTCTTCATCCAGGGAGAATCTCGGGGGGCTGGGACACCCCTGGCCCTCAAGCTGGGTCATGTTTACAGTCCTCAGTGCCCCCAAATTGCCCCCTCTTTATTTCCCCAGAGGCTCCCTCTTGGTGACAGACAGACTGGGCCCTTAGCCCCTTCCTGCTGCCTTTGGAGTCCTTGGGGTTTGGGGAAGAATGGGGGGCTGTCTGTGTGTCTGCAATCATCAGCTCACTGCTGGCCCAGTTGACTGGGGCTTCAGTTTTAATTTAAATACTTAGGGTGTTTTTATCCTAGCAACAAAGCTTGGTGTTTTCACTGCTTTTGTCCCTTGTTGGCTGGTGGGAAGGGATAGGGTGCCTGGTTCTGGGTTTGGCCAGTGAGGGAGCGGGGGATAGTTGGCACTGGCCCCAGGGAGAGGGCAAGGAGCCTTGGCTGGAGACACAGGAACCTCAAGAATCTCACCCGGTTCTTTGCCTTCTCCCTGGCAAGCCCTGCTCTCCTGCAGGTGCTCTGGGGGTCTTGGTACGCTTTCCATGCCCCTCTTCCCCAAGTCCTCAGTGGTGGGGATGGGGATGGCAGCTCTTGTCCACAGGCTTTGGGTCTCAGGGGGTGTTAGGAACTGCCCAGTGCCCATGTCCTGGCCAGACCTAGCTGGTGTGGTGAGGTGTTGGCCTCAGTCCTGGTGTAGGTTTACAAGCACTAAAGGTACAATCTCCCCCCACCCACCCCCAAAGCACAACCTGCGGTGAGGCTGCCTCCGGAGTTGGGTGGGGGAGAGGTATCAGGCAGCCTGGGAGAGGGATATAAAGGCTAAAATAGAATAAAGTTTTATCAAGTAAAAGAAAAAAAAAAAAAAAACAGGATGGATTTCCATGATTCCATTTATAAAAGCTCAAAAACAGGCAAAACCAAGCTATAGTTTTAGAAGTGGGAATAATGGTTACCCTTGCTGGCGTGGGGTCGGAGGGCTGGGGGAATAGTAGTTACTAGATGTGACTTAGAGGCGGGTGATGCAGATTGCCCTCTTGGCCCCAATTTCAACAACCTGATTTTCATATTGATTATTTCTTCCCTCTAAGCGCATTGATACCTACTCTTCCATCAATCGGTGACACTTCACACCTTTTTCTACCTTGGGTTTGACGTGTTCAGATCATATTTTTAAACAGGACACTTTAGAAGAGGAATATTCCCAATATTCCCAGATATTCAGAATTAAGTTTATCACAATTCTTCTTTGCCTTGTCTTATCCCTCCATATGGTCATACATATCTATACATGTGTAGATTGATTGCATCAATGTATATTATTGTACACCTATAATTTGAAAAGCACTGAACACAGTACTTGGAATACAAAAATGAACTCTGCATTCCCAGTCTTGTTGTATATGTGATCCTAAGGAAGCACAAAAGCATATACACTAATAGCAATTTAATAAACTATATAATAGAGGTAAGTATAAAGCTATATAGGAATGCAGACAACTCACTGAAGGAAGCTGAAGTTTATATTACATAGTTGTAAAACATTTGATAAAACTACCACCTGTGATTGTATAGATGGCAATTTGTGAACTTAATAAACCCATAGTGTGTTAAGTTTTATTGGCTATGTTTTGGCAAACTATTAGAGGAAAGATATACTCGAAAAATACTAGTTCTATTTTAAGCCAAACAGAAATGAAGTGAGGGGATGGCAGTGGGGTTGGAGCAGAGAGAATAACACATAACACAAAAACAATAAATCAGAAAACTGTGTACAGTGTAGAAAAGAATGCTGGTAGGTAGGTTTGGCTATTGGCATATGGACCTGAGTCATGTCTGTATGTTTTCAAATGCCTTGAGATATTCTAATACATGAAGACAATTTGACATTCTAAGGTTATATTAATTTTCTCATAAAACTTTGTGGCTATTCCCCACTATCTTCTGGTACATAGGATTTTAGAAGAGAAATTTGATAGTAGGCATACAGGTTTTGTTTTTTTTTGCTTGATGTGTGTTTGTTTGTATTATTTTGTTTGATGCCTTGGTTCACCGTCTAGGATACTGTGGGATTCTCTCTTTAATCAAACAGTCCAGTAAGTTCATCACAACATTTTAATTTTGCAGTTCCTCCCTCCCTCGTTTCTTTATAACAGAACCTAGAATTAGAGGGTCCTTTGTTGGATAAATTTGGCTCCCTTTATTTCAGGATTTTTTTCTATTTTTTTGACTGCAGTGTTAATTCAACTTCTTATCTAATTATGGCTAATTTTTGCTTCATTATTTCTTTTTAACAGGCCTTCTAGTTCCTTTTGCATGTTCCATTGTTCCATTTCCTGTTTTATAAATTTTACATTCTTTTTAGTCATTGAAAGTAAGAAGCAATTGTAGAGATGCTTGTGGGATATTTTTATGGAGATATCTGTGTGTGTGTGTGTGTGTGTGTGTGTGTGTTTATTTAGATCTTTTAGTTTATCTCTGGTTCTCAGCAGCAAAATAACTTTTCTTCTAAAATTTATTTGTCAAGTTAGAATTCTTTCACAGAAACAATATGCAGCTTGAATGAATGATTCCTAAACCTGCTCTAACTCTCTGCCAAAAGTACAACAGTTATGCCTCCAAGTGGGAATTTCTTCTCTTCCTTGGAGCACATTCACTGCCCAGCCCTCACTCATAGCACTCAGATGAACACTCTCATACCTGGTTTTATTCCCATTTTATAGATCAGGCAATTGAGACTTAAAGAATTAAAATAATTTCCATAAAAGTAAAATAAAACCTGTACAAAACTATCGGGAACTAAAACTGAGGTCAGTGATCCCATTTTTGCTATATTGATATTTCTGTTCACTCCACACATGTATATTAATTTGTTGTTTTACTCAGATATTTTCCATTGATCCTAGAGAACCTATTGCTATGATTTATCTATTACTGGGAAGTCCAAAATAGGTGATGTTTAATTAAATTTTAAAATATCCAGATTTTCCCAGAATGAATATCTTTAGATATTCCTATGTCCCTTGATAGGTTCTGAGCCAAGTCAAATATTCTAGATGACATATTCTGAAGTGGGAGAAAAAAAGTTATTATACACCTAAGACGAAACCTTAGGAACAGAAATTTAATCTGAGCAAAGCAACTATAAAGCAAAGTTGTACGTGTTTAGTCAAATTGGAATACCAATGTGCCTAGAGCGAGCCGGTGAGGAGAGTCAGGACAGGGGTGGCAGAGGCAGGCCTGTCGCTGGCCTTCCTCAGCACACATGTTGGCCCATCCTAAAGAAAGAAGACCCGTGCACTGAACAACTCATCCATTATTCCAGGTAATCAGGACTTGTTGCATGTCAGCAAGTTCACCAAGTGACAAGATGCTTAGGCAAATAGGTGGCGTCTTTTCCAGGATGCCATCTCATCTGTAAAAATGAGTTCTAATGCACTAGGGAAATGGAGAAGCTGTGGGCCAGGACCCATTGGGATTCATGTGACATCATAAGTGTCTCTAATGAAAGAAATTTGCCTTAGAAATACAAATTGGGAGTAGAACTATTATTTCTAAGTTCTTCTATTATTTCTAAGTTTTCATCATACTGTTATTTGTGGCATTTATGACAGAGAATTCTCAGTGAAGTATTGCAACTGGTGTCTACACGTCACCAACAAGAACATGCTTGCTTCAGTCTTTTTCATACGCCCTTCCACCCATTTTTAACTTCGCTTTTTTTCTAAATGTCTAGGTTTGGAATATGAAAGCACTGACACCATGAATACTATTACAGCTGCTAAGGTAGAAAGAGTAGTTGTATAAGAGAACAAACTCTTTTGTCTCTGTATATATCAGGTAAGATGCTGATGTACCTACATATCATATATACACCAATATTTATAAATAACATCCACTTGTTTAGCTCACAATTCTGTGGGTCAGCAATTTGGCCTTAGTTCAGCTAAGCAGTGCATCTGCTGGGCTTGAGCTGACTCCCTCATGCATTGGCAGTCAGCTGGCACTCAATGGCTTTACTTACATGTTTGGCAGTTGGCTGTCAGATGATTCAGTGGTAGTGATTGTGTGTCTCTCATCACCCTGTGTCTCTCATCATTGAGTAGATTAGTCTGGGTTTGTTTACAACTGGCTGTTCCAATGTTCCAGAAGTAGCAAGCACGAAAGCCCCAATTCTCCAGTGCTTTGTAAATTCCTGCTTTGGTCACAATGTGATGTCTCATTGGCCAAAACAAGTCACATGGCTCTGGTCCAAGGGCTGCACCTACCTTTTATGACAGGGGGACAATGCTTTGGCCACAAATAGGGGACCTCTAACTCAAGCTTAAACGGTGGGGAAATCTGTTATCCCGTGTGTCAAGAAGCCCAGAGATAGGGTGTCCTCCACAATGATTGAATTGGGAGCTCAAAAATGACATCAAATTTCTTTCAGATCCGTTCTACCTCTCCTCTCTGACATCCACAGTATTCACAGCATGCGTAGGCCTATAACATGATGGCCACAGCAGTTCCAGCCATCACTTTTTACAAAGAAAAAGTAAAGGCAGAAGGGAGACGGTCTCTTCTGAGGGCTTGTTATCTGAGGAATAGGAGAAAGTTCCCAGAATCCCCCAGAGACCTCCTTTTATGTAACACTGGCTATACTGATGTCAAAAAAACATTCCTGAAACAATCCTTTCCTAGGAGAGGCTATTACCATGACTACCTTAGACTGAACACCTGGCAAGGAGTGGGTCATAGATTAATTCAACAACTGTTTATTGCATACCTGCTATGTACGAGCAAACGCCAGGCACCAAGGACATAGCAGTGAATGAAATAGTGTCAATCCTCATGAAGTTTACATTCTAGTCAGAAGGATATACAGTAAATAAACAAGTACATACAATATACAACTGATAACAAATAAAAGCTACTGAGAAAAAAAAATGGCAAAGGGGATACTGAAAGAGGATGGGGATGGGGGTTCTGATTTGTTTAGGAGAGTTAGGCAAGGTCTGACTGACCAGGTGACCTGGATCAGAGGCTCGTAAAAAATGAAGTGCTTTGCCACAGGGGTATCTGAGGAAAAGAACTCCCATGCAGAGGGAAAAGCACTTGCAAAGATCAGGCCTGAAGAGGTTTGTTTGAGAAAGAGTAAATAAGCCAATGAAACTGGATCAGAATGGTTGTGGGGATAGAGTGAAGGTCAGCATCGTATGCAGTCTGGTAAACGATAATAAGGTTTTGTATTTTTCTCTAAGTCAAAGGGGAAGCCACTTGAGGATTTTGAACTGATTTGTGACGTTCCTGAATTTACTGTAAAACATTCTGCTATGTTTCTAATAGACAGGGGCAGAAGCAGCAGCATACTGGACAGGGGCAGAAGCAGCAGCATACTGGGACAGGGGCAGAAGCAGCAGCATACTGGAATGTTCCAGGTGAGCACCTGTGGCGGCTTTGACCAAGGGGGTGACGATAGAGAAGTGTCCCGGTTCTGGATACATGCTAACCACGGAACAGAGAGAATTTGATGACAGATTTGATGCACATCATGAAAGTAACTTTTCTGAGCTGTCTATAAAAGTACCTACATCACAGTGTTGTGAGGATTCCACGATATAATTTATGTAAAATTGTGTTCAACAGTTTCTAATATCCAGTCTCTCATCTCATCCCAAAATGCTCATAATTCATTTTGCTTGTCCATGGAATTTTCTAGCTAATAGGTATTTCACATACCATACGTCTCCTAAATAAGGAGGTCAGAATGGATTTGAGTGGACCTTGAGAAGGAGAGCTGGAAAGAGAGCTCAGAATACCAGGAGGATATGAATAGAAAACAAGAAGGCAAGTGAGATGTAATGAGATAGAAGTATTTGCCTGTAGCTGACTTATTTTGTTCTGTGCTATCAATCATGCATGAGTCAACCAGCTACATATAAAAGTTCACAGACAAAAATGTCCTCTTCTTTACTAGGTTTTCTCATTTTGGATAAACTTTAACTTTCCTGAGGGCTCCAAAAAAAAATACCTAGAAATATCCTGGTGCATATCTAATACAGGGGCTAATTCATATGACCCTTTTGCTAGCGCATATCTTTCCCAGGAAGCAGACGTGAGCGATGTTTTTATCACTACATTATTCTGCCTTTTGTAAGCTCAGATTTGTGTAGTGTTACTTATTTTACTTTCCAACAATAAGTGACTTTAATAGGACCATGAATCATCCGAAAATTTTATGTATTATTATTTCCTTTTGTAAATAAAATCAAACACTGGAACACTTTGAGCATATCACAAAAATAATCCCTGACTATTTCTACCTGTGCCATTAATTAGCATAGGATTTCAGAAAATTCTGTTATAAATGTATTCCCATTTATGTGGATTTAGTTTTAAGGTATATCAAAAGATTTGGCTTCAATATAGCTCTCACTATTTTATGGAATATTTTTCTTGCTCTCAATTATATGGCCTGATAATATGGCCACAAGAGTACAGAGGTTTAAATGTCTTTCAAGTGATACTGATTTTTATGGACCATAATTTGATCCATAAAATTTATATTTGTGGGGCTTCCCTGGTGGCGCAGTGGTTGAGAGTCCGCCTGCCGATGCAGGCGACACGGGTTCGTGCCCCAGTCCAGGAAGATCCCACATGCCAACTTAAGAACTGCCTTAGACTTCCCTGGTGGTGCAGTGGTTAAGAATCCACCTCTAATGCGGGGGACACGGGTTCGAGCCCTGGTCCAGGAAGATCCCACATGCCACGGAGCAACTAAGCCCTTGTGCCACAATTACTAAGTCTGAGTGCCACAACTGAAGCCGGCGTGCCGAGAGCCCGTGCTCTTCAACAAGAGAAGCCACCGCGATGAGAAGCCCGCGCACCTCAATGAAGAGTAACCTCCGCTCGCCACAACTAGAGAAAGCCCACGCACAGCAATGAAGACCCAACTCAGCCAAAAAAAAAATAAATTAATAAAATTTAAAAAAGAATTACATTAAAAAAAGAACTGCCTTATACAGTTTATATCTATTGCTGTTGTTCTTTTTCTTCCTGATGCAGAAAGCTGTCGTCATTTTTATTGTAGGCAAAGATAGATAACTGGAGAGCATTTACTTTTGTTTTAGAAATTATTCCAGCCAGGATCTGTTTAGACAAGCTGTTGTATATGTTTTTGTTTGTGCTTAAATTAAGTCTAACAAATCAGGACTTAAAGCCACTGGCACATTTTAGATTATAGATCATAGCAAATCTTCAGCAACTGGATTTCATATTCAAAAAATTTCAAATTACTTAATATGCATGATGCAACTTTTTTAAAGCATATATTATTCTTACTTTATCTTCAGGTTACTGACTTACATTCTGTAGTATACAATGTTGATTTTGTGCAATTTAAGGAACCAATGTTTGTCCTTAGCAGCCCTCCTTCCCTTCAGATGTACCTTTCCCTCCTTCTGGCAGCAAGGCTCATCATTCTAGGATACATAAGAAAAAGAATGCTCTTTTTTTCCTCCTTAAAGCCCATTAAGGGTTCTTTCTGTTCTTCGTATTAGACAAGGAGAAAACCTAAAGTTTGTTGATTACCTCAAGTTGGAAGGCAAGTGAACATTTTGCTCAGGTGCCTGCTGCTGAAATCTGAGACCACAGCAAATAGTTCATTACAAGTAAAACATGTAGAAGGAAGAGGAAACAGCAGCAGGAGGTTTCAGTTCCTTGATCATCGCTGCCAGATCAGATTCAGTATTACATTTTATTTTAGCCAACTGGCAACGATTATATTTGTATAAGAAGTCTGAATTCAGACTTTGGTTCAAGATAGACAAAAGATGAAATTCAAGGATGCCAACTGAAAGAGGCAACCAGGAAAACCACAAATTATTTATTACAAACTATATACATATTTATATTAAAGATGCCATTCAAATAGTCTCTTCGATCAAGTGGTAAAGGGGCCATGCACTTAATTAATATGGCTGCTTCACTGACTTGACCACCAATCAGTGACTTTACAAACCAACAGAGGAAAGGCAGGCACTGCTTTTACCCATGTTTTGATAGTTCATCTACTGCCTCTGACTGCTCTTTAGTCCTAGCCTGTGCCTCAAAGTGTACTTTTTTCACGAATGTTCTTTATCCCAAAGAGAGTAATGGGGTTACAGTGACCTTCTAACGTATGTGAAACGGTCCACAGCCAGCTCAGTGCACTCTTGGGAAACACAGGGAGACTGGTGTTGTGGTTTTTGATCCTGGTGGGGTGCAAGCTGTACTTTTATGCTGATTGAGTGTTTTAGACATGACTTATATCCCATGAAACTAGGGTCATTTTTATTACTGCCTGGAGAGTTCCAGTCTAGCAGGTGTTTTGCTCTTATGTGAAATAGAGTCATACCCTTATCAAAGCAATTTTAAAACTTATCAATAACTTCATAGTATAATAAATGGCTAAATTTGGTTATAAGCTTAGAGGATAAAATATGTTTTTTTTCCAGGAATTTCATCACAACCAATAACTCAGGAGAGACATCCTTTACTTAATGTATAAGTCATAAATGTCTTGTTGTCCCTATACTGACGTCCAGAGTATGTCCTCAGACATTTTTCAGGACTGTTGAATGTTCTGTACAACAATTCAGCAAGTTGGTATTACAACCAGGTCTTCTGCTTCTTCTGGGGCCATAACAAAGTACAAGAAACATTCCTGAAGTATACAGGTTCCAATTGTATGTTGGAAAGTTTTCGTGAATAAAAATAATTACGAGCATTATAAAAGTGGTGAAAATCATTTTGGGTCTAAATAAAATGATAAGATAGTGTGAAAATTCTTCATCTGAGGGTGCATGCCGAAAATACCATGTGTTTCACTATAAAAGATAAAAGTTTGAGTAACTCGATTACTTGCACAAACAAGAACTTGGGCTTGAAGGAATGATCTGGGACAGGTAACAGAAGAGTGATGCAGGAGAAAAAGAAGGACCACCATCTAGCCATGGAAGAGAGCCAGTCAGTGGTGACAAATCCATCAATGAAAGTTCTCCAAATTCCTTGGAGCCAACACGCATGATCTGCAAATGGCCTGTTTTTAATCAATTGGAGTTTGTGATTTCCTCTCTTAAAACAATTAAATAACAGAAACGAATAGAATACTTTTATTTCTATTTGAGACAATATGAAAGGTTGTGTGTCTTGAAAAAATTGGTTATCTTAAAGTATTTTCAACGTGATAATTATATATGGGCTTAGAAAGTAATACAGTTTGCAAATACTGAGTCAGGCTACACTTTTAATATGTTTTCTTTTTTTAAGTTGAAACAAAAATATATTGTATATTGTGAGTTTTTTTGTGTTAAAACCAGACATGTTTAATGTGAGTGAAGAATCAGGTTCAGTCTCTACAGATCACTTATATAGCAAATAATTCAAAGTACTGTAATATGTAGAATGCTTCTGGTAATAGAAAATAAATTGTTAAGGACCATTTGCATCTATAACACTGACTCAAACTTCAGCATTATGAAGACTGTCAAAGTGTAATTACAGACTCAACTGTAGTTTTCACTTTATTTAGTCTAGACAGATTTTACATGCAGAAACATCAGTCACAGCTCTATCTTCTTTCATATTTGCATAATACCCTTTCTTCTGTCGCCCAGTTAGCAAATAAAAGCATGTCTGATGTATTATAAACAGGTGGGCAAAAATCAACTGTTTCATATGGTTGATATTTAATTTTTAACTTCATTCAGGTAATGGATTTCAAAAAGAATAGATCATGGAGAATGTGGATCTTCTTAGGAGGCAACAGTCTATCACTTGAAATATGAAGAATTCTTTGATTTTGACCGTTTATGTGCATGTACAGTCATTCCTCAGTATCACGGGGCCATTGGTTCCAGGACCCACAAAGATACCAAAATCTGCAGATGCTTAAGTCCCATGTATAAAATGATGTAGTGTGTTGTATTACTTATGCATATCCTCCTATATATATATATATATATTTTTTTTTTTTTTTTTTTTTTTTTTTTTTAAAAGCGGCACGTGGGACCTTCCCAGACCAGGGCTCGAACCCGTGTCCCCTGCATTGGCAGGCGGACTCTCAACCACTGCGCCACCAGGGAAGCCCCTCCCATATACTTTTTAAATGATCTCTAGGTTACTTTTAATACCTAATATATTATAAATGCTATGTAAATAGTAGTAAACACAGTGTGAATACCATGTAAATAATTGCCTTTGCAGCAAATTCAAGTTTTGCTTTTCGGAACTTTCTGGAATTAAAAAAATTTTTTTTTTGTGGATGGCAGATGGGGAATTCACAGATATGGAGGGCCAGCTGTAGTGCCTTTCTATACCTTTTATATATTTAGATTGTGCAATTAAAAATGTTTCCTATCTCCTTGATTCCTGTCTCCTTTGCTCTCTCTCTCTCTTTACCTAATTTGTTGTGAACAATGTTTTATACCAAAAGGTTGCACAGAATTTTAATGGTTGCATACTATTCCAAGCCATATTTTCTTTCTCAATTATTTATTTTCTCATATACCCTTTTTGCTAACTTACTTAGGAATAGTTGATGCCGTATTTATTTTGATTTTGTATTCTTTTTGCTGATGAGATTCTGGCTAGTCTGGCTGGCTGTACACATTCATTTTGTTAACCCGCTTCTGACTTTTATACTGTTGTATCATATGGATTTCAGAATTTTCCCAGTAGGGTTTGTTTTCTGACTTCCAGAGTAGTCTTTCATCCATGTTAAAACTTGTCTTGGAAAAAAAAATTAGGTATACTTAGTCACATGCATGCATAAATACATTTCTTGGATTGTAAACACTTTAGTGACCCAAACCATGAAATTACAAATGGAAGATGGTCAATAGACCTTGATTGAATGAAGGAATGATATCTTTATTGTGCTTAAGAATAAATAAGTACATAGTAAATTTTATAAAAATAAAATTTATGTACACATCCATTTTTCTTCAACGTCTTGAAGAAAGCATTAGTTTGGTATTGCTTTGTAATTTGAAAGACTAATTTTAGATGAGTAAATCTTTCTGTTTTAATTACTTATGGTGACAAAATCTTCTCACTAACCTTATTGTTTTTGAATTTTGCATTCAACATTTCTCTGCAATATCAAGTCACTTCTCAGGTATCTTTCAGGGCTTGGATAAAGAACTAAAAGTTGACACTAAATTTAGTTTATTGTCATAATTGAATCAAGAAATAGTGACAAACAAGATTGCTAATCACTTATTTGTCATAATGTACATGAATTGAAAGTTCTAATATGTTTCATTTCAATGGAAAATTTCATATATGGATATCACGTGTTATCGTGTAAAGAGATCCTGATTAAGAGTAAAGATGTATAGTTTCTAATATTAGTTTTGTTACTTAACTTCCAATTTTAAATTTCCTCACATGAAAACAGAACTCAATACTACCCAGCTTACTCACCTGTGGTAATTATAAGAGTTTCTGATAACTCATTTTGGTGACAGAACTTTGAAATGAGTATAAAAATTCTCTAAAATAAAATGACAGAAAGTGACTTAAAAAGAAAATAAAATGTGTAATTTAATGTGATGCCACATAGGTAAATATGAGAATTTGTTTAGTTTTATTTTACTTAATGTGAATTTAATGGAAGAAGTATTCATCTCCCAATGTTTCTGATAATTTGGTTCAGAAACTAACAATACTGATGACAACACAATTTGAAAGTCTTAATTAAAACACTAATGTTTAAAATTATTTAAAATAATCATGGTTGCTTCAAAAGCAAAAAAAAATATGGAAATGGTAAATGATTCTTGGGAGTCATGTCTGTGAGAAGGAAGAAATAATGTCTGGCATTTTACAAAGAATAAGCAATAATCACAGGAAATGTCTGTGGACACTCTAAATGGTTTTAGGTGAACCATGGTGAACATATCCAAAAACCACAGATGTATTGTGTATGTATGTAGAGTATGCAAAATAATAATTAACCAGTGTGCCTTACTTTTAACTGCCCCAGTTTAAGAAAAGTATATTTTCAGCACTGAATATAGTGTCCCATCACTAGCATATAACAGGGGATTCATTATTAATTATTTCTTAGATACTAACACGTTAAGAAAATTAACACGTAGTCATTTGACACAAGACTGCCATTCTAAGGGGAAGGAAAAGATACAAAATACTTTCTAGAAGTAGTCAGAAACAGCCTTTTTCTTAAAGTTATAAATTAACTATACATACTCTGGATATGTACTCCAGGTCAATTTTATTAAATGCATGATTAATATTTTATAATACTATCACACGGTATACACTATCATCTTTATTTTTGTAATTTTGACATAGGTATCTGTAATTAATCAGGAGATCAAAAATCATCTAAAGTTGAAATTATAAAATTCTAATAGACTTCCTTGTAGATATGTTTACAGACGTGTTTTATTGTGTAAACTATTTATGAAAACCTAAACTACCTTAGGGGACAAGCTTTATAAATGTAAATCATTTAAATCTCTGTTACATGCAGGTTATTTTAAGTAGGCATTTACCAACATATGTGTGTGTAGGAAGTTGCACAAATCATAAGTATGCAGTTTGATAAACTTTCACGAATTGAACACCCATGTGTGACCAGCACTCAGCTCAGGAAACAGAGCATTACCTGCAGCCCAGAAGCCCCACCTGTGTACCTCCAGCCACTAATCCAATCTAAGTACTGTGATGGTTAATCTTACTTGTCAATTTGACTAGGCCACAAGGTGCCCAGATATTTGCTCAAACGGTTATTCTGTTTGTTTCTGTGAGGGACTTTTGGACGAGATTAACATTTAAATCAATAGATTGAGAGTTAAGCCAACTGCCCTCCATAACATGGGTACCTCATCCAATCAGTTGAAATCCTGAATAGAACTAAAGGCTGACCCTCTCCTGAGTAACGAGAATTCTTCCTGTCTGAATTTGTTTTATTCTTTCCTTCAAACTCAGACTGAAACATTGGCTTTTCCTGTGTCTTGAGCCTATAAGCCTTTGGACTGAAACTAAACCATCAGCTGTCCTTGGGTCTGCAGCTTGCTGAATATCTTGGAACTTTCCAACTTTCATAATCGTGTGAGCTGATTCCTTATGTCTCTCTCTCTGTCTCTGTCTCTCTCTCACACACACACACACACACACACACACACACTCTGTATTTCTGGAGAAACCTGACTAATAAAAATACAATTTTAATTTATTCCTTTGCCCATTTTTGAACTTTATATATGTCGTATCATGCAATACATATTATTTTATGCTTGGCTTCTTTCACTCATCAATATATTTGTGAGATTTATCTACACTATTGCTGGTTGCTTGAATTTCAGTTTATTTGTATTACTGTATAGATTTTTAGTCTGTGTGTATATAATTCATTTTCTAATTCACAGTATTAACTTATATGAAGTTTCCATCTTAGGGCTATTGTGAATACTGGTGTTATGTAATTCTACTACATGTTTCTTGATGAACACTTTTGAATGTTTCTTTTGAGTATATACTTAGAAGTACAACTGCTAAACAGTAAAAAATGCATATATTCAGTTTGAGTACATATGACCATATTTATTCACACTCTTATCAATATTTTAAGGGTGTTTCAATTGCTCCAGAGCCTCTACAAATTGTTTGGTTGTTTAATTTTAGACTTTACAGTAGGTGTGGTTTGGTACTATACTACATTTTAAAATTTCATGTCCCTGATGATTAATAGCATTGACTTTTCATTTGTTTATAGACCATATCTTATGGCATACCTGTTAAATAATTTTCCACTTTTCCACTTTTCTGTTAGATTTTCTACCATTTTTTCTTATTAATTATAATAGATTTTTAAATATATTAGATAGATTTTTTTTCTCAAATGCATGCATATATGCTTCAAAAGTGAAGGAGACAAAATGACTTTCTCAGACAAAAATTTAGGGAATTTGTTGCCCATACACCACCTTAAAAGAAATGCTAATAGAAGTTCTTTAGTGAGAAGGAAAATAAGTCAGAAATACAGATCTACATGAAGAAAGGAAGAGCGCTGAAGGAGAAGTAAAGATGACATAAAAGCTTTTATCATATTCTTAATTGATTTAACAGGCAACAGGTTTTTTCCATATTAAAATAGCAACAATGTATTTGATTATGTATGCTTGTGGATATATCTTATGTATGCCTTATATGTGGGAAATGAATGAGAGCAATAATAGAAGGGATAGGTAGGAAGAATTAGGACTATTTTGTTATTATAAGGTACTTATATTGCCAGTGAAGTGATGAAGTGCTATTTGAAATTGGACTTTGATTATTTTTAAATGTACATTGCAAACTCAAGGGTGACCACTGAAAAAAGTGGGGGAAAAAAGCATAATACGCTAAGAAAGGAGAGAAAATGGAGTCATATAAAATGCTCAATTTAAACCACAAGTGGCAGAAAGAGAATGGAAGAAAAAATAGGAACAAAAAACAAGGGAAATGAATAGAAAACAGTAATGAATATGATACTTATTTATCTAAGTTCATCAATAATCATTTTGAATGTCAGTGATATAGTGCACCAATTAAAAGACAGGGATTGTCACAGTAGATCAAAATCCACAACTCAACTATATGTTGTCTACAACAAATCCACTACAAATATAGAGACACATATAAATTAAAAGTACAGGGCTTTCCTGGTGGCACAGTGGTTGAGAGTCCGCCTGCCGATGCAGGGGACACGGGTTCGTGCCCCGGTCCGGGAAGATCCCACATGCCGCGGAGCGGCTGGGCCCATAAGCCATGGCCGCTGAGCCTGCGCGTCCAGAGCCTGTGCTCCACAACGGGAGAGGCCACAACAGTGAGAGGCCCGCGTACCGCAAAAAAAAAAAAAAAAAAAAAAAATACATCAATGGAGAAAGCTATACCATAGTAACACAAACCAAAGAAAAGCCTGAGTAGCTATATTAATTTCAGACTGAGTAGACTTCAAAGTAAGGAAAGTTATCAGAGATAAAGAAGGGAGTTATATGATGATGAAGATGTCAGTTCTCTAAGAAGACATAACAATTCTTAACGTGTATTCACCTAAGTGTCAACAACATGAGGCAGAAACCAATAGAACTGCAAGGAAAAATAGATAAATCCAACTACTCTGGTAGTTGGAGACTTCAGCACCTCTCTCCCAGAAATGGACCCATCCAAGAGGCTGGAAATCAGTAAGAACACGGTTGAACTCAGCAACACCATCAATCAACCGGATGTTATTGACGTCTATAAACTCCTTCATCCAACAAGAGCAGAACACACATTTTTCTCAAGCTCACATAGATAATTCACCTAGATCACATTCTAGGCCATAAAACACACCTGAACAAATTTAAAAGATTAGAAATCATACTATGTCTACCCTCAAATCACAGTGGAATTAAACTAGACTATTAATGTTTACTCACAAGGTATCGGTAGAAACAAATGAAGATTTTAACAAAATAATTCTGAAGTTCTTATTTTTTTTCATCTTAGACAATAAAAGACACCTTGTGTTTTTTTTCATGAAACATTTACAGAAATTGATGATTTTGTGAGCAATTAAAGTTTCACGGGAAAAAATCATATAGTATGCTATCTGATAATAATGCAATTAATAAAACCATAACTAAGAAATTTTCATAATTACAAGTGTGAAGTTACATTTATTTAATCCATGTTTCAAATAGGAAATCATATTAAAAACTACGGAATTTTTGGGCTTCCCTAGTGGCGTAGTGGTTGGGAGTTCGCCTGCCGATGCAGGGGACACAGGTTCGTGCCCTGGTCCGGGAAGATCCCATATGCCGCGGAGCAGCTGGGCCCATGAGCCATGGCCACTGAGCCTGCGCGTCCGGAGCCTGTGCTCCGCAACAGGACAGGCCACAACAGTGAGAGGCCCGCATACCGCAAAAA
>NW_020172492.1:7183932-7192087 GCF_003031525.2 Neophocaena asiaeorientalis asiaeorientalis
AAAAAAAAAAAAAAAAAAAACTATGGAATTTTTAACTGAATAATATGAAAACTATGTAATTGGATAGTTTTTAAGTGTCCCTTATTATACACAGTTCAAATGTGTTCAAAAACAGCTTGGAAATAGCAAAAAAACAAAGCCTTATTTGTCATGAACTTCAAACGCTTGCATTATGCAAATTGGGTCTATGTATGGTAGCACATAAAAGCAACCATAGAAAATAACAGAGTGCTTATTACATTGTACAATTTCCAGTTAAGTAAACCACAAAACTAGAATTGTGCATCAAAGAGCGCTTGCCATTTTATTTGAGCACTACAACTTGCAGTAAACAAGTTGTTTATTTTCCATGTAAATTGCTTTCCTGAATGCTCAAACAGCATATATTAAAAAGAAACAAAAATATAAACAGAAACCTCAATAAGCATAACCTTAAAAAGTGGAAAGTTTTACATGCATGTGTTTTAAACTCAGACTGAAATATTTTCATGAGGTTTCAGGTGAATTCCTATTTTAGTCTAGCTCACATAAAATGCTCTTTCATTTTATTTATTGCACTTTAAAATGTGCTATAGTGTAACAAAGGAACTTTATAATAGATATTGAATTGAATAAAATTAGAAATGCTGATTCAACAGTCTTGTAATTTGTTGCATTTTATTAATTTCTAGATGATTAAAAAATTGAGCATTAGTCAACAGGCTATAGTTCTAAAATATTCATCGATTTACATTTTCATTCTGTACAAAATACATTTAAACTGCTTAGCGAAGTTTCACCAACATTATCGAATAAATCCTATTTAAAATAACCCCCATTAAAAGATTAAATTAGCATAAGAATAAATTTTCAGTGTAAAAAATTGCTTTGGCAGCATGAAAGGCTTCAACAAAAATATAATAACTTAAATATCTAAAAGCTAAAATGTCAAGGGGGTTCATGTTCAAAGTTAAAGAACTGTGAATATATTACAAGAGATGCCATTTAAAAAATTCATTTAATGAATTTTGTAACAGTTTTAGATATATGGTAAAATTGTCAAGATAGTACAGAGACATTCCATATACCCCACACAGAGTTTCCCCTGTTATTAACATGTTACATTAATATATTTGGCACAATTAAAGAACGAATATTGATACATTATTTTTAACTAAAGTCCATATTTTATTCAGGTTCCCGTCCTTTTTAACTAATACGTTATTCTGTTACAGAATATTATCCAAGATACCACATTTCATTTAAGAGTCAAATCTCCTGATCCTTCTCCTAAGAATGGAGTTATGTGTTTTGGGGAGGAAGATCACAGAGGTAAAGTGGCATTGTACCGTATCATATTAATGGTACAAAATATCAACATGACATCACTGTTGATGTTAATCTTGATTACTTGGCTGAAGTAGTGTTTATAAGATTTCTGTAAATTTACCCCCCCATATATACTCATGTATAGAGAGAAATCTATATCTATAAATCTATTTGTCTATCTATCTATCTATCTATCATCTATCCAATCTATCATCTGTCTCAAAGGAAGTCACTATGTAAAGTCCACACTTAAGGAGGTAGAGTTATGTTTCTCATCCTTGAGGGGGAAATATTAACATAAATTTTTTGGAATTCTTTTTCACAAGAGATTTGTCTCTTCTCTTCCATTTATTTATTTATTTAAATCACTATGGACTCATGAGATTTGTTTCATAATTTGGGTTATAATCATTTTATTTTGTTGTTCAAATTGTTCCAGTTTTGGCCCTTGGGAGCTCTTTCAGTTGGCTCCTCTGTCAACTGTCCCTTTGACATACTCTCCTCTATCCCCTTGACCTACTGTGTGTGTGTGTATGTTTTAGCACTTTCTTAATTTGTGGATGCTCCAGGCTCATTTTGCACAATTCCTGTCCTCCAAGTCCTAGAATCAGCTATTTATCCAAGGAGCCTTGTTTTCTTTTCATGAAGAGTAATATTAGAAACCAAGAGCTCAGTGCTAGTTGTGATCATTGCCACTGGGTTGTACTGGCTCTAGATCTTCTCAGCTAAGTAGGGATATATATGTATATATACTAACCATCATATATACACATGCCTATACATAGCTCTATTTGTAACTGTGTTTATAATAAAGTAAACATGCGTTGATGTTAATATGCCCAACTGCAAACCATTATTTCCACTTGGATCATTCTAGCCATTATGCTTGTTTATCTGCAGGCACCTCCATCAGTGAGAAACCGGGCTCCTATTATTCACTATTGACTTTCTTAATTGTTCATTTCCAGTATACATGTATAGTAGTATCCGAATCGTTAACATGTAATCCCATGGGCAATAACTTTATGAGTCTGGGCATAATGCTTAGGTACAGAGTGTTTTGTTTGTTTATTTTTACTTTTAGTTTTATTCCATTTATTTCCAAAGTTACTTAGGTGGCAACTTCCCTCAATCCCTTCAGCAAGACTGTTTCATACTTTTGTAATACAGTTAGGTTCTTTTGTCACACTTTATATTTCAACCAGGGATCACCTGATCTCCTATTTATTTAATTTTAATATACTAAGGGTCGCATTTGTTCTGTAAGGTCCTATGGGGTTTGTCCCATACATAGTTTTGTGTATCCATCACTACAGTATCATTAGAATAGTTTCACAGCCCTAAAATATTCCCTGTGCTTCACATATTTAAATCTTTTCCCCCTCCCATATCCGTGAAAAAATACTGTAATGTCTCCATAGTTTTGCCTTTTCCAAAATGTTGTATAAGTGGAATCTTATGGCATATAGACTTTTCAGACTGGTTTCTTTAACTCGGAGATATGCATTCAAGATTCATCCATGTCTTCTTTTGACTTTATAGCTCATTTTCTCTAATTGCTGAAAATAATATTCCATCGTATGATGTAGTGTGGCTTGTTTTTCCACTTCCCTTATGAGGGACATCTTGGTTGCTTTCAGGCTTTGGCTCTTATGAATAAAGCGTCCATAAACATTTTCATGCAGGATTTTATATGGAGGTAAGTTTCAGATCATTTGGGTAAATACCTAGGAGCGCTACTGCTAAATTGTGTGACACGATTACATTTAGCTTTGAGAGGAAATGTTAAACTGTCTTTCAGAGTGGCTGCACCGTTTTGCAATTCCACTGCAGAGAATGAAAGCTCCTGTTGCTCCACAGTATAGCCAGCTACTGGTCTTAACTCCTTTTGGATTTTAACCTTTTTTTTTTTTTTTTTTTTTTGCGGTACGCGGGCCTCTCACTGTTGTGGCCTCTCCCGTTGTGGAGCACAGGCTCCGGATGCGCAGGCTCAGCGGCCATGGCTCACAGGCCCAGCCGCTTCGCGGCATGTGGGATCTTCCCGGACCGGGGCACGAACCTGCGTCCTCTGCATCGGCAGGCGGACTCTCAACCACTGCGCCATCAGGGAAACCCTGGATTTTAACCTTTATAATAGGTGGGTAGTGGCATCATATTACTGTTTTAACTTGCAATTCTTAATGTCAAATGATGTGCATTACCTTTACATATGATTATTTACCATCTGCATAACTGCTTTGCTAAGGGGTTTTTCCAGATATTTTGCCCAATTTTTAAATGAGTTGTATATTTTCTATTATTCAGTTTTATAGTTATTTGCATAGCTTGTAAATGAGTTCTACAGAAGATATGTATTTTGCAAATATTTTCTCCTAGTCTGTGGCTTGTATTTTCCTTTTCTTAACAGGTTCTGTCTACAGCAGAAGTTTTAAATTTTATTAAAGTCCAACTTATCGTTCTTTTCATTCATATATCATGTTTTCATATTGTATGTAAAAACTCATCACCAAATGTTCATTTATTCCTGTATTTCTCTCCAGAAGTTTTATAATTATGCATTTTACTTTTAGATATATGATCAATTGTGAGTTAATTTTTGTGATGTTAACTCTCTGGGTAGGTTCTATCTAAGGCTCTATTTTCCTTTCTTTTTCTTTCCTTTTTTTTTTGCATTTGGATCCCCGGTTGTTCCAGCACCAGTTGTTGAAAAGACTATCATTTCTCCATGATTGCCTTTGCTTGTTGTCAAAAATCTGTTGACTGGGGCTTCCCTGGTGGCACAGTGATTGAGAGTCCGCCTGCCGATGCAGGGGACACAGGTTTGTGCCCTGGTCCGGGAAGACCCCACATGCCGTGGAGTGGCTAGGCCCGTGGGCCACGGCCGCTGAGCCTGCACGTCCGGAGCCTGTGCTCTGCAACGGGAGAGGCCAGAACAGTGAAAGGCCCCAGTACCGCAAAAAAAAAAAAAATTGATTAACATTTCTATTCATCTAATTTAAGCAAGTCAGGACTTGTCCTGCCTGGAGACCTGAAAATATTAAATTTTATTACCTGGCCATTAGATTTTCTGATATGTTTCAAATGGAAGTAGTGCTTTTCCATCTTGACTTTAAGAATAATAACACCTGGTTAATGTATGCAAATTTAATGACATGGTTATTAATAAAGATTTTGGTTACTGTAATGGTACTTCAAAAATGAGTTAGGATACTGTGAAGATAATTCAAAAGTGAGCTTTGACTGCTATCAAAATCACAGCTGGATTTTTGCAGAAATTGACAATCAGATCTTAAAATTGATCTGGAAATGTAAGAGACCCAGAATAGCCAAAATCATCTTGAAAACGAAAACCAAATAGAGAACTTACCTAATTTCAAAATTTACAATAAAAATTTACTACAAAAATTTCAAAATTTACTATAAAGCTACAGCAATCAAGACAATGTGGTTCTGGCATAAAGATAGAGATATAGATTAATTAAGAGTCCAGAATAAACCCTTACATTTATGGTCACTTGCTATTTGACAAGGCTGCCAAAACAAGTCAATGGGGAAAGGAGAATCTTTTTAACAAATGGTTCTGGGATATGTGTGTATCTTTATGCAAAAGGATAAAGTTGGACCTCTGCTATGCACCATACACAAAAATTAACAAAAAAATGAATTATGGAGCTAAATACATGAGCTAAAATCATATAAATCCTAAGTGAGAATATAGCAGAAAACCTTCCTGATCTTAGATTAGGCAATAATTTCTTAGACGTGACAATTAAATCACAAGAGACAAAATAAAAAGTGGATAACTTGAACCTCATCAAAACTAAAAAGTTTTATACAACAATACAATCAAGAAAGTAAAAAGAGGGGAGATGAGGGGAAGACGGCAGAAGAGTAAGACGCAGAGATCAACTTCCGCCCAACAGATACACCAGAAATACATCTACACGTGGAACAACTCCTACAGAACACCTACTGAACACTAGCAGAAGACCTCAGACCTCCCAAAAGGCAAGAAAGTCCCCACGTACCTGGGTAAGGCAAAAGAAAAAAGAATAAAAAGAGACAAAAGGATAGGGATGGGACCTGCACCAGTGGGAGGGAGCTGTGAAGGAGGAAAGGTTTCCATACACTAGGAAGCCCCTTCGTGGGCGGAGACTGCGGATGGCAGAGGCGGGAAAGCTGCAGAGCCATGGAGGAGAGCACAGCAACAGGGGTGCGGAGGGCAAAGCGGAGAGATTCCCACACAGAGGATCGGTGCCGACCGGCACTCACCAGCCCGAGAGGCTTCTCAGCTCACCCGCCGGGGCGGGCGGGCCTGGGAGCTGAGGCTCAGGCTTCGGTCGGAGCGCAGGGAGAGGACTGGGGTTGGTGGTGCGAACACAGCCTGC
This sequence comes from Neophocaena asiaeorientalis asiaeorientalis, assembly GCF_003031525.2. Taxonomy (NCBI): domain Eukaryota; kingdom Metazoa; phylum Chordata; class Mammalia; order Artiodactyla; family Phocoenidae; genus Neophocaena; species Neophocaena asiaeorientalis. The sequence goes on from NW_020172492.1 coordinate 7,189,629, forward strand.
AGGGGGCTAGTGCACCACGGCTAGCCGGGAGGGAGTCTGGGAAAAGTCTGGACCTGCAGAAGAGGCAAGATACTTTTTCTTCCCTCTTTGTTTCCTGGTGCGCGAGGAAAGGGGATTAAGAGTGCTGCTTAAGGAGCTCCAGAGACGGGCACGAGCTGCGGTTAAAAGCGCGGGCATCAGACGCTAAGGCTGCTGCTGCCGCCATCAAGAAGCCTGTGTGCGAGCACAGGTCACTATCCAAACCCCGCTTCTGGGGAGCCTGTGCAGCCCACCACTGCCAGCGTCCCGGGATCCAGGGACAACTTCCCCGGAGAACGCACAGCGCGCCTCAGGCTAGTGCAACGTCACACTGGCCTCTGCTGCCGCAGGCCCGCCCTGCACTCCATGTCCCTCCCTCCCCGCGGCCTGAATGAGCCAGAGACCCCAAAGCAGCTGCTCCTTTAACCCCGTCCTGTCTGAGCGAAGAACAGCCACCCTCAGGCAACCTACACGCAGAGGTGGGGTCACATCCAAAGCAGAGACCCGGGAGCTGTGAGAACAAAGAAGCGAAAGGGAAATCTCTCCCAGCAGCCTCAGAAGCAGCGGATTAAAGCTCCACAATCAACTTGATGTACCCTGCATCTGTGGAATACATGAATAGACAACGAATCATCCCAAATTGAGGAGGTGGACTTTGAGAGCAAGATTTAAGATTTTTTTCCCCTTTTCCTGTTTTTGTGAGTGTGTACGTGTATGCTTCTGTGTGAGATTTTGTCTGTATAGCTTTGCTTCCACGATTTGTCCTAGGGTTCTATCCGTTTGTTTTTTTTTTCTTAAAAATTTCTTTTTCTTAATAATTATTTTTTATTTTAATAACTTTTTTTACTTTATTTTATCTTCTTTCTTTCTTTCCTTCTTTCTCTCCTTCCTTCCTCCCTCCTTCTTTTCCTCCTTTCTTTCTTTCTTTCTTTCATTCATACACGCAGAGGTGGGGTCACATCCAAAGCAGAGACCCGGGAGCTGTGAGAACAAAGAAGCGAAAGGGAAATCTCTCCCAGCAGCCTCAGAAGCAGCGGATTAAAGCTCCACAATCAACTTGATGTACCCTGCATCTGTGGAATACATGAATAGACAACGAATCATCCCAAATTGAGGAGGTGGACTTTGAGAGCAAGATTTAAGATTTTTTTCCCCTTTTCCTGTTTTTGTGAGTGTGTACGTGTATGCTTCTGTGTGAGATTTTGTCTGTATAGCTTTGCTTCCACGATTTGTCCTAGGGTTCTATCCGTTTGTTTTTTTTTTCTTAAAAATTTCTTTTTCTTAATAATTATTTTTTATTTTAATAACTTTTTTTACTTTATTTTATCTTCTTTCTTTCTTTCCTTCTTTCTCTCCTTCCTTCCTCCCTCCTTCTTTTCCTCCTTTCTTTCTTTCTTTCTTTCATTCATACTTTCTACTTTTTCTCCCTTTTATTCTGAGCTGTGTGGATAAAAGGCACTTGGTGCTGCATCCAGGAGTAAGTGCTGTGCCTCTGAGGTGGGAGAGCCAAGTTCAGGACACTGGTCCACAAGAGACCTCCCAGCTCCACATAATATCAAATGGCGAAAATCTCCGAGAGATCTCCATCTCAACACCAGCATCCAGCTTCACTCAACGACCAGCAAGCTACAGTGCTGGACACCCTATGCCAAACAACTAGCAAGACAGGAACACAACCCCACCCATTAGCAGACAGGCTGCCTAAAATCATAATAAGTCCACAGACACCCCAAAACACACCACCACACATGGACCTGCCCACCAGAAAGACGATATCCAACCTCATTCACCAGAACACAGGCACTAGTCCCCTCCACCAGGAAGCCTACACAACCCACTGAAACAACCTTAGCCACTGGGGACAGACACCAAAAACAACGGGAACTATGAACCTGAAACCTGCAAAAAGGAGACCCCAAACACAGTATGATAAGCAAAATGAGAAGACAGAAAAACACACAGCAGATGAAGGAGCAAGATAAAAACCCACCAGACCTAACAAATGAAGAGGAAATAGGCAGTCTACCTGAAAAAGAATTCAGAATAATGATAGTAAAGATGATCCAAAATCTTGGAAATAGAATAGACAAAATGCAAGAAACATTTAACAAGGACCTAGAAGAACTAAAGATGAAACAAGCGATGATGAAGAACACAATAAATGAAATTAAAAATACTCTAGATGGGATCAATAGCAGAATAACTGAGGCAGAAGAACAGATAAGTGACCTGGAAGATAAAATAGTGGAAATAACTGCAGAGAAGAATAAAGAGAAAAAAAAGAAAAGAAATGAGTACAATCTCAGAGACCTCTGGGACAACATTAAACGCACCAACATTCGAATTATAGGGGTCCAGAAGAAGAAGAGAAAAAGAAAGGGACTGAGAAAATAGTTGAAGAGATTATAGTTGAAAACTTCCCTAATATGGGAAACGAAATA
>NW_020172492.1:7192236-7192641 GCF_003031525.2 Neophocaena asiaeorientalis asiaeorientalis
AACGCAAAACAATTAAGAAAATGGGAATAGGAACATACATATCGATAATTACCTTAAATGTAAATGGACTAAATGCTCCCACCAAAAGACACAGATTGGCTGAATGGATACAAAAACAAGACCCATATATTTGCTGTCTATAACAGACCCACTTCAGACCTAGAGACACATATAGACTGAATGTAAGGGGATGGAAGAAAGATTTTCCATGCAAATGGAAACCAAAAGAAAGCTAGAGTAGCAATTCTCGTATCAGACAAAATACACTTTAAAATAAAGACTATTAGAAGAGACAAAGAAGGACAGTACAAAATGATCAAGGGATCAATCCAAGAAGAAGATATAACAATTGCAAATATTTATGCACCCAACATAGGAGCACCTCAATACATAAGGCAAATACTA
>NW_020172492.1:7192715-7237955 GCF_003031525.2 Neophocaena asiaeorientalis asiaeorientalis
TGGTAAATTTAAGAAAATTGAAATTTTATCAAGTATCTTTTCTGACAACAACACTATGAGACTAGATATCAATTACAGGAAAAGATCTGTATCAAATACAAACGCATGGAGGCTAAACAATACACTACTTAATAACGAAATGATATTGAAGAAATCAAAGAGGAAATAAAAAAATACCTAGAAACAAATGACACTGGAGACACGACGACCCAAAACCTATGGGATGCAGCAAAAGCAGTTATTAAAGATGATACAAATAGATGGAGAGATATACCATGTTCTTGGATTGGAAGAATCAACATTGTGAAAATGACTCTACTACCCAAGGCTATGTATAGATTGAATTCAATTCCTATCAAACTACCACTGGCATTTTTCACAGAACTAGAACAAAAAATTTCACAATTTGTATGGAAACACAAAAGACCCCTAATAGCCAAAGCAATCTTGAGAACGAAAAATGGAGTGTGAAGAATCAGGCTGCTCCCTGACTTCAGACTATACTACAAAGCTACAGTAATCAAGACAGTATGGTACTGGCACAAAAACAGAAAGATAGATCAATGGAACAGGATAGAAAGCCCAGAGATAAACCCACGCACATATGGTCACCTTATCTTTGATAAAGGAGGCAGGAATGTACAGTGGAGAAAGGACAGCCTCTTCAATAAGTGGTGCTGGGAAATGAGATTAGATCATTCCCTAACACTATACACAAAAATAAGCTCGAAATGGATTAAAGACCTAAATGTAAGGCCAGAAACAATCAAACTCTTAGAAGAAAACATAGGCAGAACACTCTGTGACATAAATCACAGCAAGATCCTTTTTGACCCATCTCCTAAAGAAATGGAAATAAAACCAAAAATAAACAAGTAGGACCTAATGAAACTTCAAAGCTTTTGCACAGCAAAGGAAACCATAAACAAGACCAAAAGACAACCTGCAAAATGGGAAAGAATATTTGCAAATGAAGCAAATGACAAACGATTAATCTCCAAAATTTATAAGCAGCTCATGCAGCTCAATAACAATAAAACAAACAACCCAATCCAAAAATGGGCAGAAGACCTAAATAGACATTTCTCCAAAGAAGATATACAGACTGCCAACAAACACATGAAAGAACATCATTAATGTTCAACATCATTAATCATTAGAGAAATGCAAATCAAAACTACAATGAAATATCATCTCACACCAGTCAGAATGGCCATCATCAAAAAATCTAGAAACAATAAATGCTGGAGAGGGTGTGGAGAAAAGGGAACACTCTTGCACTGCTGGTGGGAATGTGAATTGGTTCAGCCACTATGGAGAAGAGTATGGAGGTTCCTTAAAATACTACAAATAGAACTACCATATGATCCAGCAATCCCACTACTGGGCATATACCCTGAGAAAATCATAATTCAAAAAGAGTCATGTACCAAAATATTCATTGCAGCTCTATTTACAATAGCCCGGAGATGGAAACAACCTAAGTGTCCATCATCGGATGAATGGATAAAGAAGATGTGGTACATATATACAATGGAATATTACTCAGCCTTAAAAAGAAATGAAATTGAGCTATTTGTAATGAGATGGATAGACCTAGAGTCTGTCATACAGAGTGAAGTAAGTCAGAAAGAGAAAGACAAATCCCGTATGCTAACACATATATATGGAATTTAAAGAAAAAAATGTCATGAAGAACCTAGGGCTAAGACAGGAATAAAGACACAGACCTACTAGAGAATGGACTTGAGGGTATGGGGAGGGGGAAGGGTAAGCTGTGACAAAGCGAGAGAGTGGCATGGACATTTATACACTACCAAACGTAAAATAGATAGCTAGTGGGAAGCAGCCACATAGCACAGGGAGATCAGCTCAGTGCTTTGTGAGCACCTAAAGGGGTGGGACAGGGAGGGTGGGAGGGAGGGAGATGGAAGAGGGAAGAGATATGGGAACATATGTATATGTATAACTGATTCACTTTGTTATAAAGCAGAAACTAACACACCATTGTAAAGCAATTATACTCCAATAAAGATGTTAAAAAGAAAATAAGAAAGTAAAAAGATAACCTGCAGAATGGAAGAAAGTACTTGCAAATCATATATGGATAAGGGTCTTGTATTAAAAATATATAAAGAATTTTTTCAACTCAATAATCAAAAAACAACCTAATTCTAAAAAAAGGCAAAGAATCTGTTCTGATGTTTAGTATACGTACTTAAATTTATGGTTCTTTGAGTACTTTTGACAGATATTTATTTTTATTTTCTAAATACAAAATTCTTTTGAAATTCCTTAGAAATATGAAATCTCTTCTTTTTTTATGACTGTAATCGTTGTAAACTTATATATGAACAAGATTTTTAAAATTATATCCAGTTATGGTTTATTTTCTTTCCCTTTGTGAAGATTTTCCCCCCATCCCGCCCACAATGGGCACCTCACTTGAATGGTAGGTATCTGGATGTGCTCAGAAGAAAGTCGGCCAAATATCTTTTGAAAAACTTTATACTGAACGATCCTCACCAAGAAAAGTCCCAGAGTCTGATCCACAGAAATATCTGAAACATCGTCGGCCAAAAGACTGTAAATCAGGGACAGATATTCATTTAGAATTTAAATTTCTAGTGAGGAAGAATCAATGATATTCTGCTAGAGATGATAGGTTTGGGTGAGGAGCAAATAACAATTTGAGGAAGCAAAGAGAAACATACCAAGACGAATAAAGCTGTGAAAATTCAGTAAATAAATTATAATCTCCGTCTCTGAGAATGCCTATCTCTCACCTTATAGAAGCACTGGAAAATTAATCTAATAAATGGACTTTCTACAAGTGTTCTGTATTTTGACAATAGTGTTTAAAGATAGTGAAATCGTTACCTGAAGTTCTGAAAACGTACAACACGTTGCAATGAAGTCTATTAAATTAAGGCACTCAATTCCCGCAGAGGGCTGCAGAAGTGTAATATTAATTTGTAAAAACATGAATTGGAAACGTGCTATCACTGTGTCTCATTCTACGTCCAGTCATTATCGTTGGAATGAAGTCTTGTTATTTTCAGGTTTTCATTAAAAAGATTTATAATAAGGATGAAACATTAGCATTTTAATGCTTTTGTGAATAAAACAGTTGTTGCACTTGCTCTTGGACATGGGTGCAATAGTGTTTCAAGTGCTCACTCTCCATTGTCATTAAAGATTGTCTACTTGACCAAAACCATGGTTTCTGAAATAATAGACAGCATGGCTTTTAAATACTGTATTATTATTCGGAAAGCATTTTGTACCTGTTTTAAAATTTCTTTTACTGTTTTCCCCCAAATTATCAACATCCTTGCTTAAGCCCTATGAGCATTTTTCAAACCTTATCTTTCTCGTCATCTCAGTCACCTTTGACACTAATGAGTCTTCCCTTCTTCATTAAACACTCATCTCTCATCTGTGAAGATTCTGGATTTCCTTATGCATATGTGAATACGCATTAATTCATTTTGAATTTTTTTTTCTCTTCTCATCTCCCAAATTCTGGTTTTCTTCAGGTTTCTGTCCTGGGACCTCATTATTATCACTGTCATTCACTGTAAAATGCATGGGAAATCCTGTAAGCACTTTACCTAGAGCGTCTATTTCAGTTCTCCCTTTAATGCTACAAAGTACTTGTGACATAACAACATCATATAGATGAGAATTTGAGTAACTTGCCAAAGTAACTTACCTGTGATTAGAACTCGGGTATAAATGAACCAGAGAATGAGTTCTTAATGTCTATTTAAAATTTTCACCATAACAATAGCTCACATAAAATAGCCTGTACCGTAGAATACCTGACCTGTAGTACATATGCATGCAGGGAGAGACACTCATACACCAAACTACATACTCAATCTCTTCAGTTAAATATAACCTAGATACCACAAGTTGAACATAAAGTTAAACTATTTAGTAGACTACTTCCCTAACTATCCCAACTTGTTCCCCCTGCTTTGTTCTTTCACTGCCAAGTTTCCCACCTTTGCTGCTCCCCTCTTACCCCATACATCCAACTCATCATAATCAATCTTTCAATTTCGTCTCATCAATATGTCTTGCATCCATTTATTTCCTCTCTTTTTTCTATTGCAATTTCCATGATCAAATCCACCATCTTCTCACACCTGGATACCTGAGATATATTTTACCAAACATGCCCCTTGTTCACAGTCATTTTGTTTTTTTAATTAAATGTAATTATGTCACATTTCCTTTTCTACTGCCAGACAGCAGAAAATGTCTCCTCCCTTTAACCTCCATTGCTTATGAAGCTAAAATCAAATCATCTAAAAGTAGCTTATGAGATCTGTATGTCTGAATTTGGCATAAAGTAACTCTTACATTACTTATTAGGTATACTTAAGGAATAGTGATTTTTTCCACATTCAGGACTTTTACTTTGCTTTTTATTTTATCTAAAAGAGTGTCGCCTACATTCATTACTTTCCTAGCTCTTTTTTTTTCAAATTGAACCATTTATTTACATCTTAACATTTTAATATGATGTGTTTTCTTTTTCTTTTTTTATTCATAATTGACATACAGTATTATATTAGTTTCAGGTGTGCAACATAGTGATTCAATCTCTATATACATTATAAAATGATCACTACAGTAAGTTAGTTACCATCTGTCAGCATACAAAGTTAGTACCATATTGTTGACTATATTTCCCATGATGTGCATTATATCCCCATGACCTATTCACTTTGTAACTGGAAGTTTGTACCTTCCGAAACCCCCATCCATTTCACCCACCTCAAAACCTGACTCTCTGGCAATCACCAGTCTATTCTCTGTATCTATAAATATGGTTTTGTTTTGTTTTCTAGATTTGTTTGGGTTTTTTTGTTTTCTAGATTCTAAAGGTGAAATCATACAGCATTTGTCTTCTCTGACTTATTTCACTTAGTATAATACCCTCAAGATCGATCCATGTTGTTCCAAATGGCAAGAATTCACTCTTTTTTATGGCTGAGTAACATTACATGTGTGTGTGTGTATATATATATATATATATATACACACACACATACACATGTATTATATATGTATCACATCTTCTTTATTCATTCGCCTATTGATGGCCACTTAGGTTGCTTTCATATTTTAGCTTTTGTAAATAATGCTGCAATGATCATAGGGGTGCATATATCTTTCTGAATTAGTGTTTTGATTTTCTTTGGATAAACAGCCAGAAATAAAATTGCTGGATCATATGGTAGTTCTATTTTTAACATTTTAGTAGCCTCCGTACTTTTTTCCATTCTGACTATACCAATTTACACTTCCACTAACCATGAATGAGGGTTCCTTTTCTCCACATCCTTGCCAAATCTTTTTTTTTTTTTGTCTCTTCCATAATAGCCATTCTGACAGGTGTACTTTTTTTTTTTTTTTGCGATCAGTGGCCATGGCGCACGGGCCCAGCTGCTCCGCGACATGTGGGATCTTCCCGGACCGGGGTACGAACCCACGTCCCCTGCATCGGCAGGCGGACTCAACCACTGCGCCACCAGGGAAGCCCAGGTGTACTCATTTTTTAATTGCATTTCTTGTTTTATTAATGTATGCATTCTTTATATATTCTGGATATTAACATTTTATTATATGATTTGCAAATATTCCAGTGAGTTGCCTTTTCATTTTGTTGATGATTTTGTTCTTCTTGCAGAGCATTTAGTTTGATGTTGTCCCATTTGTTTATTTTTGCCTTTGTTGCACTTGCTGGTAGAATCAGATCCTAACAACACTGTTGAAACTAATGTCAAGGAAATTACCCTCTGTGTTTTCTACTGAGTTTTATCGATTCATGTCTAGCATTCAAATTTTTAATCTATTTTTATTTCATTTTTGTATACGGTGTAAGATAGTGGTCCAGTTTGATTGTTTTTGCATGTAGTTATCCAGTTTTCTCAACATCATTTATTGAAGAGACTGTCTTTTTCCCATTGTCTATTCTTGCCTCCTTTGCCATAAATTAATTGAGCTTATAAGCATGAATTTTTTCTGGTCTCTATTCTGATCCATTGATCTATGTGTCTATGTTTGTGCCAGTACCATACTGTATTAATTACTATAGCTCTTAGTATAGCTTGAAATCAGGGAGCATGAAACCTCCAGCTTTGTTGTTTCTCTAGGTTACTTTGGTTATTTGGGGTCTTTTGTGACACCATACACATTTTGAGATTATTGTTCTAGTTCTGTGAAAACTGCCATGAGTATTGTGATAGGAATTCCATTAAATCTGTAGATTTCTTTTGGTAGTATTACATTTTAAAAGTATTAATTTTTTTCCAATTTATGAGCATAGTATACCTATCCATTTATTTGTGTCATCTTCAATTTCTTTTATCAATGTCTTAGAGTTTTTTTTTTTTTGTGGTACACGGGCCTCTCTCACTGCTGTGGCCTCTCCCACTGTGGGGCACAGGCTCCAGACACGCCGGCTCAGCGGCCATGGCTCATGGGCCTAGCCGCTCCGCTCCGGGCCATGTGGGATCTTCCAGGACCGGGGCATGAACCCATGTCCCCTGCATTGGCAGGCAGACTCTCAACCAGTGCGCCACCAGGGAAGCCCAATGTCTTACAGTTTTTAGAGTACAGGTCTTTTACTCACTTGGGTAGATTTATTCCTAGGTATTTTCTTCTTTTTAATGTCATTGTAAATGGGGTTATTTTCTTAATTTCTCTTTCTGATAGTTCATTCTTAGTGTATAGAAACATAACAGATGTCTGTATATTAATTTTACATCCTGTAACTTTACTGAATTTATTTATTAGTTCTAATAGTTTTTTGGTGGCGTCTTTAGGGCTTTCTATATATAGTATCATGTCATCTGCAAATAGTGACAGTCTTACTTCTCTTACAATTTGGGTGCCTTTTATTGCTTTTTCTTGCCTAATTGCTATCGCTAGCACTTAGAAAACTGCCATGAGTAGGCATCCTAGTCTTGTTCCTTATCTTAGAAAAAAAGCTTCAGCTTCTCACTGTTGAGTGTTATGTTATCTGTGAGTTTATCATATATGGCCTCTATGATGTTGAGGTATGTTACTTCTATACCCATTTTATTGAGAGTTTTTATCATAAATGAATGTTGTGTTTTGTCAAATGCTTTTTCTACTGAGCTGATCATATGGCTTTTATCTTCCATTTTGTTAATGTGGTGTATCACTTGATTGATTGATTGATTTGTGAATGCTAAACCATCATTACATCCCTGGAATGAATCTCACATGAATGTGGTGTTTGATCCTTCTAATGTATTGTTGAATTTGGTTTTCTAATATTTTGATGAGTATTTTTGCATTTGTGTTCATCAGTTTATCAATTTCCACATCTGTAGGATGAAGATAATAATAATATGTGTCTCATTAGTTGTTATGAAGACTACATGCTTTAAGCTTTTTACTGAAACAAAATAAGCATTTACACTGGCTGAAGAAAAGACTCTAAATAAAAAAAAAACTACATCATTACATGTCACAACAATCAAAATCCTAACATATATTTGGGTATATATTTTATAAAAACATTAAATGTATGTCATATTGCAATAAATATGTAAGTAAACAGTAATGATTAATTAAATGTTAGAAAAAAAACAGATATACAAATATGTTCTATGACATTTCAATGAAAGATGCTGAACAGAATCCTGACTGACAATCAAATGATCAATTTTGTTATTCTTCCAGCATAAATTTCTGTACAAGATCAGTGCTTGGAAAAAAAATTTTAATTGAAGGAGTAAATGATATGCTCAGTACTGTCCTATTCAGTTAATGAAAGTATACTAACATGTTAATACATTCCATGTAAGCAAATAGCTTTTTAAAACAATTTTGGTTTCATAATATAAGGCAATTTTATATTTTTCTGGGTTTATATGTAATATATGAAATAAATGTGATGTTTTCAAGTGTATGCAAGATACTTTGAAATGAAAACCTGATACAGATTTTATATAATTACAGAATCAAGTATGACATATATTATATTTGATTTACACAAGCATTTAAGTTAAAGCATGAAAGTTCCAGAGTGTACTAAATTGTGCAACAAATGCCACCTGTCAAAATGAAAATAATTATGAGTTTAATTTTCTTTTGGTCCTGTTGTGTATTGATGTGTGCACACTGAAAATGAGACTGATAAATTTTTTCATAGGCTAGTGCAAATTAAAGAACAAAGCTTTTCAAAAGAGAGGTTAGAAACTAATATGATCTGTTCTCAAATTTCTATCTTTTTTAGTTGAGATTTCCATTATCCCAAGTCAGCAGGGAGAGTGCTAATTACTCACTTAGGGATGCTAAGGTGGCCCTGGGAGGTAGATGAGAAGAGGCAGGACCCTGACTAGAAAACATGTCCCCTACAGGGGCTACTTTTTAGCAGTTTTTTTCCTTTGAAAACCTCAGAAGGAAATTTTTTACAGTCAATCAAGAAAAAAAAAATCTATTAACTTATAAGTAGAAATAACAAGCATTATTAAAATTTTAATGTTGAAAGTTACTTCATTAGAGCTTTCTATCGACTCCTGGAGCCCTTAATCTTGCAGTGTTGGGTGTCAGGTTCACCGAGGGGAAGGTCCCATCCACAACCCTGCAACCAAGGCCATATACTTCTGAGCACTGGACATGGATAAGCAGAGATCCCCAGCCAAGCAACTGAGCCACTTGCATCTTAAGGAAGAGAAAATCAAACCAGATGCCAATAGTGCTGTTTTCAAGACCAGTACTCATACAGAAAGGCCAGATGAAGAGAAACGACAGAGCTGCCTAATCCTTACCCAAGGCACTGATCAGAAGCAACTGTATTAATAACCCAAGCCAAGTGGAAGTCCTGAGAGTGATCTAAAGTCTCTCGTCTATTCGGTGAAGTCTTTTGAAGAGCTGGACTGAAATCACAGCTTCTCCAGGGAATCTAGGTCATGAGTTTCAACTGTGAATCTAAGACACAAGAAAAGGCATTGCCTCTGATGCACTTTGAATCCCCACAGAACCTGACTGCCCAGTCTCAGTTCTGCACTGTTGAAAGAGCTGCCTTTGTCTCGGCCATGCTCAGCCAAGCACACACTCTCGATGTTTGTGCCTCTCCCCAGTGTATGAACTGTCCTTCAAATAGGAAACGTGATTGAACAGATCAGGATGGCTTCTTCTTTGGTCACCTCACACCCTGTACATTTTTGGTTCTTCTTAAGTAAGCTAGAAGATTACACTTATGGCTGACTGAGGGACCACCTCCTATCCTTCAGGACAGAAAGCCTTATTTTTAACACCTATTTGCTCTCCAAAGTAATCCTCTTACCTGTAATCTCTGGCATCTTTTTGCAACTTCATCTGCTCTAGATCTCTAAAGGCATTATTCTTTTCTCAAATTCAGGTCTCTCTCTTTTAAAATTTTTCTCTAACTCCTTACCAAAAATTTAATCAAGCAAATTTTATATTACCAGGGTGGAAAAGGACATATCGTGCAGGTAGCAACCATAAGAAACCTGCAATGACTACACTAATATGAGACTAAATGGACTTTAAATTTTAAAAAAGAAAAAACTGGTCCTAGACAAGATCAGAAACATGTTATAATGATAATGACACATTTCTTAAGGACTGAATTTTTAGTGTGTTGGGAAGGCAGTTTAAAATCAATCTTGAATTTTTATATATTCTTATCTTTGGCCGGAATTTTGTTTTTTTCCTGATCTTTCTGTCTGACGAAATAGCAGAACAAAAACAACCAAGAAGCAGGGACGGGTACTGGTGGATTTTACTTTGGTTCCAGGCACAAGGCTAAGCTCTAGCCTAGGCAGTGGTTTTTCATTCATTCCGCCCTGCTTATTAAGATTCAACACTTAAGTTTGAGAGTATAATTGAGGTTCATTTTGCAGTATGCTTGCTTAACTTTTTTCTCTGTATACATATTACTCCTAGGATTTTCTCTGATAGCAATTGTAGGAGTGGTCGTCTAGGTTTAAAGGTGCATAATTCTTATCACTTCTTAATCTATATCCATTTATTTGAATCCTTTAATCTATTATGTACATGATGATGATTTTGAATATTTTTGATCTACTTATTCATTGACGTATGCATACTTGTAGGAGGAGGAGGTTTATTGCTGTAGAAATGTTAGATCCAGTAAAAAAGATTTGAGAAAGCAGAGTAAGCAAGATTATCTTATTGGAAGTTTTGTTAAATTGCTTGCTATCTCATTTTGATTGACCAAATTACATAAAGCCAGAGAACCATTAGAATTGGATGTGTATTTTAACTGTACGTGAGTTTGTCAATCAGTTATTAAAACAGTCTGAGGTTTATTATAAGTTCCAATTAGAGACAAATACTTAAAAAATAATTTTGGATGTCAAATTGGAGATCCCAAGCATTTTATTTCTTCTTTGAAAGAATATCTTAATGAATTTGAAACAAACTGACACGTAAACAATGGAATGAACATTTTTCTAGAAGCAACAATATATTATCCAAAGACAAAACTACTTTGTTTATACAGTAAATATAATTTGTACTAATAATATTTTACTTGAGGGTAATATGTTTGAGAAATAATGTATGTATTTATATTTACTTAAACCAGAATTTCCTGGTATATAATCTATAGCTTTAGAATTCATGAAAAACTGTTGAAAGTTGCTGCAATTTTCTAAATCAGTCGTTCTCAACCAGGGGTAGTTTTGTTTCCCAGGGGATATTTGACAATGTCTGAAGACGTATTTTATTGTCATGGGGGTGGTACCTTACTTGCATCTAGTTGGTGGAGTCCAGAAATGCTGTTAAACATTCTATAATGAAGGATGGCTTCCTACAACAAAGAAGGATCCTGTTTAAAAGGTCAACACTGCCAAGCCTGAGGAACACTGCTCTGCATTGTATAGTGTACTTGAAAACAGCAATAGCCCAATGGATCTGAGCCATTATGAGGGCCAAAACTTAGGATAATATTCTTCCTGACCTAAATAATACATTTTCTGGTAACTAAAACTGACCTAACAAATAAAGCAGATTACTTTTATAAAAAAAGAAACTAAGATGAAAGACATATTTTTTAAAATTTGTCTAAAATGAAAATATTAAAAGAAAACAATAATTATTTTAAAGTTTCGTTCTGAGTAAAATAATCCTGAAGGAGGTATGTTAAAAATATATTTTTAAAGTTTCATCTCAATAATATGTGCAGAAAAGGACATACCTTTAAAGGGAAGAAAATGTGATATATACACACACATACAGACATATATATCACATTATATGTATATGTACTACATAAACATAGATTTATATATAGATTTATATATAATGTATGTGTTATATATAATGCTATTGTAAAAAAATGTATTCATACAAAAATGTTATTTAAATAACTGTTGGAAAAACTGAAGGCAATAGGCAGTAAGAATATCTAGAGAATGCCAACGATCAATCACACCTTGTCATAAAGACAGAGGTGAGTGACTCTGGTGTTAATTTTATGAAGGTGAACCCTCACAAGAATTTGTCTTTTATGCCCTGTCCTTCTGTGTTGCTAGGCAGAACAGAAATCTTAAAAACAACATAACAGTAGTATACTGCCCAATTAATTGTTACTTGAACTTGTTCTTCCAGATTTATTTCTGAGCACTCACCCATAAATCTGTTCCCTTATTTTTCATTTGACACTTTGTACACATATATCTACTACGATATTTGCTACATACCTGTGTAAAAAGCACTTGTATTAGGGACTGTTTCTCAACATGGACTATGCACTTGGAAAAATACACAGCATCTTGTTCATTTTTTTTCTTTGAAAGCTAGTATGTCTCCTAGCATGTGTGTGTGTGCATATATATTCCTCAGCAGATTTAGAAGGAAGGGAGGAAGGAAGCAAGGAATGAAAGAAAGAAGGAGACTTTATTTAAAAAACAAAAATCAAAAATTAACGGACATGGGGCTTCCCTGGTGGCGCAGTGGTTGAGAGTCCGCCGGCCGATGCAGGGAACACGGGTTTGTGCCCCGGTCCGGGAGGATCCCACATGCCGCGGAGCGGCTGGGCCCGTGAGCCATGGCTGCTGAGCCTGCGCGTCCGGAGCCTGTGCTCCGCAACGGGAGAGGCCACAACGGTGAGAGGCCCGTGTACAGCAATAAATAAATAAAAATTAACAGACATGGTTGCTAAGGGGAAGGGGGGAGGGAGAAGGATGGACTGGAAGTTTGGGGCTGGTAGATGCAAACTATTACATTTAGAATGGATAAACAACAAGGTCCTAATGTACAGCACAGGGAATTATATTCAACATCCTGGGATAAACCATAATGGAAAAGAATATTAAAAAAGAATGTATATATATGTACAACTGAGTCACTTTGCTGTACAGCAAGAGTTTGATACAACATTGTAAATCAACCATACTTTAAAAAAAAATTTTTTCCCAACCTCCCTGTATCAGTCAGTGTCAAGGAAAAAGAAGGGAATTTGATTACAAAATGGTTACAAAAGGGCAAAAGTAGGGACGTGATATTATCCAGAATATAAGAAGCTACTACTTCCCCTAGCTTACACCCATAAAATTAAAATGACTGCTGTTTGAGCCACTGCCACTGTTGGCAACATTGCTGTGGCCTTATGAAAATTGATACCGGGGCCGCTATCATGGACACCACTGGAACTGACCATAGCCAGTAGGATTTTCCCTTCCTTCTGCTTTCAAACCTCATATGAGCACTTTCTAGTCAGATCCTTCATGTTAGACATCATAAAAGACATGGGCCTGAGCAGAGACATCTGATTAGTGAATCAGTATCTTTACAAGATGATAATAGTGATTTGTTTTATATAATATATATATGCAATTATATATAAATAAATAATTATCCAAGGAAACTCAACAATAAATTAAAATTTGACTCCTTATATAAGGAAAAAATTAAATTCTCCAATATTACTTTAACTCTAGAATGTATAGCAAGTGCTCCCTTTATAGATTCAAAATGTTTCTTTTCTACAGAAATCTCTGTTTTAAAAGTAGTAACTTGTATGTTTGTTTCATTTTCCTTTAACTTTGTATTCTCCACTCTCCAGAAGTTTCAAGTAGAAAGCCAATAGTTGTATTGTCAGGAAACATGCATACATTGTTGGGAAGTACCGAAGTATGTAATGATAAGCAATATACAGAAATGGAATCATTTTTCTTTATTCAGTTGCAATATAAATCCTCTATAGTAGAAGATATCAAAGTAACATGTCACATTTACTTCTTTTTGTATGAGTTGCTTGGAAGCTAACCCTGGTAGATGAACATGAACAGTAGAGATGTGAAAATTTATAAGATTTGTTCCAAGGTCACTTTTGTCTTTAAAAAGTACTAAAGCTTCTAAAAATGATACTTCTCTGTTATAACAGTGGAATAATCTAAAGGTCAAAGTACAGCATTTCTTCACTTTTTTATAAGAATCTAAACCTTACAAGAACAGAAATGCTTGAGGATATCAATAAAGAAGGCATTTTAGGATAAAATCCCTAAAGGATGTTTCCACTGTGTAAAAAGGAGTCACAATCATTCAATTAGCTGCATGTTTATCTTCAAAACGCCTCCAGACAGTATATCTTAAAGAACTGAAATTTGGAAAAAAAGTGCCCAGGATTTAAAAACTGTGTTTTTAAATGTCACAGTGTATTAGAAGACTTCTAACACATGGCAAGGGTTAGAAAAGTTTAAATTCTTTCTTTTCAGTTAGTTCTGAGAAATCTTGAGAAAATTAACTTTATGGTTAGTTATGACAAAGTCTTCTTATGCATCTGATTTTTTAAATGAGAATAAATGTTTATTCTAATTTTACTCCACCACAGTAAAAATAAAGATTAGAGCAAAATAGCCCTACATGTGTATCTGTGTGTGTGTATTCTAAGCCTTATAAAAGAAATCTCAGAAATCACATTCAACAATCTTTATTTCATAGTTATAAGTGTAATAATTCTATAATTTTATAGGTAAATATCTATATTCCTTTATAAAAATGACTGTTGAAATTAATATTGTTTCCTGAGATTACATATGTATATATTCCTTATGAAAGCCATGAGACAGATCAATATATCTATTCATCTATTTAGCTACGACTTGTATTCAACAAGAAACAATTTTTAAGGAGAGATGTTTTAAAGAGAAAATATATCTTATATGACACTTTATATAAAGAAAAATATTTTTCCATGCAAGTCCATTTATAAGTAGCAGTGGACAAATTCACAAGAATTTATTTAGAATTAGATGTAAGAGCATTCAATTGTCAGAATCTGATATCTGTGCCTGCTTTATTCTCCAACACTACGGAAAGCCACGTTGTTTTTGTCCATACGGTAAGCTTAAAGTGCTAGGTATTAACAACCGCTGGGGAGCAGCCCTCAACCAACAGATATATACATAATAATTTAGAACCACGTGCTTTAAACTGTCTGCCAGTGTCTCCTACAGTAATAAACTCAGTCACTTATAGTCAGCTGGCTTAATAATGAACACTTTAATGGCTCTAATTGGTTGCTTTTTTATTCCTTTATCAATTCCCCATTGCACAACTTATGTTTCTTGCACCTGCCAAATAAATTGCTTACACATATCATTGTGTAAGACTGAATAATTTACCAGCCTAATGACAAAAAGGATAATACTGTTTATAAGTATCCTAGGATCATAGAATCTCTATAACGTCACAGTTGTTAAGAATCTCCAGTGTTGGGCTTCCCTGGTGGCGCAGTGGTTGAGAATCTGCCTGCCAATGCAGGAGACATGGGTTCGAGCCCTGGTCTGGGAAGATCCCACATGCTGCGGAGCAACTGGGCCCGTGAGCCACAACTACTAAGCCTGCACGTCTGGAGCCTCTGTTCCACAACAAGAGGCTGCAACAGTGAGAGGCCTGCACACTGCGATGAAGAATGGACCCTGCTCTCTGCAACTATAGAAAGCCCACGCACAGAAATGAAGACCTAACACAGCCAAAAATAAATAAATAAAATTAAAAAAAAAAAAAAAGAATCTCCAGTGTTGTGCAATATGATGATATGGTGAAAATTTAAATAGCTTATTAGTAGATGTAACAGATATAGGAAATATCTAGCATTTAAGGGATACGCTGGAAGTGGTAATTATAAGAACATGTAGTTTTTGGCTGGTTGTTGTTAAGTATCACTAATGCACTGAAAAAAGGAAATTACAGGTCTAGAGTCACCCAACAATCTTCTCAGGGCACCATGTGAATCTCACAAGGCCTTGATGATAACATATAAAAAGACTCATCGCCTGCAACTGGAAGGCAGATTGTCCTGAAAACCAGTTCCATGACTGATTATGAGAGCGATAGAAGAGAAGGTTTAATTCACATCCTAGGTAAGTCTCATGAGCCAACAGAACATGCCAAGGAATGGATTTTCAGGGAGCTAGATGAGAGGGAGGATGTAATGATAGATAAGGAGATTTTGTTTTTAACCAGTGTTATT
The DNA here is from genome assembly GCF_003031525.2 of Neophocaena asiaeorientalis asiaeorientalis. Lineage (NCBI taxonomy): Eukaryota > Metazoa > Chordata > Mammalia > Artiodactyla > Phocoenidae > Neophocaena > Neophocaena asiaeorientalis. Next base: position 7,208,233 of record NW_020172492.1, read on the forward strand.
TCCGCCAGTGGTGCATGACAGTCCTGGGTGTCCCACACCTTTGATAGATACTTGGTCTTCTCTGAAATTTTCATTTAAGCAATTTTGGTGTATTTTTATTTTATTTTAAACTTCCATGTATTTTTATTTTATTTTGAATTTCTTCTAATGTCTAATGAATTGGATCACCTCTTTCCAAATTGTGATTAGCCACTGTGAAATCATCCAAGAGGAATTCCTAAGTCCTTTGCCCATTTTTCTATTTTAAGGGTCTGCTTTTTTTCCCCCTGTTGATTTATATATTCTGAATATGAGCCTTTTGTTGGATATATGCATTACTATTATTTTTCCTTTCTGGAAGTTGTCTTCTCACCTTAACTGCATTCTTTTGCACCAATTATATGGGATTGGATATTTGAAAGTACTCACAAGACTCTTCAGGGATTACTCATCCAAGGCTCTAACAAAGGGAAAGGTTAGAGAATTTCTTGATGAAGCACACTCTCATGTGACTCAGTATTTTATACATTGATAAATATACCTGGAGCCAATACCAATACACAGCTGGATGTACTACTTGGAGCATGGAAAAATCAATGGCTTACAATTCATGAGATAATGATAAAATTGAGGTGGCAGAGTATTGAAAATGGATCAAAAACCTCAATGAAATGAGGATGCCAATATGAATACATCACATAAGACCAGAGAACAGATCTCTAACTATGTTGTCCAGGAAGCACTAGAGACATTCTCTTCAATAAAACAAATAATAATGGCTATGTTACGGGGGCATGGGCATCACTGAGAAGCCAGAATTGATGGTAGGGGTGTTGTTATAGAACATATCTCCCTAGAATGAATGGGGCTAATAGGATTCTGCAATAGAAGAGGCCAGGTGGTAGCATTTTACTTTTAGAAGGAAGGTGGACATATTGCTGTAAGTAGATGGAAAGATGGAAAGTAGATGGAAAGTAATGGCTCCCAGGAATTTGTGGCTGTGGCTAATATAACACGGTGTTCCTAAGGTCAAGAGACATGGGCAGTCAACAAGGATATTGACTGACCTACATAACTACAATCAATGTCAACCAAATAGGAAATCAGTACATCTTAGCCTGTTTCCAGACCTAAACCAGTTTCAGACCCTGAGCTCTTCAAACTAAATGGAGCCAAGGTCAACTTGAAGAAGAACCCCTGTAATACTATAGGAAGAGAACAGAGCAGAAATTTGCCCAATCTTTCCCCCAAAGGAACCTATAGCAATTTATCAGAGAATCATTCACTGAGGGAAGTAGAATTCCCAGATATTTCCAAGGCTTTTGGATACATGGCCTCATCTAACACTAATACTCCAGTGATGGCACAATGGCTTATGAATAGATTAGCCATAGCATTGGGAAAGGAGGCTATTCATGGATCCAAACATTGAGTTTCCTCTCACAAAAGCATATCTAGCTACAAGTGCTACTTAATGCCCAAACTATAGGAAACATTTAGAGACTGAGCCTGTGATATTGTACAAGCCTGCTAGGTGATAACAGGTGGATTATGTCATAGTCCTTCCACCAGAGAGTTTGAAGGCATATGTATTTATTGGAATTGAAACATATTCTGACCATAAGTGTGCCTCTCTTGCTTATAATACACCAGTAAGAAAACTATCTGAGGGCTTACTTGAGTGTCTGATTTATCATCTTGGGATCCTGCCTCTAGAACTTGGACTTCCCAGCCTCTAGAACTATGAGAAATAAATGTCTGATGTTTAGGCTACCCAGGTATAGACTGGGTATATATAGTATTTTGTTATAGCAGCCTGAGCAGACTAAGACACCTCCCTAAGGATAAAAGTTAATCTCCTGTGGGACTGATGTGCTGTCCTACAATATACAGTATACACTTGAACCATCGTATGTATCCTCAACAGTAGAATACATGTCTGAAAACCAAGAAGTGGAGTTGAAGTAACTTGTCTCACCATTAATCTCAGTGGCTCACCTGGGGAATTTGTTCTTCCCATCACCTTAACTTTAATCATAACTGGTCTAGAAGTCCTATTTGCAATGGGAAAGACAGTTTTACAGTGGGCACAGAAAGGATTCTACTAAATCTGAAATTATGGCTGCTGCCTAGCAATGTTGGGGTTCTTGCACCAATAAACCAATAGGCAAAGGAAGGAGTTACTCTACTGTCTGGGGTAATTGATAAGGATTATGATAAGGACATAGGTTGTTATTATATGATAGGAGAGGGAAGAGAAAATTTGGAAATGGAATTTGGATTTTGGATTCAGGGGGAAAGTGATTGGTGCTTTCATATCAGCAGATACCCATAAATGGGAATTTGCAACTACATAACCGAGGACTCAGACTCCTTGGGATGAAGGTCTGGGTTTCCCAGGAGTGTGCTGGAGCTACTCAGACCAGTTTATAAAAGGCGGTTGATAAAATATTAGAAATTTGTGAGCCGTTTGTTAAATACAGCCATAGTTAAAAAGTTAAACTATATAAACTTGTAATTAAATAAATTATATAAAGACCAAAGGTAATTCAAAACTCTTAACTTCCTAATTAATTTACTGTGTTTTGTTATTATTGATATTTATGCTTCTGAGATCTACTATTTATTATATATTTGGAAATCGTATATAATGGTGTGCTACTGCACATCTCTCTCCAACTCAATCCCTAACCTTACGTGGATAGCTTGAAATTAGCCATGACGGGAGTTTTATACCATGGAAATTTAGAAATGCTACAAATCAAGGGTTGGTTTATTGTTTTGTTGATTGTCCAGAACAGAGGCCAACAATCTATAGCCTACAGGCATAAGCTAGCTCCTGGCCTTTTTCTTCTAAAGACTATAAGCCGGGAATTCCCTGGAGGTCCAGTGGTTAGTACTCCGTGCTTACACTGCTGAGGGTGCGAGTTCAACCCCTAGTCGGGGAACTAAGATCCCACAAGCCAAACGGTGTGGCCAAACAAAATGAAATGAAATGAAATAACAGACTATAAGCTAAAACTGTTGTTTATATACACCAGGGAAGCCCTGTTGTTTATATTTTAAAGGGTTATTAAAAACAAACAAAAAAAGAAAAAAATATGTGACAGGAATTGTATGTGCCCACAAAGCTTAAAGTGTTACTCTCTGTTCCTTTACAGAAAAATATGGTTTGATCCATGGTCTAGCTTTTAAAAAGTAATAGAGAAGATGTTAATAGTGGAGATGAGACTTCAGAATATGTCAGGTCTGTAGCTCTTACATGGTGAGTAACACAAATAATGGAGGAAATATATTTCCAGCTTCAAACACTATTACCTGAGATAAGAATTGGTTTATGTCAACGAAAGTTAGTGCTGTTTTGACACATGTCTCGGCAGTTTCGCTTTGCTCTTATTTGTATGCACACCATGAAGAGACATATCAACGAACATTCAGGTTGGAAGTGTATTTGGGGAGCCAGTGGTTAAACAATTACCAGCACACCACTGAGGGTACCCCTGACAAGCAAGGTAGACCAGGATCATCACTGTTTGAAGGAAAAGGGGCTCCACCACGGGTGGTAGAAGAGGGATATACTGAGCATCAGTGGTGACTTCACCACTCATTGTATCAGAGAGGAGTGTAGCTTTTGCCCATTAATCCTGAAGGAGTGATAACAGGATGGAGAGAATTTAATACGGAGCACAAATGGATCTGAGTGATGAGAGGGAGACCACATCAGAGGCTGACAGTGCCACACCCAACTCCCTGGGTAATTTCAATGTGCTTCCGTTGATTTCCAACTGCCATTATCTTTTTCTCTGTGCCTCAGGCCTTTTGTCAACCCCAGAAGGCGACTGTCAGCTCATGGCAGGACTTAAATGCCTGGAAATGAGCAGCCCTGGGATCATTCCTTAACTATTGAGTGGAAGTGGTTGAAGCAGGAGTTCATCTACCTTCTCCATCCAGTGGGATAATTCTGACACAATATAATTTATGCCATTTCCTAAAGTTTCCTCGTGGGTTTGAGTTCCAGTTACCCACAGTGGATGCTGACTAAATAAAACATCTTTGAATGACTGCTTCCCTTCTTTGTTTCAAATCCTCTGTTCCCTACCATTGTTTTCTGAACTCCCAACTAAAATGTTTTCACTGGAATTCTTATCTCAGGGTTGGCTTCCCCAATAACCCACAAACTAAGACAACTTGTATGACCTCAGAAATCCTCCTAAGGGCTGATGAGACCTGTAATACTTTCTAAAAGTGTTGTAAGCCTCTAAAGAGGAGGGGAAAATGTTCTGGTCCATAAATGGTGTTTTTATGATTGAAAAAGCAAAATGAAATAAAGTGAATATATTTCACTTTTAATTCTACATGACCATGAATTATTATTTTCTTTTTTTTCTTTAATCATTTGACGGGTCATTACAATAACCTCTGGTGAGTGGAAAAAGTAAAACGTATAAAAAGTACTGTCGCTAAAACCAGTCAATCTCTGGCTGACATATAATTTCCCAGGGCCTATCTATCTCTCTACCTATCTACCTATTTATTTATCTATCTGGTGGCCATTCTGAGTTGTATAGTAATAAGCTCCTTTCTAACTATTTTTGTGGCAAGCATTAAATATAATAATTAAAGGAGCAGAAGAAATAGAAGAAGTATGTTTTTTTCCAAATGACAGGGAAGCACTAGAAATTCTCTAGGTCATCATTTCCTAAAATATGCTCCGGGGAAATACTAGTCCTTCTATAGCTCTTAAAAATTAGTAAAGTAAGAGACCACAAGAGATACCGTCTTTCCCTACACTTCACTCATCCCAATCCTCCCTCCTGTATTTACAATGCAAATGTGAAAATCCTATTTTAATAAACTTTTTTTCTTAAATATTGTTTTCCTTAGTATTCCTCTGACTTTACCAAGGATTTGTAAATAAGTGTGTATGTATTATGTGTAAAAATATATAATAAATTCTCCAGACTTTGGTACTGAAATATTAGGATTCAAGCAAATCTCATTAATGATACGTCTTGTTATTTCAAATACTATTTGCCCATATATTTCATGTATTTATTCCAATAAATCAAGAATGACCATTATATATTAAGTCCACAGCCTTGCCTATAATAAATATAAACTCTTATATTAATTGACCTATTACTTATCAGTATCTAACATGTCTAAGGTGTCAATTTTTTGTGGGTATACTCAGATAATCAACTGATATTATCTAAGTAAACTCAAAATTTATTTAAGTGATATAAAAGAGAATTATGTTGAAGCATTGAATAAACACAGATGCTATGAGGATGTGTAGACAGTAGCTTAATTTCTTACCATGAATAACTTGAAATTTTGGAGGAAAACAAGATTTATGTGAAATTACTAGAGCACAAAAGTTACAACACATAACTAAATGCTAAGCATCATTCTATAAAATAGAAGTGTAACACAGTTTCATAGAAAATCAATATTAGTATAAACTTCACTATTTAACAATTCCTCTGAAACATTCTTACTATATAATAGCAGTTAATTATTTTGAGTCTGTGCCATTATTTATTTACTCATATTGGACTGTTCTATAGCATGATTCAAACCACAGTTTCCCTTGATAAAATAAGAACTTTCTTCAAAGGCACAGTAATCTTCATGTTAATGTAGCTGGGAATTTCAAGGGCACACCTGATATAACAATGTGTTGTCATAAATATTTCTGACATTTATGCATTATACTTTCTTTAAAAGCAAGATAATATTTCAAAAATAAATGAATAGTAACATCATTTCTCAGCTCAATTATAAAATATGCTAATGTGTCAGACATTCTTTATGCATCAGGATTGGCTGGGGACTGTGGCAGCTGAAGTAAAAAAGAATTTTAAGAAGCAGTATTCCGTGGAGAATAATTTAACCATATGGTCATTGGCTTTGATTTAGTTCAGCAATGGGTGTTAGGAATTTTATGATGTAACTGAAATAGATACATTATTTCTAGAAAAGACATTTTAGAGAGAAGGAAATATAAATAGTATGATGAAAATTTCATATATTATATTACTCTCCAAATTTTACCATGGCCTTTTCAAATTCTCCAAGGAAACATATTTCCTTTGGTATCTTATAAATGACTTATCTAATTCAGGCTAAAGGCAAGAATCTTTACACTGTTAATGTGTAGGAATTACATTTTGGATGAACTTTGATAAATCAGAAATTATCAGGGAAATTTCTCACAATTAAACTTTACTTAGGCTTAGATACCAGAGAAGGACAGAGAGAGAGTGAGAATGAGAACAAGAGTGAGTGTTGTTGAAGGATAAAACGATCTTCCACTATTGAAGTAAAGTCTTAAAGTTCAATGTGCAGGCACATTTTTTAAAAATCCAGCAACAAGTATTTTATATATATGTGTAGGTGTATTAAAATATACATTTGTATATTTGTGATATAAGGATGTGTGTACATTCACATTTGTTTCTGAGTCAACAATTTTGTCTTCCACCGGGTAAGAGAATGTCCATGACACCAAGTATGCACTTCACCTGGCTGCCCATATTAACATATACACACTACTATATTTAAAATAGATAACCAACAAGGACCTACAGTATAGCACAGGGAACTGTCCTCAATATTCTGTAATAACCTATATAGGAAAAGAATCTGAAAAAGAATAGATATATGTATCTGTATAACTGAATCAGTTTTCTGTACACCTGAAACTAACACAACATTATAAATCAACTCTACTCCAATATAAAAGAATCATTAAAAAAAAAAAAACCCAATGTACTTACTGATAGGGAGTGTCAAGGGAAGCTTGGCCTTGCCATGTGCACACCTGAGAAGAAAAGCAGGTCATAATTAGGGTGAAGGCCAGTGAAGTTCCCTGAGTGGGCTTTGGTAAAATTTAGGCTGAAACATTTATGGATCCCATTAAATTTTTGTGTTTAAATGTAGCAAAATGTAATAGTGTGACTTTGCATAGGCTATACCAGTTTTTTCAGCACTTGCATCTTTATTTATAAAAGAGGGATAATAATTTCTGTCTTACGTTCTTCACGGTTTTGTATCAAGGAGTGATGGTAATTGGAAATGCCTCTACAAATATACAGTTTTATTTTTCCTTCTAGCTTTGTATCTAACTGTATTTGTCACCCAAATCTGTTAGGTCTACATGAGAGAGTATGCAGGAATAAATTGAAGCAAAGAAAATACATAAAAGAGATATAAAAATGGGATTGCCATTTAGAGAAAACATGAAATGCATTTTTAAACTGACACTTATAAATGAAAAGTAATGGCACAAGTGAAAATGCAGTGTCAGCACTGACATTCTGTGGTTGAAGAAAGCTGTAGAGAAAAATACTGTGTCATAACCTTGTACAGATATCTGAACATTCAAAAGTATCACAGGGAGTGTGAATATGCTACTTAATATGATTGAAAGACAAAACCATCAGACTCCAGATTCTAAAAATTACTATCACTATCATGTTTAATTGCAACAATGGGATGCTTTATTATCCTTCAAACTGTCATTGTTAGTGGAGTCCACTATGTCAATTAAACAGGATCAATGCCCATTTTAGGTAAAATTTTGGCTTATTCGTCCTAGAAATGATTCTGAAACCACACTTTACTAGCTCTCTCTTGCTCTCCTTTTAATTCATTTCATGTTATTTCTTCCTGCTGGTGTTCATTTTCACTGCCCTCACTATCAGATAGGTGTTTCCCCCCTAATTGTCACCAATGTCAATCTCTTCACAAGGTGACACTGCCATAGCAGCTTTGTCACCTAAATCAGTGTGACCATTCTCTCTCTTGACCAGTACACTAACATCTGTCATCTCTGATATCTTGGTCCCAATCAAGAACTTTGTGCTCAAAATGAACTTTAGTGCCACGGCAGTCAGGTTTAATAAGTAATGGATCAGAATTGCTTGATTGGAAAAATAAAAATAAACATGCACTTGTGGCACTTTCATTGTACTCCCATCTTCTTCATTCTGTTTCTTACTTACACAGTATCTATTTTTTTCCCCACTGTCTACTGTTTGTGTTAATTCCACTCTTTCCCTGGATATTCATGGTTAAAGGCAATTAGCATTGAGGCGGTGAGAAGGAAGAGATAAAACAGTGTCTTACTAAGCGTTACTGCTCAGAGATATTTGTGAGGCACTATATTATTTGTGAGGCACCTCAGCTATTTCAAGTGTAATATTCTTTTTGTCATGGTTGCTCCTCTGGTGTAAGTCATACTTTGGTTTAATCCTGTCTCTCCTACATTCTGACTTCATGATCCTGACCAAGCTGCTTAACCTCTTAAACATGTTTCCTTATAAACAAACTAGCAATACAGCTCTTGAGGGCTTGCATCATGTTATTTATTTACCAATTCATTCATTACTATAATATTTCTGATTATGTTGTAAACTCCAAGATCAAAGGGCAATCTCTACTGGTTTAACTTTAGGTTCCAGTGCCTAGTACTATATGCCCGGAACATAGTAAATACTCAAATATTTGAAAGACTGCCTAAAAGATTAAGCAGTATCTGTACTAAAAAATAAATAAAATAAAATAAATAAGTAGGAACGTGGATCGTCTTCTAAAAAGGAATTTTTTAGATGATCTGATAAATTGCATACATAATGATTAAATCCTACTACTAGGCACTAAAATACATGTAACAGATTTGAAAACATAGGAGGATTGACTTGCGCCAAACAATAGTTTGACTTATAAAACACTAAGTTAAAATAAACCACCAACTGAGGGACTCAACTTTATATTTCTTAGAAAATATATTTTTTAACTCATCTGAGTGTAGATGGTGATATCATCGACTGATTTCAGGGGGCAACTGCTTTTGCTCCACTTCAGTTAAGCATCTGTATTAAACAGTTGTTGAACTCCACTCAACAACTGTTGGGGATAACACAGTACCCCCACTCCCCTATCACCAATGTCCCCAACAGGGCAGTGCCCACACCTCCCCCTCAGCTCTATCCTTGGTGCTTGGCATCACCAGCCTGGGTCAAAGGGGAAATCATCAGGCCACACCTCTTTGGCCACGGTGATTATAGCAAGCTCTTATATATTATATTACATAGAAAGACAGTTTGGATTTATAAATTGCATCTCTTAGCAAATGTTTACAATATTTATATATTTCTACTGGAATAGAAGTGGTGAAGAAGAGTAAACTTAAAGAACAGTCTATTTTTAGTGTATCTTGAAATACACTTGTAAAAAAGATATATACACATAAAATATATACACATTAATTAATATGATATACATATATACTCACATAAATAAAAGTATATGTGTCCACATAAACATATATAAGTATGGATATATATATGTGTATATATACGTACACACACATACACATATATACATATATATCACTAACAATAATACAAGTGCATATGAATGTCAAATAATACAAAACAACTACAAGAGTGTGTGTATATGTCAAATAACCTAGATGAATGTTCAGTCACATTATACTCCTCTAGGAAAGGATTTTATCTCTCTTTTTTTTTTTTGTATCCCCAGATCCAGAACAAAGCATAGAAGCTAACATATACTCAATAAGTGATGCTTGAAAAAGTGAGTGAATAACTTTTTTGATATTTCATAAAATATTTACTTAGTAATATAAAGATGATTTCTGTTGGAAAATAAAAATGATTTTTAAACAAATAGAGCTGATAATGGAAAATAAAAGGCATATTAAATTCTGTAGAGTTATAGATAACTTATGATTTATATATGTCAGTACCTTAATTTTATGATGTAAAGAGATGCCGTGAAAATGTAACTTAGTAACAGATGGTAATATAGCACCGGGGTGAGGATTAGACCTATAATACTTGATATTCAGAACAATATTCACTTTATTCCATATAAAGCTCACAAATTCTACTTTATACTGGGTTAGGTCAAAATATTATCATCAAAAATAAAAGTACATTTTAGTTCAGAAAGTATAATAGGGGTCCTATTTACTTTTAAGTGGTAAAAACACTTTTACTAACAAAATTGCTACATGCCTTTCATCTTAGCACATCAGGTGCCCTCCATTCATTACCTGAAATGGTTTATTTTTCAGTGTACTAAAAGGTTAGTTTCTCAAGTAGCCATTTAAACCATAAGAAGCTACAAAGAACTTTTATATTTTATTATGTTACTGTATTTATCAATTGGTATATTTGTAACTATTTTCAACATGCTGTGGTATAAAGAGAAAAACAAATAGAAGACTTAAATATTTAAAATATAGAGCTTCTGAAAAATAGTGTTTTGGCTATGTATAAACTGTTTTATAAGGAAAATTTTGGCTCACTTAAAGTGCATTTTAGAGGAAAATATATTGATTCATCTAAAAGAATACAGTTAACAGGGGAAAAGAAGAATAACTAGTGAAGATATAATCTACAGCAATACATTTTACATTTTACATTACAGACTCGAGATAACTCAAATAACTCAATTATCATTATAAAGCATAAAAATTATAATTAAAAACTAATACTTACCAGAGAATGTTGCTGGTAAGGATTATTTGAGAATGTTTCAATTACCAGTTGAAAATAATAGAAAGAACTGAGTTTGTACATGCTTTGCTTAGATTTTCATTTGAGTAGTCTCTAAAAATCCTGCCTTGCTTAAGTTCTAACGCTGCCTCTCAGATTTCAATTTTGGACCTTGCACACCTCAGACCTTCTAAATTCATTTGCTTGCTAACTCAGAAGACACATGGTCTGACTGCAGCAAAGGACATTCCTGTATTTGTTTCTGAAGAAATGAGAAAATTTTATGCTGCATCAAGTTGACAGCAAGTCCACTGCATTAGTTCCCTCCAAAGTGTTGAGGAACAAACTTTAAAACAGAAGAAAATTTTTGCACCTGTGTTTTGGGTACCAGCTATCTGGGTTCTTTCTCATACATTAGATAAATGACTCTGATCACTGTAACAAAGGGAATTTTTTAAAAAATTGTTTTCCCCGTAATCTCCTCCTCTTAGGAGGGAAATTTATTATGTCATTGAATTATTTAGCTCACTGTTCTTTGATACCAGCCACCACATACCTTTTATTCTAAGCTATTGAGGTCCTTAAGAATTGCTGTTTTGTTGACCCTGAATGACCCTCAGGCACTGGTGGACTGTCCACTGGGACTTGAGGAGAGCACATGGCACCACGACATGTGTTTTTAAACATACTTCGTCTTCAGTATTCTGACCCAAAGTGTCAACTGTGGTTCTTTCTTCACCTAGGATATTAATTCCTAATTATTTATTTCTGTTGAATGTTGCTACCCTTTTCCATTGACTTAAACTTACATGTTATTTTTACTCCACATGCCCAGGAGTCATATATTCCAAAGCCACTGGACCACTTGAGTACATAAGTGCCACTGTTTAATGAAATATGTATATTCAGGTCTGTAAACCTAACCGTGTGACTTGGAGTGCTTCCTGAAGACGATTCTGACTGTTGAGTGTTTACATGGACCATGGTGATATCCAAGAGAAAAATGCTTTTATACTTATAGATTATTTCATTGAACTATATAAAATGGGTATCAATAAATATATTTACTCCAGAAAAAAATAATTCTTCAAGTTATGATAAAGGCATTCTCTTTACCTGAAATATTTATATATATTTTTGAATATATTAGAGAAAATGTTTTTAGACTTTGCATTTAATTAGTCTTTTGGGGATATTGTGTGATGAAAAATTATCATAGCAGATGTAAAATTTCAAAACATGAAAGTGATTAGTTCCCTCATGTTGTAAAAATACTGAATATTACACTAATTGGAATTGTTAAAGAAAAACTATTAAAATATTTTCCCAGTAGAAAATTTATATATTAATTATACAAAATATAAATGTAACATTAAATATTCTCCCTTATTTTTTCCTACAGAATATTTTCACAAGTTATTTTGCCTTTGAAAATATTTTTCCATGAGTTCATATTTTAGATAATGCCTGAAAAGAACTTTCGCAAGAATAGATTTTAAAAATATTAAAATTTACATGTTAACAAGTGCTTTCCAAACACACGTTTAGCTGTATTATATTAATACATAATTTATCAAAACATTTATTACATAAAATACTTAAATATTCTCCTATAATCCTTAATCTTTACTTAGTGTCTCATTTTTTAAAATGTTTTTAATATTAGAATAGATTTAAAATTACAGAAAAATAGTGAAGATAGTCTCCTTATATCTTATATCTATTTTCCCCTATTATTAACATCTTATATTAGTATCATATATTTTTCAAAATTAATGAACTATTGATACATTATTATTAACTAAGTTCCACACTTTATTCAAATTTATTCATTCAGATTTCCATAGTTTTTACCTAATGTTATTTTTCTGTTCCAGGATCCCCTCCAGTAAACCATATTACATTTAGTTTTCCTGTTTTTTAGGCTCTCCTTAGGAGTCACAGGTTATAATTCTTTTTTAAATTAGTACTTTGTTCCTAGAAATTGCCTTAGTGTTCTTAAGTGTGCTCTCTCTCTCATCTCTCTCTCTTTCTCCCTCTTCTCTCTCTCTGTTTCTCTGTCTCTGTTTCTGTCTCTCTCTCCCGAGTCTACAGCAGCCCTCAAAAACCTTGTTAATATTAAATGTAGAGCTTTATTTACATAATTGTTTACATGACATAGCAAATCATTATGTAATAATGTTAACGTATTTGGATATTGCACACTATTGTATTTAAATAAAGATACATTCTTAAATTGTTTTCTAAGTCAACTAATTCAGAATATTTATTGCTACATCAGTCATCTTAGGCTAAGATATATTGCAGCAGCAACCTATTTTAAAATTTAAATGGCTTATAACAACAAATTTAATTATCATTCAGTTGGCATGCCCATTGAGATTCACTGCATGTCTTCTTCACTTTGTGACCTGGCTGAAGTAATAGCCACTAGCTGTGAAATTGCCAGACTTTGGGCTAATGGAGAAGAGGTTATAACAGAACTCCATGATAGCCCTAATGGATGAGACACACAAGTAAAGAGACCACTGAAATATACTGTAAGTAACCCAGGGATGGAGAGATAGAGGGAGGTTATGGAAGTCTACCTAGGTGAGTGAATTTCTAGACAGAATATGAAAAAGAGTAAATTAACCTACCAGAAAAGAAATGCAAGAGCACTCCAGACAAAGGGAGTAATATATCTAAGGGAAAGACAGGTGAAGATACCTCAGTGCTTTTAGGGAATTGCAAGTATTCGACATGGCTCTAGGGCAAATTGGGAGGATGAGGGAGGAACTTAGACTAGTTGCATTGTTTTACATACATTACCTTGTGCATAAGAAAGTGATATCTGTGATTCCTGATGAAGGAAGCCATCTCCTAAAAGCTTCAATATTAATATTAAATACTCATTTTACAGCAGATTATGAACTTTAGGTATCAAACAGCTTACAATGTTCTGCTCCTTTAACAAATAAACACTGTGGACATTGAAAACATGAGGCAAGAGGTATTCATTTCCAGCAAGGAAAAGTGGAGAGGGAATGTGCAGTGGTGACAAAATTGAGCAGATTTTGGAATTCTGTGGTGAGATGTGGAGGACTGGGGTCCTATAGAGGAGATTTTGAAGATGTACCTGGCAGGATCATTTCTCTCTGTTGCCTCATGGGTATTCTTTTAAAACATCTTCAGTCTGTGAGGAGATGGGAGGTACTGATGAAGAAAATAAGACTAAAGTTAAGAAATTCCTTGTCTCCCAGGCTGTGTCTCAAAGAAGGGCCCAAGGTTCTGTGGGCCTGAAAATAGCATGACAGGGACCCATAAATCTTCTTTGATCTCAGAGTGCAGCACATAATTTAATGTGAAAGTGAGCCTATGCTCCTCCCTCAAGGGGCCAAATGGTTGGTCAAGGAACCAACTCCAAATTGGAGTTGGTTATTCATATATAGGAAGTGAGGCTGAAGGTTGACTGAATCTATATTTTTTAATTTTTAAAATTAATTCATTAATTAATTAATTTTTGGGTGCATTGGGTCTCCGTTACTACCCACAGGCTTTCTCTAGTTGCAGTGAGTGGGGGCTACTCTTTGTTGTGGTGCGTGGGCTCTAGGCACAAGGGCTTCAGTCGTTGTAGCACGTGGGCTCAGTAGTTGTGGCGCACGGGCTTAGTTGCTCTGCAGCACGTGGGATCTTCCTGGACCACGGCTCGAACCCATGTCCCCTGCATTGGCAGGCGGATTCTTAACCTCTGCGCCACCAGGGGAGTTCTGACTGAATCTTTAGGAGACTAGAATTATCTATAAAAGAGTGCTTATGGACATTCATCTCCGCCAATAGGACTGCAAGTCTTTTCCTATCTGAGCTAGGAACAGACATCACCTGTGCTGAGAGGACCAGTTTGGATATTGAGGAAGTCACTCCTCTCCGCCCCCTTCCACACATACACACACACACACACACACACACACACACAATGATGTGAGACTAAGTAAACAGCAGAGGCCAGTAGAAAACCAACCCCCCAAAAAACAAGGGCTATGTTTTCCTTACAGACTGGAGAGGAAAATTCCATAAACATGAGAGTCCTGGCCAAGAGACTTTCTAAGAGTCAAGTAGAAAGTAGAGGAACGTAAGCCTAAAATAAAACTGCAGTTGGATCTGACTGATTTTTCAATACTTAGTTGATCAGAAAGACCATCAGATAGACAAGTAAAATGCAGAATGGACTGAATTTGCCACAGAGGGGATTCAGAGTAAGATACCAGATTGATATCTGGTAGATATCAATTAGTGCAAACCTGAGACTCACAGATACATATGATAGGAAATGTTGTACCCATCATTTGAGCTGAATGGTCTGGATATTACTGAGAAAGCCAGAGGGAGCTATCTGAAAAATTACTTGATCTGCATTATGGATGATGGATTGAATAGAGGATAGATATGGGATGTATGGACAAGGAGGTTCATTGGGTCACTGGTGCAGAAGTATTTTTGGTGCTTTGATAGGCATTTGTTTTCCCCAAGAAATGAAATTTAAGCCTACTTAGAAATTGTAAATATAGTACGCCTTTCAATATAGTTCATCATTGTATTTATGTTTATGAATTCTGCTGGTCATGTTTGAATTGGTTATACCAACTTATATATACTAACTTTGCCAATCAATCTTATTTGCGTTTTAATTATTAGAAGACATAATTAGGTTAGAAATCCCTTGGATCTTTTCTCTTCCCAATTTCTAAGAATTTATTTTTATATCTACAGTGTTAACGTTTCTATGATTACATTCTCACAAAATCGCCCACGCAATGAAATTTTGTTTTAAGCATGTGGTGATATTTATCAATAACTGGCATATAAAATAAAACACAATTTGCATTATAGTATTTTGTTTCAGTCCCTGTGTATGACTGCCACAACCCTAATTTTGACACTTTGTTAATGATACTTTTCAGAGATGATATATACACCCAGTAGACAGTTTGATCTATGCACTATACACCCATTACTGTTATTTACCCTTTATATTTAAGTTATTTTCCTTTCATTATAAATGTTTATGTAAGACACGTAAAGAAAAGAGAATATTATTGGTTAAATATTCTAAGACCGTTCCTTATTCTGACTCTTAAACTAAAATATTGACTATAGATAATTTTCTAGTTTAAATACACTAGCCTGATGCTGCTAATATTTATTTTGGAAGCTGTTTTCAACTTTAGCATATCTGAACTAATAATAAAAATAGTTACTGCAGTAATTGACAGCACTGGTTTTGTGATATGTTGACAACGACCAGGAGACATGCTGTGTCACAGACCTATGAGAGAAAAGCATTGTAGGATGGTGGTGGGATCATAGTCTCTGGACTACAGATTGCCTGAGTAATCTTATGATTGACTGGTCTCTCTAACGGAGGAAGTAAACTCCCTACCCTGGGCTTTGTTTTCTTTTCTGTAAAATGAGGTCTACAAATTCACCTATTCAGAAGGTTGTTGAGCACAGTCTTTGACCCACCCACATCACAGTTTTTATGACCTGATAGTGCTGTTTCTGGAAAACTAAAATGCATGTAAACAATAATATAAGGGAAAAGCAAAAGCACTCCTAGAAAAAAAGTTCTAACAAAACTTAACGTAAACCTTTCAACATTCAAGAACATGCAGAAATATTACAGACAAAAATTTGAGGGCATTTATAACACAATACCTGAAGTAAATATTTTCACTTCATAAATTACAATTCACATATTCAGAATAGAAAGAGACAAACAGCAGGAAGATAGCAAATGAGGACTTAGAGAACTCAGGAAAGGAGTTGAAGAAGAAGACAAAATCATTTCAAAATTATTTCAAAAGTAAAGAATAAAAAACAAATTGTCTCAAGAAAGAAGACACACGAGTGAAAGATGAGTGAGTAAGAGAGAGGGTAAAATAAATTATTTTAAAAAATGAAGCGATAAAAGAGAAGGAAATAAAAAAAAAAGAGAAGGAAATAGATATAGAAGACATTCAAAGAATATTGAACACATGTGTAACAGGAATACATGAAGAAGAAAAGCAAATATTTTAATAGAACTAACATTTTAGAGTATAATTTGGTGATAATGGTGATACTGGCAGCGTAAAAAAGACTTCCAAAAATTCACCCCTCCGTGAAAACAATGAAAAAAAATGGCAAAAATTGGAAGAATCACCATCTTAAGAACTCTGAAAACTAACCAAGGCTTGTAGCAACCTTGAGAGTGTCCAAGAAAATGATTGAGTATCTCTAAGAACAGTGAGTTTGTGGCAGTTTGACTCACCTTAAACACATTTCCTATGTCTCGATTAAAGCAGTAGTCTTGGAAAAATAATAGTCCACATTCCTGGGATCAAATTAAAGGGAGCAGAATGAAGCTGGAGTTCTTTCAAACCATCACGGCCAATTAAATTGTCACTATTTCACCTGTTTGGTGGTTCCCTGGAAGACCCCACTCAAGTGTCTTATCTTTACTTGACCTACACACTGTGCTAAAAGTCTCTACCCACAGGAAGTTTTAGCAGACATTTATAGTCAATATTTTAGCACTGTAGCTGTCTGAGTGAATGGATAAGACTTGGGACAAACAACAACAGACTAACTAAGACCTTAAAAGAAAAGCTGATGAATGAAATATTCATAGGGGATTTGAAGAGCGCCAACATTTTTCTGGAAATCTAGAAGGCTGCTCCCATGCATAGGGTTGTGTGTATGGTCAAGAAAGACTTGAAGACATTATGCTCTCACCTCTTGCTTACATTGATGCTCTGTAAAAAATTGAGATAAAAAATAGAAATGAGGAATAAATCATGCAAACCATTAGTGTAAGAGAGCTGGAAGCAGTACAGAAGAATTATTTGTGCTCTATACAGAAGAGACAACTTGATAGAGGAAGAATAGAAAGACTGACCAAAAAAATGTGTAGTGTAAATTGTGTACATTTGAAGCATATCTAAGGAAGCATGTTAAAGAATTAGAATCTCACGAAACGTAGGACTATATGCTCACATTTTATTTAATAAGATCACCTCAGCAGTATGTGGAAGAGTTTCTCTAGGACCATTTACAAAAAGTGTCAATATTATTGATCTGAGACAATGATTCTGTAAGATTTTTCACTTATCCAGTGTTGATTTTAGATATCCTTTGTCTGTTTCACTGCAGCAGTTACTATTAAAGTCCTTATAATAAAAGGACCAGTCGTAAAGTGATAGAAAGTATATTCTTCAAAATAATTCTGGAAAACCAATAAGAAAGAAAGAATCAGATACTGACCTGGGATTAAGAAACGATATCTAGAATTTATCCATTAGGGCTGGTTGAATATTGTATCCTGTCTCTGATCTATTCCCCATTTATAAATTTTAACTATGAAAACAAAATTATGACTACTTCAAAAAGGTTTTGTGATGAAATTTTAGCACTGCTTGAGCAAGTGAAATATTTACAGACCCTGAGGATGAGCTTGAATCTAGTAGCATATTCCTGCCTGGAACCATAGCCCACTTTAATTAAATCCCATAAACTTTATATGCCTAGGACATAGTTTTGATTCTGAGAAGCCTTAATCCCACACTGATAAATATTGCAAGATGATCTGGGTTTATCTATTTATCATTTTTGTTAATAGTTACATAAATTTTTGGAAGGCACATTGCATATTTAATACTGACTTTTAAACCTAGCCTTCTACCTAGATGGAATAGTTCCATATTTCAGGCTATGTTTTTATGTGTTTTCTTAAACCATGTGCAGTATCTTTTGATAATGTCAGCTTTTAAAATTTATCCAACTGTTACTGTTATTTGTGTCTTTGAGAAGCATCTAATAACTCAAATATACAGAAAAGTACACAAAAGCTAGCATTTGTTTGCTCAGCATTAGATACCATTAAATAAGACTCATGTATAGCAGTGGTCTGCAAACCCAAATGGATTCCAGGGCATGTCATGTAAATAAATTAATGAAGAAGGGATGTAATAACAAGGAATAGTGATGAAATAGTATATTCTGCATGTAAAGGCATAGAAAGTCAATTTTTTAAAATTCTGCTGACCAAACATAATATAACCCATGTCAAATTTACAAATGCTACTACAGAAGGCAAATAAAACTACACTGATTATTGTATTAGAGTAGAGTAAGCTGTGCTGCAGTAAAATAAACCCCAAATAGCAGTGGCTTTAATGCAATAACATTTTATTGCTTCTCGTGTTTTTGTCTAATGCACTCAGTGAGGGCTCTGTTAAATGCCTTCATTTAAATACTCAAACTTCTTCCATATTTTGAGGCTACCAGCTTCAAGATATGACTTCTTTGGTCACCGCAAAAGGGAAATAAATAAAGGGGAAGTTCTCCCGAGAGGATTTATAGTCGTGTCTGGAATTCATGTATATCATTTTTACCCATAGTCCACTGGCCAAAAATCAGTCATATGACCTGACTGCAAAGGCCTGGGAAATAAAATTCTTCCTAAGAGCCCAGAGAAAAGAAAAGAAAATGGATTCTCATACAGAGCTTCACCATTGTCAAAATTAGGTTTCAAAAAAACAAAGCAATTTCCTTTTAATAGAGACTACCTTATGCTTTAAAGGTGATAATTAAATATTAAAATTAGTAATTATGTATGAGCAGTAAATTGGAAACGTGAAAATGCAAATGATACACATTATTGCTCAAATACTAATTACAGTTTGAATGATTATATTTTCTTCTGACATTTTCAGAATAAATAAATTTATTTAATAAATGTATATAATTTTAATTAGCCTAGCTTTTTCATATGCTTCAGTACAAACTATCCCAAGATTTGTCAAAACAAAAAAGGGGTATAAGAAACCTTTCAAAGGCAGTCATAAAGAACTGCGATTCACCCTTTGCTAGGAAACATAACCTCTAGGAAATATGCTCTAATTAATTTTCAGGAAGGTTTAGCTTTTTGTTCCTAATGAGGTTGATGATCTCAGTGCTATAAACTCGACTTGTACGTCTCACTAGAGGACAGAATTTAAGGAAGTCTTTCTTTGCATTCCAGAAGATTAAAAAAATGGAATTCACCTGCTAAAACTCTGACAATGTTCTGTTTATCAAAGATGAAAAGAGACTAACATAGCCAGACAGAGTGAGAGGGATCTAAAAATAATATCAGGAAGGTGATTTCAGTATAAACACAGGTTTCAAAGGACACCATAGCATGTTATTCTTATTAAGCTTTTGCCTATTATAAACATAATGCAGTGTTGGTCCCAGCCTATTCATAGTGATGCTATGGGCTAGGGATGCCAGAAGCACTCACCTGGGTGCATATCACTCCTTTCGAGCCCCCTGAGAATTCCCCCAACAGGGCCAATGTTGTGTCTTGACCAGCCTTTGTGGTTCTTATTATGATTGCAGGATGTACTTCAGCAAAATCCATCAGGGAATTTTGAGGAACAAGATTTATTATTACTCACAAGTCCTGGAGGGTATGAAGCAAGCTTGAGGGCCATACAGTGAGGCTCGGGGTGCAGGGGTGGGGAGAGCAAGAGAGAGGACCTGGGGCTATGCCTTCATTAGGGTTGAGGGTCGGGTGCCTAGAGTTCTGTGTGTTTACTCTTTATTGGCTAATTTAAAGCATGCAAACAGGAATGAGGGCATAGGAGGGGAGAAGCACTTACTCAGATGGTCAGTTGTCTAGGTTACCCAGGGCTTTCTGAAGGAGGGACCTTCCTAGATGGAGGCAGCCTGTTCCTGGTTGTTTTGCTAGTAGTTTTGTCATTCAGCTGCCAGGAGGTTCATTCAAGATGTGTGTCTTTTGCAATGGATGCCTCAGCAGTCAAAAGCTCAATGTCAGGCACTTAAATTACACTGACCAAGAACTGTTGTAATTTCTTGTTTTCCCCAACATGATAAGTAAAAAAATATTATTTCTTTCCCTCTTGGGTTTTGTTTGTTTTGGTATCCAACACACCTAGAGCAGCAGCTGGTGAAAATCTGCCTGAACAAACCAAGAAATGATGATAACTTGACATAAAAGAAAGCAGAAGTTAGTCTAGGGCTTCCCTGGTGGTGCAGTGGTTGAGAGTCCGCCTGTCGATGCAGGGGACACGGGTTCGTGCCCCGGTCCGGGAAGATCCCATATGCCGCGGAGCGGCTGGGCCCATGGGCCATGGCCACTGAGCCTGCGCGTCCAGAGCCTGTGCCCCGCAATGGGAGAGGCCACAACAGTGAGAGGCCCGCGTACAGCAAAAACAAAACAAAACAAAACAAAACAAAAAAACAAAAAAAAAATGACTGCTAAAAAATAACACTAATAAAGCATGACAGCTTTACTTTCCTTCTGTCTTTCATTTTTCTTTTTACTTTTGGCCTCAAGAGTAGAAGTATTTTTCTGTTTCTCTTTTGCTCCTTATATTAGTGATCTATAGATGTGTAACAAATTGTCACAAACTCAGAGGCTTAAGACGACTACATTTATCATCTCAGTTTCCATAGGTTAGGAGTCTGAGCACAGCCTCTCTGGGTCCTCTGCTCAGGGTCTCACAAGGCAGCGATCAATGATATCAGCTGGGCTGTGTTCATTCAGTCCTGGAGCTCTGGATCCTCTTCCAGGCTCACATGGACATTGGCATAATCCAATTCTTTGTGGTTGTAAGACTAAAGTCCTGTTTTCTTGGAAGCTATATACTGGGGACTACTTTTACCTTCTAGGGCTGACCTCAGGTCCTTGCCACGTCACTTCCTCTATAGAGCTACTCACAACAGGAGAGTTTACTTGTTCAAGGGCAGCTGCATGGGAATCTCTCTGACCTCATGGAGGGCCCCAGGCCTTCTTAAGAGGGATTATCTGATTAGGTGAGGCTAAACTAATTTTCTTTTATTTGCATCTGCAAAATTCCTTTGGTCATATAACATGGTATAATCCAAAGACTGATCTCTCATCATATTCAAAAATCCTGCCCACATTCAAGGGATGAGATTATATAGGCATATCAGTCATTGAGGATCACTGTATCATTCTGCCCACCAGACCCAAGGAGTCAAGCTCTAAACTAACCATGCTTCTTAGGATGCCTCAGTATCCTCAGTTTGGCACATGGTTTGCTCATCCAATGCCTCCCCCCATTTTATTTAATTAACCTCTGATTAGCCACTCCCTTTTATCTCCAGTTCACTATTTTAATTCACACGCTGCTGTCTGTATATGTTAGTATGAAACTAACTATATTATGAAGTTACTCTTATTATCAAAAGCATTCTTAACATAGTTAATCCGAATAAGGATTGTTATGTTTACCCCTTTCCTGGGAATGTATAGGAATTTAAAAACACTTTAAAGTGGGACTTCCCTGGTGGTCCAGTGGCTAAGACTCCATGCTCCCAATGCAGGCGGTCCAGGTTCCATCCCTGGTCAGGGAACTAGATCCCACATACTGCAACTAAAGATCCCGCACGTGGCAACAAAGATCCCGCATGCCGCAAAAAAGACCCAGCACAGCAAAATAAATAAATTTAAAAAACCAAAAACAAACACTTTAAAGCAATTTATCACTCTTTTTTCTTTTTGCTAAATCCTCACAGATATTCTATTCAGTGATATTCCTTTAGATTTGCCCACATATCTGTGCTCCTTCTTGGTCTTCCTTCTTTCATCTACTTACTTCAATCTGGGAATAGTTTTCTTCTGCCTACAGGATTCATTTTCTTATTTTCTTTGGTGTATGTAGATTTTAACGAATTCTTTCAGTGTTTATTTCTATAACTGTATTTTAAATTTGAATTTAAATTAGTCTATGAAGCCATCTGGTCCTGTTTACATTTTCTATTTCTTCCTAGTTCAGTTTTGGGAGATTTTACCATTCTAAGAACTTGTCCATTTCTTCTAGGTTGTCCATCTTATTGGCATAGAGTTGCTTGTAAGTAGTCTCTTATGATCCTGTGTATTTCTGTGGTGTCCGCTTAACTTCTCCTTTTTCATTTCTAATTTAATTGATTTGAGCCCTCTCCCTTTTTTTCTTGATGACTCTGGCCAAAGTTTTATCATTTTTGTTTAAATTTGCCTTTGTTATTATAAGATACTTTCAGTTGGTTATAAAAATCAATGGTGGCATTTTTTTTTTTACTTTTAATCTTTGAAGACCCATTGTATTATAGTTCCCATCATTTCTTAGGGTAAATGTATTGGATTGAACATTGTCCCCCCAAAATTCATGTTCACCTAGAATCTCATAATATGACATCATTTGGAAATAGGGTCTTGCAGATATAATTAGTTAAGGATCTCAAGATGAAATAATTCTGGATTCAAAGGGGGCCCTAAGTCCATTGACTGGTCTCTTCATAAGAGGAGGAAAAAAACAATAGAGAGACATGGAGAAGGTAGCCACATGAAGATGGAGGCAGATATTAGAGTTACGCTGACATAAGCCAAGGAACACCTGGAGCCACCAGAAGCTGGAAAAGGCAATGAACAACTTTCCTATACAGCATCCTGTCTGCACCCTGAGTTTGGGCCTCCTGCTTCATGAGGTGTAAGAGAATTAATTTCTCTTATTTTAAACAATCAAGTTTGCAGTAATTTGTTGGAGCAGTCCTAAGAAATTAATACAGGAAATCAATTAATGGCCTTTTTTTGCTTCCATGTGGGTAATATGTCATTCTTCCTCCTTTGGCTGCTCCTAGAAATGTTTCTGTCATTTGTTTTCAGGAGTTTAACTGCGATGTGTGTACATGTGGTGTTTGTCTGCGTTTATTTTGCTTGAATACTTGTAGAACTCCTCGAATTTGTAGACTCCTTGATGTCTGTCTACAGTTTTTGAAATCTATGGTCATTACTTCTTCAAATATTTTCCAAGTATCTTTTACCTTGACCAGACTCCAAATTCCTCAAACCTCTTAAAAGTGGTAATGAGGAAAAGGGAAGGATTTCTGGAGTTTATCAGGATATAGATAATGTGCTCTACCTAGTCAACAGGACGACTGGTTGCTAAATGATCCTGGATGGTCTTAAGGGGTTGGGGCTCAAAAATGGAACACCTGGGGTCGTTAGCTAAGGCATTGCTCTGTTGTATTATACTCCTTATATAGTGTCATCTTCCCCATGCCTTATCGAATTGGCCAACCAGTATTAATACTTCACTGAACTGGGCCATTGGAACCGACTTGGGATCAGAGGTGCAGAGCTGCCCAGGGAAGTAGGTCAGCACACAAGCCTAGGTCCCCACCAGGCAGGAGCTGTGCGTCCTGTACCTGTGGGCCTCTGTACCGACGGTGCACTACCCATCACCCCAGAACTGGCTATAGCACAGGGAGGTCCCTGGGGCCAGACTGGTGATTTGGGGTACTCAGCTGCAAGAGGAACTTGGGGATCATTCTGACAGGTAAGTAACCTGATATGCCACAGATGTCAGTGCAAGGCCGGTCTCTTAAGTGCAGTGGGGGAGATGCCTTTGTAAACAGCTGGCAATACCTCTACAGCTGTCACACTGGGATTAGTTGTGTTGGGTATCATCCTAGCTCCTTTCCCTAGTAATAGCGAGCTCAACCCTTGGGCTGAGCTGGCTAAAGCATCACTTCAAGTGACTAAGGGCAAGGAGGTTTATATTCCTGCCCCCTTCAGGATTCCAAATGTGGTGGATGTCCTACTGAACAGGCGTTTCAAACCACGAGAGGCTCACAGCTGCTTTCATCAGAATGCCACGTGGAGAGGAAACAGGTACATAAATTCTTGGAGGAAGACCAGACAGAGGGAGGACCCTAGCGGAGAGGACTGCCCTCTAGTGGGGAAGGCAGCACAATACGCCACATTAGTGACGCAGATAATTTACTCTGCTTTGCCAGTAACCACCTACAAACCAGCAAAGAAGACAGAAAAGACAAAGGGGCAATGTCAAGAAGGACAACGTTGGTTGTCCTTGGGAAGAGGGAAGTTGTCCCCTCTCTCGCCCTGAGGCTCAGACTCCTCCTAAGGATCTATCCGGGAGCTAAAGGAGAAGGGGCTGCCAGTCTTTATATTTAGTGTGTCAGGCAGGGGGTGAGCGCCACCTACGGGAGGCTGAAATTAAACAATGGCTGCCAAAGTAAGGATGAGAAAATGGTGTCCCAACCAAAGGACCCCCACAATTGGTGAAGAAGGTGGGAGTGACCCCCAGAATAAGCTTTGGATCCCCATCCATATATACCCTGTCGGTGTGGATTTCTAAAGCATGGAGGCTACCCACCCTGCATTTGGGCTGCGTGCGCCGGTCAACTATCAGTGGAAAACGTTAGCTGAGGTCAAGGATCCTCAGCCGGCGATGCGGGAGTGGGCCTACCAGGCGATGGCCTGGTGACTTGGCGAGTCTGGAGAAGACTGAATTGAATCCTGACTCCATCCAGTTGTTTCTCAGTGGATCTCCTAACAAATATAAGTCCTCTTTACTGGAAATTGTGGCAAATACTTAAAAAATTCAAGAAGACACAGCGGCCCTGGATTTAGCAGGAACTCATGGAAGACAAACTGAGTCAAGTGTTGTCTGCTAATGCTACAAACATTCCCCACCTGGACTTAATCTAAATCACTATCAGTGAGGAGGCCAAACCCTCCTAGATTAAATAAACCACCCAGAGCCAGGCCCTTGCTTAAGCATGAATCTGAGATGAAGAAGAGAGGTTACCCTGGAATCTGAGGGACAAGGGGTCTCAGATTGGAAAATCTCTGGTAAATCAGTGGAACAATTACAATACTGTGTAGAGTTAGCCTACAGTTGATGACAGGTGACTCCTTTGGAAACAGCCTCACCTTCCCCGCCTGCTCCAATCTCAGCCAGTGGTACGGGACACACCCCCACACGGGCATCTGTCTTTAAAGCGGGCCCCTTCCAGCGATCACTCCTTTACAACATTAGCTATAGTTTGGGCTCCAGAAAACCCTGCGAAGACAAAAAGCCAAACAAACAAAAAAGCACACTGTCTGGCTCTGTTGGACACTGGTGCTCAAATCTCCCTAATCCTTGGAAGCACCCATGCTCTAAAGGGACATCCCCCCCAACCAGCTGCCCCAGATGACCAACTTGAGAGGATTAATTAAAGTTAATTAATTTAACTATTAAAATTGGCCCAGTTTTGTTGAAAGGTGCTTCTGTCCCGATTGTCACCCGTCACACTCCCTTTCTGAGACTGTCCCCTTTCCCACTGGCTTTTAGGATATTGATGGGTACAACCTGGAAAGCAACAGTTAACCTTCCACTACGAGTGTGGGTGATAAGTGTGCTGCAGAACCAACCAAGGTAAGGCAAGGCTCTGAAGGGTTATGACCTGTCCTAGCTGATGGAGTCCACTGGTTCTTACCATCTCTCCTTTCATCTCCCTGGTCTGCCCTGTGCTGAAAATCACTACTAGTAAGTGGAGACTATCGACTACAGAGTTAAGGCTGTTTCCTTTACAAAAGCACCTCCACCAGATATCTGTGCTCTAATGGATGACATTCAAAATAACATGGGTAGATGGTTGATGTTGCAGACTTGACTAATATGTTCTAGTCAGTAAAAATCTCACAGGAGAGTCGATCACAATTTACCTTCACCTTTGAGGGTCGACAGTACACGTTTTCCTGGTTATGTACAGTTTTACCATAGGACCTGGATGCCTGCCCCTCACTCCCACCAGAAACTCAGCTTTGGTGTCGTATCATGACCCCCTCCTCACAGATCTAACACGACCCTATCTGACAGGTCATCATGGCTGTGAGTGGACACCTCACCGCGCGGGACAGGCAATTGCTCCACATGAGGTATGCGGGCCCTCCCAGTCCGTTAAACTTGGGAGCTGCTTTGGAACTCAGCAGAAACCCCATTCCCAAACTGGTAAAAGGTAATCTCCTAGAGCTCCAATCTCCTACATCAGTAAAGGAGACCCAACATTTAGTAGAAATGTTTGGGTCCTGGTGTCAACACATTCCTCACCCCAGTGTTTCTTGGCCTCATTCATGGACTCACCCTAAGTCTCCCACGTTTCCCTGAGACCTGAGGAAGGATGGCATTAGACGGACTACCTATCAAAAGAGGTTATCACTGTGGTTCTCCCCCCCAGAGCCTTGAAGGCAGAACTTACAGTTATACGTTTGAGCCACCCCCAAGTTTCTTTCCTGGAACCCCCGGGGCCAAATGGACAGGGAAATGCCAACCCACAGACTTTGGTATAAGTGGTCCCACATTCAGCCAACTACTAACAAGGCAACTCCCGGTGGCACACTTGACACAACCAAAGCGTTTCCAGGGGCAGAACCAATTACTGTATGGACTGAGATTCCTATTATGCCCTGGGTAATGGAAAAAGCTCCCTGTAAAATTGCATCAGCAACAGAGGCCTGCTTATTAAAGTGAAAATTGCACCTACATGATTGAACTATTGGAAGAAATGAGGAAATACCCACAGACTCTGCAACCAAGGTTAACTTGACAAAACCTCCAGAAACGCCTTCATCTCTTGCTCAATAGGCACTAGGAGGAGGATGGTCACCAATCTCAAAACAAGAAATGTGATGGTCTTTCTTTACTGCAGGAGTGAGCACCAGGGTGTAAGGGAGCCAGATGATGCACAGCCAGCGCCTATCAACCCAATTCAAACAGTCCAGTTTCCGTACTGGGGATAGACCAAAGTGTCCAATAAGCTGATTTGCATGCAATATTCCTAGCAATAGAGGATGCCCTTGACAAACAGTTTCCTGAGGTCGTATTTTTACTGACTCTTGGCCTGTGGCTAATGAGCTAACTACTTAGAACTGCGGAAAATTAGGGTTGGAAAATAAAGGTCAAGCAAAGATATGTGGGGTAAAGAGATGGGAGGAAAATTGCCCATCTTGGTGCACCATGGACGTCCTTCCTGGCTGCTAATCAACAGAAGCAAGGTAGGCAGAGTACAAAATATGTAAGTACCTTAGCCAAGGTAAGTACAAAATGTCTGAACTACAATCAGCGTGCACATTCTTCTCTACCCTTACCTAATAATACCAAATGGCAGTTTTACATAATGCTCAGCGGAAGTGAGTTCTACAATTGCAATGCTGGCTGCCCACCATAAACAACACAGCAAAGGCAATTCTTATGCAAGACATTAAATCCCATGGAGATATTTAACTGGAAGTTTCTCTACCCAAATTAAGCAAGTACTTACTTACAAAATTTACTGAGCCTACCAAGGCTGTTAAAAATTTTCCAGGCTACCAAGATCACCATTAATAAAGATTTGGGAAATATTTGAGGGAAATTGTCTTCCAATATTACTTTGCTAGGGGATCCTTAAAAAACGTAAACAACCCACCTTATAGGAGATAGAAACAATAATGAGAATCTCTGTAATAAAGCCAACCTGAGAATAAATGTATTAGTGTAGTCATACTGCCCCCTCCCAAGAGGCTACCCTGAGACTGTTAAAGCAACACAAATGGCTGCTTTAGAAAAGTTTCCCCTAGAATGGAAGCAGTGGAATAAGTGGTATCCCACTGAAAGACAGTATAGCAATACACAGGAAAGAAATGGGCAAATGGGCTAAATTTTACTTGTGTATTTGGGGAAATGAAAACATATCCAAATACACATGCTTCTTGGCATTTTACTTCCTTTAATTTTCACTTTTTAATACATTTCCCTTTAAGTCTTTAATCATCTTTTCAGTGAAGATTTTCCCTTTCATTCTGTTCATGTGTCTGAGGAATTAACCATCCTATTCTCAGTGGTTTCATGTAATCACAACCTCCTGATTCAAACACTGTGTGCAATCCACAGTGAGAAATTATTAAAAGGGCTTTGCAGATGTGTTTAGCGCTCTGCTTAGAATATGAAAGTGCAGACTTTTAAATATCTGAGAAGAAATTGCAAACCCATTACCCTTCTGGAAGAACTTTGAATTCGACATTTTCCATTATTTACAGTATTAGATACTTGGAGTCAAATTCCTGCTAGAAACACTTTTGGGTAATGGATGGTGCAAAATGAGGCCAAGTTTGTAGGTTTCATATTCAGAAATTCATTAAATTTTTAAAGACCCAGACCAAACCACAACCTCAGTCAGCCATTTCTTAAAGGCCCCCTGAAATGTTCTGCAGTAGAAATAAGTCCATGGACATAGATCAGATTGCATGGGTGTGAGGGAGGGGTGAGGAGGTGAGAGACAGGGATTTATAGGGTATTTTCTTTATGCAAATGCTTCCAAGTGACAAAGTTTTGTCCTGAACAGGTTTTACATACCCATGACAGCTGTGGCTGAATTGGGGTCACTTCACTGAAAGATTGTCAGATGATGAAGTAGAGACAGCAACTCTTATTCTTTAAAAGCGATTGCTTACAAAGGAAAGGAAAAAATGGGGCATTAGCTCAAGGAGACACAGGATCTAGATAGAGGCTCACAAGCTCAGATCTTGGGATGCAACAGATCTGAATTTAAACCTCAGCTGAGCTGTGTGCAACTCATGTGACCTTAGGCAAAACAGTTAACTTCTATACACATGAGGTAGTATGTGTAAAATGGGGTATATTAATACTAATCTCAAGGGCAGGTTATACTTTATGTACAGATAAGTTATTACATAAAATATTGAACAATATGTGGAGTATGTGTATTTAAAAATTTTAACTATTAACGTTATTATAATTCTTAATGGTTGTATTAATTGTTAAAGTTCTTCTAATTTCCAGTAACGTAATTCATGGTTTTCTAGGTTTGACGTGAGTCTTGAAATGATTGGCATCAACACTGTGACTTTGGTAAATTTTATATTGAGCAATCAGAACATCAGATTGCCAGGCTTGGTAGAATACAGGTGACCCTTGAATAACTCGGGGGGTAGGGAAACTGACCTTCCTTGAAGTCAAAAATCTGCATTTAACTTTATAGTCAGGAATCCCTATACACAGTTGTGCATCCATGGATTGGGACCATGGATCTTATAATACTGTTATACCTATTTATTGAAAAACATTCATGTGTAAGTGGACCTGTGGTTCAAACCCATCTCATTCAAGGGTCAAATGTACTTATTTTGTATCTATAGCTGCAAATATGCAAGTTCCTCACCTTGAGCTGAGCATATTTATAAGATTTTTAAGATTTGTAAAGACAAAATTTTTGTTAAGAGCAAACTCATATTTGTCTAAGGTATTCTGGCTTTTTTAAAAAACAGACTTCTAGAGCAGTTTTTCTTAAGTAACTTTAATTTTTTTTTTTTTTTTTTTTTTTTTTTTTTCCTCTCCC